>NW_028258403.1:9688620-9995000 GCF_053883595.1 Heterocephalus glaber | reverse complement strand
GGCGAGCTCGGGCTGCAGCGCCGCGGGGAAGCCGGGCCCTGGGCTCCGGGGGCTGCGGCTGCGGGCAGGGGCGGCTCAGTGGTGGGCGCCTCTGATGGCCTTCCGAAATGAGAGGAGCCCAGAGAGAACACGGTATCAAACAATCTTGAAATAAACCAGGTAACACATGCTCTCTACGTGTGTCTCTTCCTTTCCTTTCTCTCTGGTTCCAAGACCTTCGCTCGCTCGTGGGGTGGCTCGGAGTGGTTTTCTCCTCGCGGTTGCAGATTCTCCTCAGCTTCTAATCAGAATTGGAAGCGAGTCGTCGCAAACGATCACCTTGGAAATATTTTCATTTTGCTTGTTGACATTGGAGGGAAAATAAGAGTGGGCGTCTATTTCTTTCCTTTTTTAAAAAAACCTGCCTATATGCATTCCCTCTTCATTCCTTCCATTTCTCAAACGCTTTATTATGCAAGGACCTCAATCCTAAAATATCAGTAAGCCAAAGTCAGCCCTTGCCCACCCTGCGTTCAGTGGTGCGCGAAGGCACGGAGGAGCCTTGGTAACATGGATCATGGATCGTGCAATCCCAGCTTCCTGGGTATTGGGACTGGGAAGGTTCAGTAGAAGGTTGAAGTGAGTGGGAAGATTGTGATTCGGGGGCTTTAAAAGGATCCCGTGGCCAGGGGCAGGGCTAAGGCCCAGCATTTCCCAGGGATTGGAATTTAGTGCGGAGCACACTGATCAAAGGCTGTTTCATCCCACATGGGCAGGAAACATACTACATTTTACGGAGGATGTAGCTCAAGAGAAGTAGGAGGTGGAGAAGCATACATGAAAAGCACCTTTTCTCTCCTCTGTAAGGTAAATAATCATAAAATGTAAGCATTTCTTCGCTTTGATAAACTCAGTTAAATGAGTTGACAGATTTGGTATCAAAGAAAATAGAGGAAGGAAAAGTGGTTTCTATGAGTGATGTTAAACAGTAAGGTAAAAAATACAATAGATGAATACTCAGAATAATAGGAGATTATTTCACTCTCTCCACCCCCAACCGAGAGAGAGAGAGAGAGAGAGAGAGAGAGAGAGAGAGAGAGAGAGAGAGAGAACTTTGTAGAGAATAACAAACCAATGCAGTAAATATGCATCTATTAGGAGTGCCTTAAGGGATCTCTGAATATTGGACTGACCTCAAATATACTTGCGCTGTGTGTATACATTTCCTAGGTATAGCTATCTCTTTACTTTAAGGCAAACTAGATTTGCATGTGGAGAATTCTAGCGTTCCACAAATCATCGTTGCCGGGCGATGTGACCCCACACGCTGGTTTCTGAGCTGAGGCTATCTCACAGTGCAGGGCCGGGAAACGTGGGCTTTGCAGATGCTGGAGTGATCCGAGGGCCTTACTCTTCCTGTCCACTTCTCCTTTAACTCTTCTCCCCTCCTCAGGCCTGCTGTTCCTACTTTTCCTCAACTCTCTTTCCTCCCGCCTCCCCTCCTCTTCCCCCCTTCCCCTTTCACTCCCCCCCACCTCTTCCCCCTCCCTCCATTCATCGCCCCCTCTCCATTCCTCCACCTACTCCTCCTCGTTTCTCCCCCCATGGCCCCCCTCCTGCCACCACTTATAATGGCACACAGGGCTCCCTCTGAGGTGGAGGGCCCGGTACGTTTTCGTAGTCGGTCTAGCGTGAAATGATTCGGTGTAACCGGATTCTTGGGAAAGGACAGGTTACGTAAACATTTACTGATGTGGAGTAACTATACTATTTGTACTCTGATATGCAGGAAGGAAAGTGTTGATTAACACAGAAGAAAAAAAAGCGAAATTAGCTGATTGCATGCTCATAAGTGCAAGCTGTCATTGAACTGCTTTTAAAATAGACACAGCTGGGTGTTTGTGTTGAAAAATTTCTTGTGTTTTTGCTAATACTGAAATAAGCATGATTTTGTATACCAAACATTTTCAGATCATTAAAATTTGTAATCTGTGCTGGTTTTAAACACAAAGAAAAGAAACAGAATCATTTCGATGTAAAATTTGCTGATATTATATTAACTCAATCAGGTCTGTACAAATTGTGCATTGTGCCTCCTAAAATCTGTTTGATCAATTTAATACACAAAGTGCCAAACGTGGGTATTGTTTGTTAACATTGGACATTTTATTCAAATCTGAGCTCAGCAGCAAACTGGAGGAGCATTTCTTGAATACAACACCAGCTTTGGCTGATGAATTTTTAATGTTTTAAGGTGTTTCTTAGGTCAAAGCTGAGTGTGCATTGTTTAGTAATCTTGTATAAGATTTTAGCAGGTGAAAATAAGTTTCTCTTCTGTTTGCTTTCAAATAGCAAAAACTAGGGTTTGCTAATGAGAGCTGCAGTAGTATGATTTTATACGCCAGGCGCTCATACTGACTGGGAAAATGTTTTGCATGCAAACTAAGAATGCCTTATATTACTTTAAGGATTGCATGAATGCAAGTCCCTCAAAGTAGAACGTTTTTGTAGGACTTGATAAAATTAATATGTTAATATAAAAATCTGTTCCTCTAATGCAGAGGTTATTTGCAATTTTTGAGGATGTGAGTTTTAATTTATTTTAATAGTTTTAATTTCACTATCAGGGTAGGGAGATATATATATATATATATATATATATATATATCAGGCTTGTTCAAGAAAACATGCACTATTTACTCAGCGGTCCATGGTTGTATCAGCAATGGCTTCTTTTTAGAACAACTAGCTGAAATGAAGGGGGAGGGGGTTCCTGGACAGAGTATTCTGCAAGTTGAAAGTCTCTGGCTGGAGCTTTGTATATCCTACTGGGCAATTTGGGTGCAAATTGGATTTGAAGGCCTGCTTTCCTCCACCTCAGGCCTCTTCCCTCAGCATATAAAGCCTTAGTTGCAAGCCCCACAGTCTCTGTGATTACCTTTAGAAGAAGGAAGACAACCAGCAGTCTCAGACCGGAAACAAATTATCCATTATTCACATTTTTTCTTTTAATCAATTTAACCTTGATCTCTCACACATATTAGTTTACAAATATATATGCTAATGAATAAAATCAGAAGTCAGAGCAAACGTAATTTTCTGGCATCTATAGGGGTAAACCTTCTCTGTCTCCAGGCTTTCAATAGCACCCCAAAAATGATAGGCCTTGTAAGGAGTGAGCAGTTCCAACAGGGAAAAAGTATGTTTAGAAAACAGGTTATTCCTTCTGGATTAGTAACAAAGACTCCACAGCATAACCTCATCTGGGAGGGAGCAGCATATTCATTTCCCAATTTGGGGGTCCTCCTTAGGCCTGCTTTCCGCTTTGGTCTGTGGCTGCCCTCTTCTCTCCCTGTTACCCAAGGATAAGGAGGGTGGGCCACATTTGTCTAACATCCAACCTGCTCTGGGTCCCTGGATGGCAGGGCCAAACTCCAGCTAAAGCCCTCTGCCTTGCTTTGCACAGGGAGATGCTGACCCTGTGATGTTTGGGAGCCAGCAGATTCCTTGCAGAGTCTTCTAAGTATTTCCAGAGATTCTATAACAAGTGAGGTCTGCCCTCGCTAGAGCCAAATGTCTGTAATCTCTTCCTAACAGCAGGTAATGGTGCTAACATTTAGTGATTAGAAGTTACTCTTTAGCGTGTTGTATCCATGTTCTGTGGGTTTTGGTTACAGGTTATACGATTAGGTTTGCGAGAACAGTAGTGAACTAAACTTCCCAGTGAGAGGTCTTCACACCAGGGAAGTGTTACTTTTCTGCAGCAGCCCTGCCTCGTCACTCATTAGGGCGCTGCAGGTTGTCAGCCACTGCTCTCAGCGCGCGCACAGGCGCGCACCCTTAACGTCCTCGGGGGCGCGCACACGAGCAAGGCGCGTGTGTGTACACACGCGCGCGCGCACACACACACTCACACACACACACACGGCACTAAAACTAAATTAAGAAGCCGATGATTAAGACAAGCGTCTACTAGGCCTGTCATTTCAGCATCCTTCCATCATAACATTGTGGCACCGGCAATTTTGCTTGAGAACCTCGAGAGAAAAAAATCTATGGGAGAGCCTCGTCTTTGAGAGTCGAAATGTTTAACTTGTACAAGCCGAGGATCCATTCGGAAGTGAGAAAGTCCAAAAGAGGAGGGGGGATGGTGTGAAGTAAGAGGAAGAGGAGAAGAGGGAAGAGGAAGACGGTCTTCCCTGAAACCCTTGCGTTCTCGGGGCAAGTCTCGGTGACAAGGCCAGAAATTTCAGGCTTTCAGAAGCCAAATACACATGCAGAAGAAGAGTCCAGCGATCTTTAGCAAAATGTGCAACGAAGCTTTTTCTCAACATTAACTGGAGGACAGTTAGGCTCAGAGAGATCACCACCAAATATTGCCACCTGAGGACAGAAGGCCCTTTAGCCTCCCTGAACAAATTCTCCATAGAAAGTTCTGCACATCTCTGATAAATAGAAATGTCATTTCCCTTCTACTTTGCTTCCCGTTATTTGCTAGCAGCTTGGGAATTTAGAGGTAGACAATGTATAGAAGGGGTCTAATCTCTGATAATGTGAATGCAGGCCTGTCCACTTACAGATATGACCCAATTGAGAAAGATGGTCCCATACTACCTGTGCCCCTGTACCCTGAAAAGCCAATTTCTATTTTTCCTCGAGCTGCCCAGGGAAATGACAACATCCACTGTTCAAGAGGACAGGGAAAGCTCAAGAGAAAAGAGTTGGAGAAGTCATCCTGAAGTAGAAATGGAAGCTAAGGCCCAGTTCTTAACTGTTATCCTCCAAGACAGGATACAAGACTGCGCTACCTTGGGTTTTCCATCAGTGGGGCACTAAAAGAGAGAGAGAAAGAAGAAAGTCTTCATAAATATAAAACTGAAGTGAAAGGTACAGTCTTCAAAATGCTGAGCTCCTAAGACCCAGTGCTCCCACTGTCCCTCTCTGTTCTTAATTTCCAGTAGGAGCCTGAATCATCTACTTTGGGAATTGGTATAGAAGCCTTCAAAGAATGTGGACATCAAAGTCTGTCTGTTTTGAAGTGCCTTTCCAAATGCTCACCACACTCCAGGGCTGACAGGAAACATGGAAATGTGTGGCCCAGGCTGGACACTATGCTCCAAGCCTACAATATCAACTACTCAGGAGGCTGAGTATATAGGAAAGTGGAGGCCAGCTGGGCAATTTAAGAAGACACTGTTTCAAAATTTAAAAATAAAAAGGGTTTGGGATGTAGCACAGTGAAAACGCTGCCCCTGAGTTTGACACCCCCCCCCCCCAGTACCATCACCAGCACTAACATAATAAACAAACAAAGTGACTCAGCTCCAACTCTTAGGCGGTCAGCTCAGAACTACTCCCATCTGAATACATTAAATGTATGTAGAAAGCACGAAAGAGCCCAAGGTCCAGACATGAGATTGATCAATCTGATATAGGAAATGATCGCATCCACTGAAGTTCTGGAAGAATAAGGAGAAAAACTGCAACAGAGAGTGAGCAAGTCAGGAGGCACACAGTGTAACCGCCACCCCCACATCTCCCTTAGCCTGGGAAAAGTCGTAGGAGAGAAAGTAAACTATTTATTAATCAAATACATGTGCTTCTTTTCTCAAAGCCTGCGAGGACAAGCCAATCGGCCAGTTTTGACTTGGTGGACAATCACACCCACCTCCTCTCCGCTCTGCAGCATCGCTTCTTGCAGCTCTGCCCCACCCCCACCCAACTCCAAACCCGGAGAATCAGTTGGTGCAGCGTTTCCCAAAGGACCCCGCTCCGCCCACCTCCTTGAGTGTAACTGCTGTGCTACCCCAGGACCAGCCTCGGAGGAGCCTGGGCCCCTGCGGGTCCTCCCCGCTCTTCCCGAGAGCTCCTTTGTCGTCCCTGCCTGCCAAGTGCAACAAGCCAGAGAGAGGCCTTGCTTCTCGGTTTCTTCCCCAGATTCCCACTCGTCTTCCCCACCCCCCTCCACCCCCACCCCCCACCCCCCGCTCCTGAAAAGGCAACTTTTCACCCTAGATGTCTCGTTTTTTTTGCACATCAGACTGGAAGCATGCACACGCAGATCAATATTTTTGGACGTATGGGTCATCTGCCACGGTGAACGCGGGGGAAAAAAAAGAAACCAGTGAAAGGTTTTAAGGTTCCACAGTATCGATACGGTGCATAACTCAGAGCTAAGATACCAGTGTGTGCCAGTGAAGATAATTTTGAATATTCAATTACATCTAAGGAGTATTGAACCCGGTAGTCCCATTTCTTTTCTGTCCTTTGGAAGAAGATGCATGCGGGAAGAGGACCTGACAACTAAGCTAGGGGCAGCCCAACCAGGCGTTAGGAGCAAGTTATGGTTATCATGTAACACACACTCTCTCTCACACACACACACACACACACACACACACACACACACACACCTCTTTTTCAGGTCAACAACAGAGGTGGTGGGATCCTTTTGATTTATAAAACAAACCTAGACAGATTCTGGCTGACCGATTTTGTACCTTCCCTCTGGAATTTTCTTAAGGCGCGCAGAGAGAGAAGGCGGCGTTCAGGGAGAGCGCTCCATCGGCGAGTTTGGCTCCGCAGCGTCCGAACTCTGAATCACCGCGGTGAAGAGGTTTTTTTTTTTTTTTTTTTTTTTTTCCTCACCGAGCGTGAACTTGTTAGATAAGACAGACGAGGCCACGAGAAATGGAAACACAGAAAAAGCCCAAGAGCACAGCCTATGAGGCTGACAGGCGGCGGCCCACGGTCTCGGAGGCACGGGCGAAGGCTGGTTCCGAGCGTGTCTGGTTGTAGCCTCCGCGCCGCCAGCCCGGCCACAGGCTCCCGTGGCTGCCCAGGCTGGGCTGTCTGCCTTTGGGCCCTGGCATAAACTCCTCCAAAAGCGAGAGAAGGGCCCGCAACTAAGCTAAGAATATGCACACCCGCTCGCTCGCTCGGAACACAACACTGGGCCCCAATCTTTTCCTCCAGGAAATTCTATGTCTGGACCATAAAATAAACGGTGTGTTGGAGAGGCTGGGTTTTAAGGATGTCTGGATTTACACATGAAACATTATTTTCCTAATTAAAAGTAAGTCTCTCTCCCTCTTTATATGCATACACACGCTATTTATTGCACGCCCCTATTTGCTTGAAAAACTGCTCAGAGCATCTGTAGTGCACACTGCTCATTCTTTGTCCCCTCGAACTTTTGCAGCTGATGGTGTGGTTTGTGGAGATCAATTAGCACTGGATTTTGCTCCAGGATTGCTCCCCGGGGCGAACAAATGAAGCCAACTCCTCTCCAGCGAGTTTTTTCCGCCCATGAGTGTATCCAAGCCAGGACTGCTGAAGCAGTTCGAAATCCCCAGCCTTGGTTTCATTTGATTTTGTTGTTGCTGTTATTGATAAATATTGGGTCATACACAAGCCACTTGTCAGAGCCTTTGGCTTCATCTCGCAGCTGCAGCTCCTAACGAGGCATTTGAGTCGTGTCCTAGAAACTGGAAGGATTCGAGGGGAAAGCAAAGACACGCTCTCTGCCCCTTAAATTTTGGAGATGGTCCCTTAAGATTCTAGTCCTGTCTGCTGTCACGTTTATTTCTTAATTTGTTCCAATACGTGAACCCTGGGTAGATATGTGTAACCCCCTTAAAAAAGACTAAAAAGATCTTTAAAAAAAGAAGAGGAGACTCTTGATCCCAGTCCTCTAGGTTTATGTGAAACCAAAGGAGCACATAGATAGACAGATAATTGTTGTAATTGCAGGGGGTGAGGGTGAGGTTGTAGGTAGGGCGTTTGGGGGTTGTGTAATCGGAGTAATATGTACAGTTTTTCTTTCGGCGGCGCTGTATATATTCTTTCCCTTGATACATGTTGCACATGAACTGAACTCATGGTCTGCTTGTCTTAGCATGTTTGAAGCCCCAGACATCTAACAGTATCATTACAGGAAAGAGACAAAGCCCCAAAGACTCCAGGCTGCCTTGGGAGTTCATCTCGGCGTTGAACTTTTCCGGCCAGTTCACCCGCACGTTCAGACTCCCTTGCTGCGCAGAGTGCAGGTCTTCCCCGGGCTGAAGCGGGGGTGTGGGGGAAGAAACAGCTGATTTTCGACATTTCACAGGGACTCTTTCTATTTATCAGTGTTACCGAAGTGTACGTTACTGGAAAAACAACAAAACAAGCATAGAGCTGCAATTTTCCAGAAAATAGGATCCCCAAATATAAAAATAAAAAGTAGCAGATAAGATGTATAATTCAATCAAATTACACAAAATTGCTTGAAAATCCAGAACAGTAGCAATCCATTATGCCTCTGTTTTATTAGTGACAAGCACAATTACTCTAAAATAAAGAACACTGGTGAATATATAATTGGCTGTAATCATGTTAGTGTTTGAATAAAAATGACGGGAACATTTAACACTTTGACAACAAAATGTTCAGAAATAACTTATTTATTCAAACAGTTTTTATTTTCCTCCAAGTGAAGGAGAAACACAGTTTGCTTAGGAAAATCAATGACTTTTCCCTTCAATAAATAAATATCCAAAAGGGGAAAAAACAGCCCCACACCTCTATATTATCGCTATTATTATTTTTAACCAGCAAGAAGCTTAATCCTGGGCTTGAAGTCAGCTTCTCCCAGCGGCGGTTCGGCACCAAAGTCTGCCCCCTAGAGGAGGAACTCGGAAGCTCATCACGGCGCCAACCCCTTTTCCCGCGGTGACCTCGGGAATTAAAGTTAATATTCCTTTGCAAATTGCTCTCCAAACTGACTCCCCCACCTCACCCCCTCATATCCCCTTCCGCCCTACAACAGCGTCACAATATTTTCTTAGTAATTGCTGTGCGCTGCTGACAAAAGCGCCGAGTCTCCGGTAGCGCGTTGCTCCGCCTGGAAAGCGCGAGGGCGCCCTGGGGAAGCCGGCCAGGGGAGTCCCGGTCCTGCGGACCATCCCCGCTCATCCGCTGCGCTCCAGGGCAGCCTGAAGTCGGTTCCCGGAGTGACGGCCGGCGACTCGGACACCGCGTTCCTGTGCTGCCTTTTGCGGGCTTCCTTAGAGAAAACAGTCCTGGTACGGCTGCCGGGCAGTCAGTACCTTAAGGGCTTTCCCTAGCGCACATCTCCCCCAAGAAAAAGCCATTATCTAATTAGATCCCGGAGCCCAGTGGTTCCCTTCATTGTCCCAGATGGGTATGCTGGAAATACTGACTTAAAGATATTAAGGAGGAGGCCCTGCTTGCTCAAGCTCCCTGCCCCCAGGAGAGACCCATCCGGAAGAAATCCCTGATTTTCACACTGGGTCCTGGAGTGCCTAGAAACTTCGGCGGGGCGCGTAGTCCCGGGACCCGAGGGACTAGGAACCTTTTCGCATTGTAGTTCTGGTGGACCCCATCGGTCCTTTAGGCAGAGGAAAGCCAACCTCACTTACTGAAACCAGCGCTGGGAGATGGTGAATGTGGCCACGGAAAGAGAAATAACTGCTTCTGTGAGCTCCAGGCTCCCTTCAGACCCCTTCTCAGATGGACCCAGAGCCCCGCCAGTTCCCAGGTCGTCCTCCCTGCCCCGCTTGATCAGAATTTTATTTTATTTGTTTAAAGGTAGAAGAACACAGTTCAAGTTGAAGTTCTGTTAGAAAGGCCAGGAAAGAGCAAGCGAATTGAAGTCGCCGTGGAAAAGGCGATGTGTGAAATCATCAGACTTAAATTGGCTTTTAATTCTTCTGTGTGGGTGTGTTTTGCCCCCCGAACCCCTCTCTCAGCTCTTCCCTTCTCTCCTCTTCTTTCCGTCCTTCCTCCTTTCTTTCCTTCCTTCCTTCGTTTTCTTCGACTTCTAAGTCCTCCTGCCCCGCAGCTTCCTAAGTGCAAGCAAAAGGAAATAGTGGGTGTGCTGGAAGCCACCGTTGGTACCCAGAGTCTCTTGGACACCCTGTCCTGGCCCCTTGGTAGTCTCCTCGGTGGTGGAGTTGGAATGAAACACCTGGGAGCTGTTTCTTCTTCCCCTCCCTCTCGAAGAGGACGTCTGGATCGTGGACCGAGGAGCTATTTCCCACGGTAGAAATTATTTGTAAGGTCGTGAAAGTGAAGGTATACTTTAAAAACGCCAAACATCTCAAACTGATGCCTCAGTGCCTGTGAGGCATGCCCCAAACTTACTCTACCCCCCTCGCCAAGAGCATAAGTCTACAGAAATGTTGCGTTTTGTTTTATACAAAACTAGCACTCCACTCTGCGCTCCCAGGTCTGTCATGCCTCCCCTGCATTATACTAACGGGCTATGTTAGCCTTCCCCTACGTGTTCAGGCTGCTAATGCGGGCCACTTCAACGCAACAAAAATGCTCATCTGTGGAGATTTTCCCAAGGCTAGCTGCGATGTTGGCTCCTTTCTCTTTTTTAAAAAAGCTTTTCAGGGCACGTCCATTCCTTCCCCACCCCTTCTTTTCTTGAGATGGGGACTGGAAAAGGGGTCCCACAACTTTGAGCCAGTGTGTGAGGCTCCTTCCCTGGCTGCCAGTCCTCAGAAGGGAGGCGTGATTTTTTTGGTTTTCCCTTGAAAGCAGAAATGTCTAGATCATTGGGCTAGCACTTGGTTGCCTTGCTCAGTAAACTTGCTTTCATCTTTCTCTCAGTCATGTTTCTCTTTCCTCCTCAGCCCAGCTTGTGAGATCACTTCAGGATTCCCTCCTGGCCACTTCTGTGATGTTCTCAGCCCCAGCCTTCTGAAGAAAACTCCATTGGGTTTACTTTTCTGTTGGTAGGGAACTGGGTAGGGGACACTGTCTACACTGGAGTGCTGGTGTGCGTTGTGTACATTTCTCCAGCTTCAAAAACTTTCTAATGGAGACTTGGGCCTCTTGGCCTTTCCCCCATAGGAGGGATGCTCTGGAGGAAGCACTAACTGGAACTTAGATGGCAGCCTTTTGTCAGGCCTTCCTACTCCCTCAAGTAAGTCTGCTCGAGAAAGTAGTGTTCTGGAGATTTCTACGCATCTCCTCTCCAAGGAGAAGCCCATGGTGGTGGTGGTGGTGGGGGGCAAAGTAAAACCAACTTCATATATAATAAATGTACTCAGTGGAGCTTAGTTTAAAAGATGATGAGAGTCTTCATTATTCACAGCTAGAAGATTTTTGTTTCTTAAAACCTGATCGCAAATAGACATGGCAACTGCTTTTCAATTCTGCCTTTACCATTCTTTTCCTATGAATCTTTTATGAAGTTATTTTACCATTTCAGTTCTTTCTTTATTTGAAAAATAAGTGACCTGAAATCAATATATAAAATACCAAATACCTTTCATTTGTACAATTCTCAGCAAAACACCACCAAGAAATGATTCCAAAAGTTGTAAGAATCTTGATAAAATATATATTTTTGGAGAAAGCAGGAAATAAAATCTCATTCAAACAGCAGCAGCGACATCTAGTGATTGTAATGTTCAATTGCCGAGATGAAAGTTTACAGAGCAGTGAGTTTTAGAGGAGATAGCAATGGTGACTTTTATAATAAAGCTTGATTGTTTCACAAAGAGTATTTTTTTGGTATCAAAGATTATTTATCTAAGTTTAGATTATAGTATTATTTTATAGGAAAGAAATTATTTTACTACCTTAAGTGTGCACAGAAGGCAATTAAAATGTGTCAGAACATTCTTCCGATGCTTTAAATTCCATGCCAAGAAACTAGTCCTAACAATGGTATGTGAGTTTTACTTTGCTTAATTAATTTTATAAATTATCATCTGGGGCTGGGGGTGTGGTTCAGTGGCGGAGCATTTGCCCAGCACGTATGAGGCATAGTATTCCATCCCATCACTGCAAAACAAAGACAAATGCTCACTAAATGTATTTCTACACAAATTCTTAAAAGGGTAAAATGGAAAAAATTTCTGATATCTCTTTTTATCTGAACCAATCATTTCGTTGAGTTGAGGTAGCTTCCTTGTCAAAATCAGGGAACTTACTGAAAATAACACTGTTATAAATAACTATGACTATGCTCCCTCTATGTAGACTTTGGTCACAATGTTGTGAAATTCAAATAAATGGAATTCTGATGCCTGGATGGGGTCCATCTCATCCCTTTGCAGAAAAGATGAAATGTACTATTTGCACACAGTTGTTGTTGCAAGGGAAGACTACAGAGTACAGGATCTCAGAATAACAACTTTTTCATTTGTATGGCATTTGACATTTTATACTAGGGTAGTGGAAAAATTCACTGTGGCTCTGTAACCAGCCATGTGAGTGGGTGTAGTTTCTGCCTGCATTTCCTGAAGCATAAGGGTGTTTAATTTCCCATTAGAAAAGTAGCTGATAACTACTGGGGCATACGAATCTATGTTTTGTAACTTTGAGGATATGCATTCTGTTTATTCCATTTTGTGTTTTCACCAAATATTACTTTTATTTTACTATGAAACTCATCCATGGTTTGGCAGACTAACTAGCTAGTTCTAGAGCAAGATAACTGGATTAGTAGTTGTAATCACCTGGGAGAATTTGAGCTAGTCACATGACTTTTCTGGACCTTAGTTTGTACACAAAATGAAGAGGTTGAGTCTTTCTACTGTTGAGTGGCTCAAGAGATCTAGGAATCAATAAATCATCAGCCTTCATTTGAGAAGACCCTCTTCCGGTGCCTGTGCTGTCATTTGCAACTCTTCACTGAGCAGTTAGGTAATTCATCAGAAATAAGAATTGATCAGCCCTCCTTCTTCCCCATGTCTCAGCCATCTCCCACTTTTGATGCGTTAAAAAATAATCAAGATTTTAGACTCTCCAGTCAACATATACTGACTCATTGGCATGCACTCAGCAGTCATTTGCTGTCCCTCCAGAAGAATCATAATGTGAGAAAAGGATTAGACTGAGCACAAAGCAGAGGCAGCTGTATTTGAGTTTCTCCAGCATGTTCCTATATTCTCATGGTGATGATTAATTATTATTTTTAATATTTTTAGGAACCAAAGCCAAAATATTCTGGCTGCAAATAGCCTACATTTTCTCCCTAAATTCCTTTAGAGATGGCAATAAAATGTCTCCAAATGCTATCTTACTCAGAGCTTCATTTTACACAGCTAGTTTCTTCAGCAAGAAGAGTGCTCACAAAAGGCAAATATCACTCCTTGATGAAAATGTGCTCAACATTTAGTGGAAGCCCCAGTAGGCTGAAGACATCCACAAGGAAAAATATTTCTACACTGACTTAGATTGATAGATAGAAGAGGATTCATTTTGCAGAAAGTTCTGAATCTATCACAAGTTTCTTTTTCAGGTGCCCTTCTATTGTTCTCTATATATCTTTCTGTTCTTCCTACTCCTTGGTCTCTTAATTAAAATATTTATGTTTGTACAGGTTGAGTATTTCTTATACAAAATGCTCAGGGTCAGAAGTGTCTAAAGGTTTGGATTTTTTTTTTTTTCTAATTCTGGAATACTTACATAGGCTTTATGAACTGAGCATTGTTACTCCGAAGTCTGAAGTCCAAAGTGTTTCCAAATCTAAAACTTTTTGCACAGCTTCTCAGCACTCAAAAAATTGAAGATTTGGAAGCATATTGGATTTCAGAGTTTTGGATTATGGGGTTAAAAAATGTTTAAAATTAACAAGTCACATTTTCTTCAATGATTCTTTACAAACCCCATAGAGATAAGTAATATTTTCTTTTAGAATGGAGGAAACTGACAGAAAGAGAGTAAATTTCTTGCTTAAGGTCAAACTGTTAGGAAGACCCAGAAAAAGAGTGAGAATCCTAGTTTTGGAAGGGCCGCAAGGTGTATTTGGTCATCCTGATGGTTGCAGCCTTAGTGCTAGGAACCAGGAGTACTGGGTGATGCTGCTTATCAGGTTTGCCAGGATTCCCCTGCATGTATTGAATTTGAAAAATCTCAGCATTTAGTTTAAAGGATTCTTGGGACTCATTACTCCCTATAACATGATAGAGTCTGTGTTTGCTACTCTTTTTTTTTTTTCAGTATGATTTTCTCCTCTTAATGCTAATAATTTTACATTATTTTCACAGAAGGGACAATCTTTGAAAAAAAATGAATTGTACTCGAAACATCATTGTTAGTGATCGTGGAAGCCCACATTTTGGAGTTGGAGGGAATCTAAGATATCATGTAATTCAGCACCTCTGGAGAAATATCTGAATCAAAGCGTCCTGGAAACTGGTGAATCTGAGTTTGGCTTATTCTGAGCATCTGGGTGTTGATTTTTGCTTATCTCCTTGTTGTCTGGGGATCTTGCATTTATGTATTTTGTTACTCTATTCTTACTGGCCACCCTATAGACTAGTTTTCTAAATGCACTGCATCTTCAGCAGCGTTCTGTGGATTGGCTAAGCACCCTACTCTCTGCCGGAAGCTGTTAGATCTAGCATGGATTTTCTATTTTCTTCCAAGTGGCTCTCTGCTGCCCTCAACTGGTGGTCAGCACCAGAGCGCTCTAGCTTTCAGCATTCCTGCCAATCCGGGGCATTCTTGAATGTAAATGCAAATGAGATACAGGAGCAGGATTAACCACCTTGCTTACGCCTTTTATGGCAGAGAGAGAGAGAGCAGAGAGGGAGGGAGGGAGGGAGGGAGAGAGAGAGAGAGAAAGAGAGAGAGAGAGAAGAATCTAGGCCTCTCTGTGTGCCCTTACATGCATTTTCTCACTTCCTACATGTTTACTTACAGCCTATGAGGGAGGATATCTGATCTTCCTTATTTTTAATTGTTTGTGTTAGAATACTGAGAACTATTTAATTATCAAGTTGAGATACATCTCTGCTGACATAGTACCTTGTAAAAATTTCTGAAATTTTCATTTATTTTATTTGTATTTAGTCTTAAGTAATAAGCATTTTCATCTTAAATGTCATAAAGATATTCAAAATTATATGAGGTCCAAAAATGATAAGTAAACTTTCTCATTTATTCAACAAATATGTATTAGGAACATACTATATGTTAGATACTGCTCTTGGTACTCACAATACAGTATTGGATAAAAGAGATTTAAAAACCATTATCAATTAACCATTGCTTCACATTTCAGTTATTAGAAGGTTTCCATCATTTAAGACTTGAGATGTACATCTTTGCACAAATATCTTTTTCTCCACCACTGATTATTTCATTAAAATAGATTTCTTTTAGAAGAAGAATGTTTTGAATCACACTGCATACATTTTTTAAAAGATAGTTGCTACACGTTGGTGAATTGTATTTCATTAAGTTTGTACTTAAGTATGTGTGCATTGGCAATTTATGAATGTGCCTGTCTTATTGAACCCTCACAAAACATTACATTTTCTACTGCTGGCTTAAGAGGACAAAGTTCCTAAAACTAGCTTAAGTGTACTTTTCTTTATTTACACACATTATTCACTTTTAAAATTTTTCTTCTATAATGTTTCTATTGAGTCTTTTGCCCATTTTAACAATATATTCTTCTACTCTTGAAATTAATTTTTAAGGATTTTCCTAGATAAGGATATTAACACTTTGAAATTTTGTTTATATATCTTCTACAATTTTACTGGTCTTTTTTAGTCTGTTATGAGTGCTTTGGCTATAGCTACATATAGATTATATATGTATTGGCATGGTGAAATCATAATGAGCCAAATTGTGGGTAAAAACTTAAGCCCTGGAGTTATACTGTCTGCTGTTGAGTCTGAGTCCAACACTTTCTGATTGTGTAAACTTGAAGAAATTATTAAACTTGGGCACTTTGGTTTCACTAAGTGTAAATTGGGAACAACAGTGTTAACTAGCCTGTAATAGGAGATAAAAATGAGGTAATTTATAAGGAGTATACTTAGAAGAGTACCAGACAAATGGCAAGTCCACAACATTTCTATTATTCTTTACATATTCAAATTTATGGCTTTCTAAATTTTTATTACTCTTAATACAACACTTTACATATTGTTAAGTTCAGGATCTCGAATGTTTCCCAAAAGTCTCATTCTAAGGCTTGGTTCACAGCTTTATGGCAAATTGGGAAATGATTGGATGATGAAGGCTTTAACTTCATGAGTGGGTTAATCTACTGATGGATTCATAATTTGATGGCAGGAGTGGAGAGGATGGGAACTTAGGAGGTGGAGTCTAAGTGAGTTGGACGGAAAAGTCACTCCAGGCATGGCTTTGAAGACTGTATGTTATCCCTTGCCCCTTCCTCTCTGGCTCTTTCTGTCTCTCTCTTTGCTTCCTAGCTGCCATGAAGTGAATAACTGTCCTTCCATACATTTTGTCATGATGTTTTTCCCTCACTACAGGCCTAAAAGCAATGAAGCCAGCAGATAATGGACCAAAACCTCTGGAGTCATGAGCCAAAATAAACTTTTTCATTTTAAATTTGTTTTACTCAGATATTTTGTCACAGTGATGGAAGGCTAAAACACATATGTAGAAATAAGTTACATGTTATCTTTTATTAACTAAAGTTCAAATTTAGCTAAGAATTTGAATGTCTAGGTTTATAAATGAATATGATTATTCTGGGGAAATGCTACTATGTCTTTTAATCAAGTATCTAATAATAACTTTATTCATTGAATCAACAAATATTTATTAAATCTCTACTGCACTAGGAACTGCAGTTAAACAAATAGTGAACAAGATAGATGGAAATCTTTGCCCGTATGGAGTTTACATTCCATTTTGGGAGAGACAATAAAGAAAATAAATTGGTTTCATGAAAAATATAATGGAGGAAGATAAAGGGAATGTTAGTACCAAAAAGAATGCCATTTCAAGTGGGTTAATCAGGAGAGACTACTGAATACATTAGTCTTCTATTGGTGTTTAACAAATTACTACCAACTTAATAGCTTCAAGAAACACAAATTTATTATTTTACAGATTCTGTGAGTCATGTCAAGAGTCCAGGAACAGGCTATCTGAGACCTTGCTCAATGCTTTATGAGGCTAAATCAAAGAGTTCCCTGAGCTCTGGCTTTCTTCTGGAGCTCAAAGTCTTCAAGGTCATTCAAGTTGTTAGAATAATTCAGTTCCTTGTGATTATAATATTGAGGTCCCAGTTTTCTTAATATGACAGCTCTTGGTTGAGGTCTTGGTTAGCTCCTAGAGGCCACCTGCCTTTCCTTGGTATGTTATTGCCATAGGTAATTCACAAGCTGGTAATTTCTAGTTTTTTTTTTTTTTTTTTTTTTTAAAGAGGAGGACATTGAAGCACAGATTAAGTTACCTGCTATAAACTAGTGGGTCAAGGTGTAAAGCCATTTGGCTGCTTGTTCTATGATTTTAAGCAATACCAGATAACAATTTCCTTTAGATAGGCCTGGCTGAGTCAGCATGCTGTCCTTTTCCTGGATCTTTTATGTCTTATGTACTAATTTTCTTTTTAAGCAACAAGAGGTTCAATGATTTTTGCTATATTAAGAGCTGCCTTGAACTAAGATCACTGTGTTAATTATCTTTTAATATTTATGATACCTATGGAGTAAATCATTTTACCATTCTTTTTTCATCTTTTATCCAAGACTACAGATAAGAAAACTGAAGCCATGATCTAAATCACCTGAGCAAGGTCATATACCCGGTAGGTAGTAAAGACAGTGACCCTACCAAGGTCTTTCTATACTAGGAGTGGGATGTTACTCCATCACCTTCAGATCTTGGTGTATCCTTTGCTCCAGAGCACATATTTATGATATAGTTTCTGGACTCTGTGCGCTAGAAAACATTGGGCTGCCATTCTATCACCTTTGCTCTACCATCCTGACTAATCAAGGCTACTGCTCATCTATTGAATTCACACTGTGTGTGTCCAAGTGTCTGTACTGTAGCAGTCACATTATCTGCTTTTTGATTGATATGTGACTTGTTCTTTAGAAACTGTCTCCTGGAATGATAGGAGGAGCTCTGTGTTTTCACTATGAGACTTGATTGGGCCAGAAGTTCTGATTTTTTTTTTAATAAAATGCTACCAACAAGACTTTTACCCTGGAAAATATGAACACACTTTCTCTTTAGTGGTTGCTATTTTTCTATTATAAATTATCCCCTAGATACAAAGGAGCATCTGTTTTTATTGTTTACCATGTGTGAAATAGATATTTATGCATTTGGAGTGCATCCATGGGTCCGAAGTGGTGAAGCCCACAGTGATAAAAAAGTACAATTAAGAGTTCAGCCTGGCTGGCATGGGCTGCATGAATCTACCTGAATGTCTTGTATAAAGGGTATTAATTAGCTTTCAATCAGAAACACTGATTTTCTTTTCTTTTCTTCTAATATTTTTAGGACCTTGTTTTGAAATAAAGTGTTTTTTGGTAAAAGTAAAATATATTCATGTGTCACAAAATGGTGTTTTAACTACCAAGGAGCTACATATATGACAGTGTTACCATGAGGTTATAATAAAACTGAAATATTCCTATCACTTCCTTATTGTACAGCTGAAGAAAAGGCAAGAAGACAGGAAACTGCTGGCTAAGAAAAAGAATGTTCAAGAAAACTCACAGTGCAAGCTTTCACAGAAACCTTCACAGAGCTCACCAATCTTTTTAAAATTTGAAAATATGAATCATCATGCCAAAACATTTAATAGGGAGAAATGCATATGGTGCATTATCTGCTTACAAGCAAATCTGTGATGAGAAAAGAAACAAACCAAACAAGACACCATAGGTACATTTTTGAAAATAGTGACACCTGTTGAAGAAGAGCTTCAGGCAAATCCTTCCTCAAGATTTCCAGAGGAAGGCGCTGTCATTCCAGTAGGTGACAGCTCCATGTGTGCTACTGCCACTGAAGACCTTCCAGTGGGACACAGCGAGGATGGATAAGACAGTGACACTGATAATCCTGACCCTCTGAAGGTCCAGCTAGGAGGTGTCTTTCTATCTCAGTTTATAACAAAACAATTTAAAAATAAACAAAAACTTTAAAATAACAACATAAACCAAAAAGTTTTGGATAGCTATTGAATGTGTTTGCACTTTAGACTAAATGTTCTTTTAAAAGCCAAGTTGTTAAAAATGTTAAAAAGCTTATAAGTAAAAAGATTACAGTAAGCTATGGTTATTAAAAAATTAATTGAGCATAGCCATGTTACGATGATTGTGAAGTCTACAGTAATGTGCAGTAAGACCCTCAGCCTTTGTGTTCACCCAAACCCTCTGCCTGGTTCATCCAAAGCAACTGCCAGTCTTTCAAGCTCTGTTTATAGTAAGTGCCCTAAATAGGTGTTATGTACCATGTTTTTACTGTGCCTGTTGTATGTTTAGATACACAAATACCATTGCATTACAATTAACTACGCTATTCAGTAGGGTAACATGCCGTACAGTTTTATAGCTTAGAAGACATAGGCAAACCATACAGTCTAGGCTTTGTCATCTAGGTTTATTATAGGGGTCATACAGTGAAAAAGTCCCTTGGGGTTGCATTTTTCAGAATGAATCTATATCCTTAAGTGATAGCACATGCCTAAATACTCTTTCAAAGAGGTAAGCTATGACTTCGTGAAATAAATACAACTTGGAGATATATAGGCATGTTAGATTTTAAAGTAACTCATAAAGTTACATTTGTGCTTCCTCAAACTGTTCAAAATGGTAATTTTAAACCTATGGATATCCTAGACAGCCTCCTAAATGCACAAGGACTGATAAAAATATGATGAATGTTTAAATTTTTAAAAAAATTCTTACAGTAAAAGAACAATGCTGTTAATCTCTCTGAACACTTCCCACCTTTGAACACACTTATCCCATCATTCTTGCCAAGTTCTGAAACAAATCTGGAAGTCCTCTTTTGTGAATACCTCTACAAGTGTTCATTAACAAAATAGGTTGAATGCTGCTGCTGAGTGTCATCCAGCAGAAAGGCCGACTTGTAAAAACACAAGGGTGTGTTCTCATTCACTAGATATGGTATCATCTGACCTCTGGCTATTTTAACTTTTTCCCAACATCAAAATGATAAGGAAAGGTGAGCATATGAATCAGTTCAGGACACTGAGGCCTCATGATATGCAACTAAAGACACTCACAAAAGAGGACTGCAGGAACTGCTTCAGAACTTGAGAATAAAAACTGAATAAATGTGTTGGAAGAAAGAGGGAGTATTTTGAGGGAGATTAATGGCAATGTGTCCTTTATGTAATACAGTTAAAATTTTAAACTTTCACCTTATCTTTTGAACAGACTTCATAGTTTATAAAAAGAGGTCTTTTTGAAACTTCTTTCATAAGCCCTATAACTCATTTTCACTCCCAATTGCTTTATGGGGCAGTAGTAGAGTATTTCTTCTACAGTCTTTGTCTGAGGTTTTATCTTTTCTCACATTTACTTTACTTGTGCTGAGTCATTTCTTGGGATCACAGAGTGAGAAAGGCTTTAAAAGCTATCTGGCTTTGAAATAGCTCATCACAGATTTAAAGATTTTGCAAAATGACTCCTAATTAATACCTGAAAACATATGCATACTTCAGTAGCTGAAAAGCCTCAGGACCAGTATTTGGTAGAAAGGTCTCGAACATTAGAAGGCCCAAATCCTAGGACTTCATTCTACTGTTCAGTAACTGATATTGAACTTTCCATTCCAGCATCTCTCATGTTCCTTCTATCTCAAATACAGTTTAGATAGGGCACAGAGCCATGTGCCTATTGTCCCACCTGCTCAGGAGGCTGAACAAGGACAATCAGTTGAGCCCAGGAGTTTGAGAACAGCCAGTGCAATATAGTGGTAAATCATTTAAAACTGCAGTTCAATACAGTTGTCAGGTCTAGTTCTAAACTTTATTCTCAAGAAAAAGTGAAATGTAAATGATGGAAGCTTATAACTAGCAAATGTAAGGTTCTAATTTTATTTCTGAATTTGATTTATGTTGGGACTTTGAACACACATGAACTCTCCAAAAGATGACCATATTTATTGTCACCGACTCCTCCACTAATTTTAAATTCCATATATTCTTCAAGGGTGATGAATTAATTTTTAATATTATACTGCTCTTTAAATATTCACAATAAATTTACCAGAACATGTTTTCAACTTAAAAATTGTACCTACATGATACAGTGTCTAAAACTTTTCATGCATTTTAATAAAAATGAGTCATATGGTTTTTTATTAGGTTTTGCTATAAATCCACACATCAACTTGAAAGACATAGTTCTAATGCAGCAGCTGCACATTTTCTTCACAGTTTATTGTAATGTCATTAGTCATTGTTAGTTCTATTAGTCAGAAGTTTCACATCTATAATGAGACTCACTTGTGGTAGTCAGTTTTGGTAATTATTTTTTTTAAATGTTGACACACAATTTAGTGTGTTGAAATTCAGCTTTATTCACAGATATTTCTTTCTGTTCTCTTGCAAATCAACATGGTAGTTTCAAAATAACAGTGCCTTTCTACATTTTAAGCCTTTTAGATGTGTCATCATATTAATTTTTTGCCCTTTATTATTTCCATTAATTAATTTTGCCCTTTAACTTTTACTGATCAATGTGGACTAATTTGTAATCTCAACATTTCTATGAAATAATACAAAATTAAGACTGATCATGTCATGCTGTGAGTTAGTGAGGGATATTAACATTTTGAACACAGTATGTTGATTTAAAACCAGAAAGATTTCAAACCAGTGTTTGATTTATGCTTAAACTCAAATTATGAAGAATTTTGAATATTACATTATGGTTCAAATTTCCTTACTTAGTACATTTTTGGTGGTTTGAAAATGATGGAGCTTTACATTATACCACTCTACTATTATTAGGAAGTTAAAATATGCAATGAGGTAAGGAAGGTATTAAATATGTCATTCAGTCTATATTAATTTATATAAATGGAAGACTTACTAATTTTAATATAGATTGGCTATATGGTTGGTTATTCACTCATCAATTGAATATATAATTATTAACCACTTTGCACCAGATACTGTACCAGGTGAGAAGAGTAAACTGATTCATAAAATTTAGACTCTACTCCATTGGTACTGAATTCATCAGAAGAGATGAACACAGTCATTCATGTATCATAAGTCAGAGACTTTCAGAGGCATGGCTGGGTACTGTGGAAGTACAGAGAAAAGCTCCTCTTGTCAGATTTTGAAAAAGCTTTCCTGGAAGATATGTCATTTTAGCTCTGTCTTCAAAGACTGTTTAAAAAACTAATTTAATACATGGAAATGTAACAATCAAATTGCATAAAAGAGCTAGTGATAAAATTAACAGAAGCATTTCTCTTCAACAGCAGTCTTGCTTCCTGGAGGACAATTGTCTTAAATATTTTTTTTTTTTTTTTTTGGTACCTAGGATCGAACTTGGGTCCTTGTGCTTGCGCAGCAGGCAGCAAAACCACTGAGCTAAATCCCCGGCCCTTAAATATTTTTGTTTGTATCATTTTGGTCCTTCCACCATAATATCTCACTATGTGATTGTACTATCTTTGAATGTCCTAGTGTTGTTTATCATTGTATTAGTTCAACAGGTTACTTTTGTTACTCTAAACATATCCTGATATGTTATTATGGTATGAGCTTACCATCTGTACATTTTTCCACCTTGTAACTCCGTGATGTTTTACCACTTGTCAAGTATGTTAATATTTTTATTTTGTTAATGCTATTACCATTTGTAATTTGATATGAAACAGCACTCAAATCCTTTATTCTTTCTCCATACATTGACTCAAGAAATTCATGCTTTTGTTACTTTGTTCTACGACAGAATGGATTCTTTCTCTTTAAATAATTGCTTAATATCATGCAAAAGTTTATTTGGTTTACATTTTAATCATTGCTTTTACACAATTTTGTTCCTGCATTTCCTTGTGTTAGCACTTAAGCCATCTGTCATGTTTTGAAGTGGTAACATGTACTTTACTGCATTTTCACATATACCCCATATAGTGTACTCTCACCCTGCGTTCTTCTCTCTGATGCCTTCTCCTCACCCTCATTCCTCTTACTCTAATCTGAATAAATCACTATCTAGGATTTCTGTACAGCTTGATCTCAAGAATTTCCTGCATTGCTTTCCTGGGTGGGATCTATTCATGCTGAATCCCATCTCTTCTCCACCACTTTATAATCTTACTTCTTTTTCTCTTTTGTTTTGTTCTTTATTTCTCTAGTGAAGACAATAAAATAATTTTTAAATAAGGGCTATGTGGGAAATATATATCATATTAACAGATGACTATTCTGCTCTGTGTGTGTGTGTGTATCTGTGTGCACGTGTGTTTTTATTGAGTGTATCACTGAACTTGAAGGTATTGTGATAAGAACCTCAAGCAAAATAAATACAAAGAAAACTATACCTAAGTGGATCATGGTAAAACTTCTAAGAACTAAACACCAAAAGAAAACCTTGAAAACAGTCAGAACAAAAAGATATGTTATCTTCAAAAGAACAATAAAAGGCAAATAAGAGTATTATCTATCTTCTGAAAATGAACAGTAAAATATAGAAAATTGAAGAATGGTAATCTTGAAAATGCTAAAATAAAATAAAATATGAAAACTTATAATTAAAAACCTCCTAGCATGTCTAATGTTTTGTAGTTTCTAAGATCTATTTTTATTACACTTATCATAAGAAATTTGACTCAGATTAACTGTGGCACTATTGATAAACATACAAAGGCCAATAATATAATTAAGTGAAAATATTTTTGAATAGAAGGTTATGTCCAGTACTGTTAGTGTAATATATAGGCTCAGGGTAAATATTTTTAAATGCTACTAAATAGTAAACATAAAAATAAGACAATTTTATTTCTCCAAGTGGAGAAACCAAGGGCACTAGAGCTGGATTACTATCTGAAAACTCCAGGTCTTCAACTGACTATCTGTGCAACATGGAAATATTTTTAATCTAAATTTTTAGTTTTTGCAACATTTTAAAGATTGTGATATAAAGTTGTAAGAATGCTTCATAGGGCCGGGGATTTAGCTCAGTGGTTTTGCCGCCTGCTGCGCAAGCCCAAGGACCTGAGTTCGATCCCCGGTACCAAAAAAAAAAAAAAAAATGGTTCATAGGTTAGTTATTATGATGATGATTAAAAGATACCAAAGCAATCATATAATTGTATATTATCTTTTGCTGGATTCAAGTATTTGGCTTTCTTAAAGAAAGTACCTGAATGCAACTGATGGATAAGGTGAAATACCAATTCCATTGGCTTTGGGATCTGCCCCAGGGAACTGGTGAAGCACACATCTAGATGTGTCTGGGTGGGTCATGGAGGTGTGACCTTGGGTTCTATATCTGGTCCTTCACCCCTTCCTCTCTGCTCCTGTTTTGCTTTCTGTCTTGGCCACCACTAACTAAATATCTTTGTTCCACTGTGCTTTTCTGACATGGTGTTTTTGACTCAAGGCTAGTTGACCACGAAATTGAAATTGTTGGGAATACACTTCCAGACTCAATATGTCTGTACAAATAATAAAGCACTCAGATATCAAGAAATCTCATCAAGATTTTTTACTTCTGCAGAAGGGTGTGAGCACATTTTAGCATGAGATAGCAGAAGAGCAGAAAACCAGCAGCAGGCTCCTTTTATTTCCTAACTCTGAGAAGCAGCTGACATTTTACCCTTTGTCTGGTTTGAAAGATCACAATCAATCCCGATTGGCTAGTTTAAGCAGCATGAGGGGAGGGCCTGAAAGGTTGCTAGAGGAGGGAAGAAGAGGGGTATAGGGAACTGAAAGTTCTTGGCTGTTAATAAGTTATCTTTGGTGGTCAGTCATGTTCCCAAAATCTAAGCTGAGCAAACATTTCCCATAACTGGTGTAAGGAGTGAGGATGAGTAGCCTAGGATGTTCTAGAGTTTAAATTAGAGGCATTCCTATTTATATCCATTGATAAAAAAAGACCTTGTTTCTTACAAAGTGAATCCCTGAGATGGTAAGCTAAATTAAACCTCTCCTCCTTTAGGTAATGGGTGTTGGCTATTGTATGCAGCAACAGGAATGTCAATACAGAAAATTAGTATTTCCAGAGAGTTGGGGTCACTGCTGTGTTTATACCTTACCATGTGGTTTAGAAGCCTTTGGAACTAGTTTGCTACAGGGGTTTGGAAAGATTTGGAAATGTAAGCTAGAAAATTCCTGGAATGCTTTTAGCAGAGCCTGATGCATAACTCTGGATTCAGGCCCAAGTTCAGAAGAACAGAATGCTGATAGGAGTGCGGACAGTAAAGCCTAAGCTCAGGAAGTTTCATTTGGGAGAGTTGGAATAGAGGCCATGTGTGTAACACTCTCTGAAAGTTTGTCAACATCTTGCCCATGTCCTGAAAAGTTTCAGGAGATAGAGATGAAGAGTGATGGACTGAGTTATTTGGTAGAGGAAATTTCCTGGCAGCTCAACATTCAGGCTATGATATGGATATTGCTGGGTGCTTCCAGTCAGATTTATATAGACAGTTGCGGGGGGGGGGGGGGTTAAAAAGAAGAGCAAAAAGTTTGAAAAATTTGTTTTGGCCCCAAACGAATCATGTGAAAAGTGGGGGCCAAAGAAGTGTGATTGCTGGAGAGATAAGCATCATTAAAATGAAAGCAAGTAATTTGTACAGGTGCAAGAAGAAAACTGCCTTCAAGGGATCTCAAAAATCAGCAAGACCATATGGACTGAAGGCTGTAGAGTACAAAAGTATAAATCTTTCATTTGGGAAGAGTCCTTGGGTCTCTTCCCAAGAAGATCCTCCTAAGGGAATTGCTCTTCTGCTCTATTTCCAAGTTGCCATAAATTTAGCTTTGCTATGCCTTATTCTTCTGCAATGATATTCTTGCTTTGGGGGCAGCTGACCATGGACTGAATTTCTTGTAAAAGTGAGCCAAATTAATTCTTTTAGGGCTTGGAATACGTCACCCCAATATCTTCTTGTCTTGAGGGTTTGCATTGAGAAGTCTGCTGTGATTCTGATGGGATTTCCTTTGTATGTGATTTGTTTCTTTTCTCTCACTGCTTATAGAATTTTGTTCTTCTGTTGCGTTTCTGGAATCTTAACCATTATATGCCTATGTGTAGTTTTTTTGATCACGGCTAGTTGGAGTTCTATATGCCTCACTTATCTCTATGTCAAGTTCTTTCCCCCATTTGGGAAGTTTTCTGCCATTGCTTCTGTGAACAGATTTTTTATGTCATCTGAACTCTCTCCTGATTCTTCATTGACTCTGATCAGTCTTATGTTATTCTTCTTTGCATAGTCTAGCAGCTGCTGGATTGATTTCTATTGTTCCCTTACTATTTTAAAGAAATTTTTCTTTTCCTGGTCAGTTATTGCAATCTTATCTTCTATATCTGAAATTGTGTCCTCACATTTGCTTATTCTGCTGCATAAGCTTTCAATGGAACTTTTAATCTCCTGGAAATCTGTTTGCATCTGTTTTATGGATTCCATTTGTTTCCCATGTTGTGATTCCATCAGCTCCTCTATTTTTCTTTTCTTTTCTTTTTTTTTTTTCTTAAATTCTTTTATTGGTAAATTTTAGGTATACAACACAATCACACTTCTCATTGGTAACTTGTACCTTTACATGATGCACCTTGGTTCTTATTTTTTCCCCAATCCTAGCCCTCCCTTCACCCCCTCCACCCTTCCCTATTTACAAAGACTTTATTTCCATTTTTTCCATTTCTCAGCATTTTTCCTTTCCCTTCTTTCCTTTCCCCTGCCCCTCCCACTACCCCTACCCCTTTGGACCTTTTCTTCCTATTTTGCATTATCGATTATTCATTCTAATCATTGGTACATTTTAGGTCTACAATGACATTCATCATTGGAAATTTGTACCTTTACATAATGTCTCTTGGTTCTTATTTTTCACCCTTGCCCATCCCTCCCTTCAATCCCTCCATTCCTCCTCTATTTTTCTTATCTGTGTCCTGTCTAGTTTTATTAGTTATGTCTTGTGCTATGGGCATAATCTCTGTTGTTATCTGAGAAATTATTTCTGATTTCATTTTTTCCAGATCCTCTTTTGTTGCCAGTTCAGGGAGTCCAGGTGGTTGAGTATCAGATTATTCTATCTAGTTTCCCTTTGGGGTTGGTTTAGGTGATTTGCAAGTCTGGTTTTGGGATTTGTTTATGTGTCTTCTCATTTCAATGGGGGAGAGGGGTGTGCTGCTTGTGCCTTTGAGGCTCACCTCCTTGGGCACTTGGTGGGGCTCTTCTCTTCTGTGCTGGGGCCAGTGGAACCAGAGCCTGAAATGCTCAGCTTTTTGTTGCTGGGAGCATCTGCAAAAATAGCTGTTATTTTTGTCACTTTGAAGATAGGATAACTGCCTTTTAGGGGTTAAAAATCTTGCATTATTTTCACTTTAAAAAATAATTTTAAGTATCAATGAATAAATGTTATAAATTTCAAGGGAAAGAACTGAGGTCCTTATATCAATCCTAGAAAAAATATAATGTATGCCAACTGCTTCCATATAAAACTGATTCTAACCTGTAGATTTTTTTTTTTTTTTTTTTTGGTACCGGGGATCAAACTCAGGAGATTGCGGTTGAGAGGCAGGTGCCGGAAACACTGAGCTAAATCCCGGGCCCTAACCTGTAGATTTAATCATACATATCTGAAGAATATTATGTCTCTTCTTTTAGTTATTTTGTCTATGTATTGACTTCTTGTCTTTTTATTGTCATTTGACTTGCATTTCATTTACAGTAGAGCCAACTAATTCTAGACAAAATTGAATAGTAAATGAATTAAATCTTTTTATCTGAGGAAATTCTTGTCAGTGTTTCACTCACTCTATTCTATGAAAACACCAGGGAAAAGATTGAAATTAATCATTGCTTTTTTGCATATAAATTCAAATTGTTTTTCATTTGCTTCAAAATATTATTTCAAATCTTAACTTGAAGTGGGTAATAAAAGAGATTTTATTCTACTAAAAGAAAGCTAGGCATTTTTAGGTAAATAAAAGACACAGAGAAAGTTAAAAAGTAAAATATTTCTCAGAAATTTCTGAAATATCTTATTATTAGTGTTGCCCAAACACTAAGTAAAGTTTAAAAATGGAACTGGCCATGGATATCTGCATGCTGAAAAACATTTAAATGACTTTTTAAAAATGTAAAATATTATCTATAATAAGTCTTCCTTCTGTTGGGCTCTTCAAGTTTTTATATAAAGATGAATTATGAAACCTGATTACAGCTGTTGAATTTATGTGCCTTTACTATGTTGGATTTTATTGGTAGAGTTACTGTTCAGCTATACCTTTTCAAAGGCATATATATATATATATATATATATATATATATATATGTACTCATATATAATGTTTGTCCACTCCAAATTACAGCCAACCCTATACTGGTCAGGAATCAGAGTGGGAGTACTGATAACGATGTTTTTGACAGTTTCATTGACCAGAAAATATTGATTTGCATTAGTTAGAATGTGATAAAGACAAGAACAAATCACTATGTTATAGAAGTTGATTTTTTCTTTACATAACAATCAAAAATAAGTGGTTCAAATTTGCTTCATGAAATTATTTAGGGATCTATGTTCTTTCCATTTATTGTACTATCATTCTTTCAGCCTTTTAGCCTTTGCATGGTGACAACAAGTCTTTGTGAGTCCAGCTAATTAGGGCAAAAGCAATGTGATAAATGTGCATTAAGTTCCTAAAACTTTGGTTTGTAAGAGATGTATATTACATGTAGAAAAATTTATGTGGCTCTATGGTAAGAAACAGCATGGAAATTCCATTTAATCTTGCATCCAGAAGTGAAGGAAACTCATGTTTTGGTAGACATCTAAGAGTCTGTCTTATGGTGTGTTCTATTTCAGTTAATCATGTCAAAGTTTCTTGAGGATATGCAGATTTTCCCCATTGAATAGGCAAGAATTTTATGGTATCTGATGGGCCCTTAAACATGAGAAATATTACCATCCTTCTTTTTCTGTAGACTAGGTTTTACACCTGTCTATAATGGCTAGAAATTATAACTTTTTCATTACATGCGATTTTCTTCATCTTTAATTTTGTTAACTTATTTGATCTGAGGAAGATGGGACTAATACTAGAACTTTCTTGTAGTTTATCTGTGTCTTGTGAATCTGTTTCTAGAGAAAACAACCACATTCTACCTGTACTTCTGCTATGAAAAATAAGTTCTTACTATTTTGAAACATTTAATCTCCCTGGGGAATCAGGTTCAAAAAGCATTGCTTACTAGGTACTTTTTAATGTATTCTTTTAAAATAACCTAATGTACAGGTAACTGCTAAATTGGTGTATAGCAAGGAAATAAAACAAGACTTTTTCCTTTGTTACAGAATCCTTCTTCAACTAGGACTTAATATTAGAATGCTAGAGCTAGAAAGACAAGAAAATGTTGTTCCTTCAAGTAAAATGATAATCACTAAATTTTCTATTATGACAAAACTCATGTTTTGATATTATATGAAATTTCATATGCAATCAAATTCTAGAAGATACAAGAAGCCCATTATTATGCTCCCTTACCAGCTGATGTCTCTGTGTCTCAATTGAAAATTATTTCTTTTGGCTGCAGATTTTACATTGCTAAGACTCAAATATCTCTAGGAAAATTAACTTTTAAAATTTCAAAACTATTTTCTATTTTGTGTTAAGTGAACTTTTATTGAATATCTTGAGGGCTTATTTTGGTATCAGAAAGCAAGATGCTTGATAGTGGTGGGGATAGTCCTGTGATTAGGGAAATGGACACACCAACAATTTTCTTTAAAAGATGAATTTAGTTTGTAGATTTGCTCTTTATGGAGGTAATTTTGAGTTCTGGCTAATTTACAGAGTAAAAATTTAAAGCTGATCATGCTCACTATAAAAATTTATCATCTGAAAAAATACAGATGTAACATCCTGTGAATATTCATCTTTAAATTAGAAAATTGCAATTGTGATTTAATTAAAAGACAGCTTATTAACAATTCATAATGAACTGAAAAATAGAAGACTTTAATTTTCATAAATCTATGTTAGAAATGTTAATGAATAGGTTTTTTTTTTATTTGTGACAATTTGTGATAAAATCTTTTGACAATAAATTTACATAATAAATAGTATGGAATTTAAGAGACATACTTTTATCAATAAAGGTATTGATCTACTGTTGATGTTCCAAAGTGATTATCAGTCAAATGTTGTTATCTGTTTTCTGTTCTTGAGTTACTTAACTTTGTACTTATCAGTTTTATCTTCTTTAGGATTGTGAATGACATTGCTGGATGATGAATGGACAGTTTTCCACTGTTTGGAAAAAACTACGGCCCGATTTTAAGAGATTATTGAAATATTCAGGTCTTTGTAAATTGTGAAAAGTGAAGTTTTAAAATTTGAATGTGAGTAAGTCTTTTGCTTTATTTTTTATTTATTTATTTTTTTGAGACAAGGTCTCTCTATGTAGTTTATACTTTCCTTGAACTCACTATGTAGCCTGGGCTGGCCTTGAATTCGAAGTGATCTTCCTGCCTAAGCCTCCAGAGTGCAGGGATTATAGGCATGTGCTACCAGATCTAAGCTACAATCTTTTGCTTTAAATTGGACTTAAGACATTGTCATGGCTGCCAATAACTGTACTGATGTGAATTCTTAAACTCTCCAGTTTATATTTAGCTCTAATAGCTAACAACTTGGTCAACTCTGTCTGTAAGGTTTAAATAATCTTTTATCAATCTTTTAGTCCCTAATACTGGGCCTATAATAGGCAATCAAAAATATTGAATGAATGTTCAGTAATTCCTTAATAGGTTCATATGCCATATTAATACATAATTACTCATTCTTTTTTCTCTGTACTATGCACTAAAGAACATAGAGAAGTGAGTAAGACAAATAGCCTGGTTGACAAAGGAGAGGAAATTAGACAAGTGAAAACATCTACAATATACAGTGAGATAAGGTAAGAGCTGTTGAGACAAGAGTAAAAAGAATACAACAGAGGTTACATAAGTAGAAAGCTTGCACACAATTGAATGCCTTCAGGAGGTTGTGCCATATGAAGTTGATCCATACAAGGTGTTTGTGTAGCTTCATAGTACACTTTGAGAACTGTCATAGTGAAGAATGCATTTCTCTACATAAGATCAGTGCAAATCAATTATTTTCCACTCTGAACCAAAATAGCTGTTATGTGGCACTTGATTAGTGTTTGTAAAGATTAAACTCTCCACTTAAGTATAAACTTCCTGAGAACTGTGTTGGTATGTCTAATGTATACAATATTTTTATTTATATTCATATTTTAATGAATTATTTTAATTGTGCAAATGTATAGAGTATAGTATAATTCAATACATATATAAAATGTGTGACATCCACTCAATTTAGTGTGCTCATCTCCTTAAACATTTTTAAGGGCTGGAGATGTAGCTCAGTGTTAGAATATTTGTTTGGTATGTGTGAGGCACTGGGTTTTATCACAGGCACTGCAAATATATATATTTAAAAGTTTTTGATTAACATGTAATAAGTATACATTTATATGGGGCATATTCTGATATTGTGGTACATATATACAATATGTACAGATCAAATCAGGGTAATTCATTTCTCTATCTTACCATTACTTTGAGTTTTGGAGCTTCTTTCTTCTAGTTATTATATAGTAGGTTATCGTGAACTATAGTCACCCTACTGTGCTGCACAGTGCTGGGACTTACTAGCTCTATGTAATTCTCTTTTTGCATCAATGACCAGACTTCTCCATATCTGTATTCCCACCCTTTCAAACCTGTAGTAGGCACTATTATATTTTCTGTTCCATGTGGATTTCAACAGCCCTATAGGAGAGAGAATATGCACATAACATTTTAAGATGTTACTTTATAATGTTTCAAATTAACAAAATTTTCAATTTAAGTAATTGTGCTAGGTGTATTGTTTGATGACCAAAATAGCTCCTCATATATGGTGCACAAGTAAGGATTTTTTTTCAGTATTGGGAATTGAACTCAGGACCTCATATTTGCCAGGCAGGCATGGCACCACTGAGCTAAATCCCCAGCCTACAACTAAGGGTTTGTAAAAGAGCAGGTAAAAGCTAAGAAATTAGATTTAGAACTTCCATCTTTAAACATGAGTTTCCCTACCTTTTAGCAGTGGCAATGTGTTAAGCACAAAGGACTCAGTATTCTCACCTAATAGGTACCAGCACAGTCACAAACACCTTGCAAGGCTCAACCTCAGTGCCATAACTGTCTGAAGGTATCTAAACTGAGGTATAATTATCACATTTATTTTACAAAGTTCTGTTGTTGTAAATACTGTTATCTTTCATTAGCGTGGTTGTGTCTAATGTTTATATCTTTGAATCTGGGCTGGTATTTATGACAATATAACCAATAAATTATAATGGGAGTAGGGCCAGTTGTCCCGAATCCTGTGGCTCTTGCTAATCCTTTTATATATCCTGCTCTTAGAAAACTTACTCGGGGACTCAGCTACCATGAAGGAAGATTGGCCATGCTGAGACTTTCTTGTTGGAAACTCCATAAATAGGTGCTCTGGTTAACAGCACCCACTGAATTCAGCTTTCAGCCATTCCAGCCCAGACATATGAAAGGTGGGTTAAGCCTCCTAGGACCCTTCAGAAAAGCCCCCTCCCAGCTGAATGTCATCTGATGAACTCAGCAGTCTCCATGTGTAGCATTAAAGTCACCCATTCTAATCCCACCTGATGTCATGACCCAATTTCATCAATCATGAGGTATAACAAATGGTTGTTGTTTTAGTGTTGCCAGAATAGTGGGGTTGTGTCACAAGATGAATGAAACTATGGACAGACGAGGTAGGGTGCAAGCAAATTTATTTAAAATATATAAAGATATGAAAGTAAAAGATATAAAGGCAAGAAAGTAAAGCTCCTGTTAGCCAGGAGAAGGTTTTGAGCAGAGTACCATGAGGGGTGTTTTTCTAGGGTCTTTTTTTAATGGGTTCATGTTTGTAGTACATCACAATTACATTCATCATAAGGAGTTGCTACATGTACATGACATTTCTGAATTCTTTTATTTAACCTCCTCCCCTCCACTTTTTCCCCCTCTCTGAACCTCTTGAAACCCTTCATTCATATATGTTATATATGTTTGTACTACATGATGATCATATTCCTTGTAAGACTTGTTGCATGGACACAGTACTCCCCCTTTTAAAAAATGAGTATCCTGGGCTGGGGATTTATCTCAGTGGCACAGCACCTGCCTGGCAAGTGCCAAGGAACTGAGTTCAAACTCTGGTACCAAAAAACCTCAAATCTCTTTTTCCTCCCTTTCCCCTCCCTCCCTCCATCTTTTAGTTCCTTTCCCATATGCCAAAGATTCATCTTGTTATTTGTCTATTCTTTATTTTGCATTTTGTTCCTATACTGGGGTTCTCATATAAGATAGACCATGCAATATTTAAGCTTCTGTGTCTGATTTACACTTAACATTCTGTTCTCAAGGAGTATGCATTTTCCTACAGAGAAATCAAGTTTATCCCTCTTTATGGCAGAGTACTACTCCATTGCATGTGTGTTTTTTTAATTCATTCATCTGTTTATGGATACTGAGGCTGCTTCCAAGAGTTAGCTATTCTGAATTGTGTTGCTACAAAAATGGATATGTATGTTTCATTGTAATATGATGTTTTTAACTCTTTCAAGAAGGTATTTAGTAGGAGAATAGCTAGGTCAAATGGAATTTGTATTTTTAGTTTTTTGAGGGATCTTGATTTCCATAATGGTTGTACCAGTCTACACTCCCACCATCAGTGAAGAAGGGCTTCTTTTACCTTGCAGTCTATCCAGCATTTGATATTATTTGATTTCTTGAGTATAGTCATTCTTTCTGGAGTGAGACAGAATGCCAGTGTTTTTAAAATTGCATTTCTTGAATAGTCAATGACACTGAACATTTTTCACGTGTTTATTGGCCATTTGTACTTCTTCATCTGAAAAGTGTCTATTCATTTCAGATGCCCAGTTTTTTTTTTTTTTTTTGGTACCAGGGATCGAACTCTGGTCCCTGCGCTTGCGAGGCAAGTGTCGGAACCACTGAGCTAAATCCCTGGCCCTGGATGTCCAGTTTTTGATTGGATCTCTAAATTCAGGGGGGGGGTAAATTTGTGGGCTTTTTATATATTCTAGATATTAATCATTTGAAGAGTAGCTGGAAAAACTGTTCCTATTCTGTGGATTGTCTCTTCATTATCTTGGTGGTGGTTTCCTTTGCTGTGCAGAAGCTTTTTAATTTGATGTAATCCCACTTGTTGACTCTTGGTATTATTACTTGTGCAACTGGGGTTCTGTTCAGAAAGTCTCTTATATCTAGTGTCTTCAAGAGTTTTACTACATTGTCTTCCAGCAGATAGTTTCTGGTTTAATATTTAGAACTTTGATACATTTTGATTTTAGTTTAGTTTTGGTGGATTTAGAGATATGGATCTATATTCAATCTTCAGCATGTCAATTGCCAACTTTCCCAGCACTATTGGTTAAGGAGGGTATCTGTCCCCCAGCAAAAGAATTCAGAGCCCTTTGTCAAAGATAAGGTAGCTGAGTGTGCCTGGAGTTGTTTCTGCATCCTCCGTCCTGTTCCATTGATCTGTATTTTTTTTTTTTGTCAATACCATGATTTTATCAATTTTGTAGCATAACTAAAGTCCAGAATTGTGTGATGCCTTCTGCCTTTCCCTTGTTGCCAAGAATCGCTTTTGCTATTCTAGATCTCCTCTGGTTCCACATGAATTTTAGGGTTGTTTTCTCTAGTTTTGTGAAGAATGCTATTACTACTTTGATTGACATTGCATTAAGTCTGTGTAACAGTTTTGGAAGTATGGTCATTTTGATTATATTGTTTCTGCCTATCTAGAAGAGGGGGTATTTTTCCATTTCTGATGTTCTCTTTTATCTCCCCTTTCAGAATACTGTAGTTTTAATTGTAGAATTTTTGACTTTTTTGGATAGGTTGATTCCTAAGTATGTCATTTTATTTGATGTTATTTTGAAAGGTATTGTTTCAATTATTTCTCTCAGTGAATTTATTATTGGCATGTAGGAACACTATTGATTTTTGTGTGTTGGCTTTGTATCCTGCTATGCTACTGAAGTTTATTCAGTAGAATTATTAATTCTAGGAGTCTTTTGATTGAGTTTTTGAGGTCTTCTAGGTTGAGGATCGTGTCATGTGGAAATAGATTTAAATCCTTCATTTCCTATAAATATCCCTTGGATTTCTTTCTCTTGTCTGATTGCTTTAGCTAATGCTTTGAGAAATATATTGTACAGAAATGACACTGGACATCATTGTGTTGTTCTTGATTTTACAAGAAAAGCTTTCTTCTTCTCTCTATTTTATATGATGTTGGCAGTTGGTTTGTCACAGATGGATTTTATCAGATTGAGATAAAGACCTTCTATACTTATTTTCTTCAGTGTTTTTTTAAAATCATGAATGGATGTTGGATTTTGTAAAATAGTTTTTCTGTGTCCATTGCGATGGTCATGTGATTTTTGTTTTTGCTTCTCTTTATGTAATGTATTACATTTATTGATTTATGTATACTTGATCCATCTTTTAATCCCTGGGATGAAAGCTACTTGGTCATAATGTATGTTGTTGTTGTTTTTTTTTTTTTTTTGATTTGCTACATTCTGTTTGCCAGTATCTTGTTGAGAATTTTTGGATTTTATGTTCATTAAAGAGACTATCCTGTAGTTCTCTTTTTTGGTTGGGTCCTTTTATGGTTTTTGAATCAGGGTAATGGTTGCTGCCAGAATGATTTTGGAAGTACCACTTCCCTTTAGATGTTATTAAAGGGTTTGAAGAATATGGGTGTTTGATCTTCTCTAAAGTTCTTGTAGAATTCAGCTGTGGATTCACTAGGACTTTGGCTTTTCTTAGTTGGTAGATTTTTTTAAAAATTAGTTTTATTGGTACATTTTAGGTATACAATATAATGGCATTCATCATTGGAGATTTGTACCTTTACATAATATATCTTGATTCTTATTTTTTCCCCATTCCCTGTCCTCCCTTCAACTCCTCCATCCCTTCCTGTTTACAATGACTTTGTTTCCATTTTTTCATTTTCTCATGTTAATTCCATTTCCTTCTTTCCTTTCCCCTACCCCAACTACTTTCCTTTTCCTTTGGGTCTTTTCTTCCTATTTCACATTGTCTATTATACATTTTGATCCTTATTTACACTTTCAGTTTCTCACAACAGAGAAGCTATTTGGTATTTACACGTGTGACCTATTTATTTCACTTAAAACTATCGCCTCAATGTGTATGCATAAATGTCTATAAATGTCTCTAATTTCTCATTCTTTATGGCTCAGTAGTACTCCATTTCATTAAAAAAACACATTTTCTTTATCCCATTTCCAGTTGATAGGCAACTGGACTGTTTCCAAGTTTTAGCTATTACAAACTGTGCTGCTATGAACTTGGGTACACATATATTGCTGTGGTATGATTCTTTTAATTCTTTTGGGAAGATATCCAGCAGGGGAATAGCTGGATCAAATGGGACCTGTAATCCTAGTTTTGTGAGCTATCTCCATACTGATTTTCACAGTGGTTGCACCAGTCTACACTCCCACCAACAGTGGAGAAGGGTTCCTTTTCTCCCCACAGATCCACCAGCATTTGTTATTGATCGATTTCATGAACAGCCGTTCTTTCTGGGGTGAGGTGGAATCTCAGTGTTGTATTCATTTGCATCTCTTGAATGATCAGATAGCATCTTTACTAAATGGTGCAGGAAAAATTGGGTTTCAACTTGCCAAAGATTATAACTAGACCTATATCTCTCACCATGCCCTAAACTAAAATCGAAATGGATTAAAGATTCAAATATTAAAACAGAAACACTAAACCAGCTGGAAGAGAGATTAGGTAGAACTTTTGAAGACATTGGTGTAGGAAAAGATTTCATGACCAAAACCTCAGTTGCAGGTGAACTAGCACAAAGAATCAACAACTGGGATCTCATCTTACTAAAAGGCTTCTGCACTGCAAGAGAAACCACCAACAATGTGAAGAGACAACCCACAATGTGGGAAAAAATTTTTTTACCAGCTGTTCCTCAGGTGAAGTTCTACTATCTAGAATATATAAAGAAGTTAAAAACATCAAACTTCCCAAATTTAAAGACCCAATCCAAAAATGGGCATCTGAAATGAACAGATATTTCTCAAAGAAGTAGAAATAGCAAATAAACATATGAAAAAATGTTCAAAATCATTGGTAGTTTTTTTTTTAGTTGTTGTATTTGCTTTATTGGGAGTTTTGGTGGTCATAGTGCTGGGCATTGAACCCAGGCCTCTTGAAGATTAAGCATGCTCACAATCTACTACAGAGGCACTGAGTTTCACTATACTCCAACTCCTCTGGTAACTGTTTATTAGAGGGAAAGAGACAGGAAAATCAGAAAAGGCAAAAGGCAGGCAGGGGGAGGTTCCCAGGAAGCCAGGCACCAGCTTCCAAGAGTACTCTCATTTTATGATGAGACAGTCAACTCTGAATTTACCAAATAGCTTGTTGACTAAACTTGGTTACTTATTTTCTGATCCCCTTCTGTATGGCTGTGTGAGTGTCGACAGTCATGTCTGGCAGGCCCAGTTTTCCCCTCTGTGAAATGGCAAGACATGATTATTATTAGGCATAGTCCTTTGAAAGAATGTTTTCTAAGGCAATCCATGTCAGCCACTTAGACCTGTACCTGGCACAGAATAGGGGATAAGAAAGTAATCATGATCACCATTATCATCTTTTAAAATTAAGTTTATTGGTACATTTTAGGTATAAAATACAGTTACATTCGTCATTGAGATATTGTACCTTTACATATGTATCTTGGTTCTTATGTTTTTCCCCTTCCCCTGCCCTCCTTTCACCCCCTCCACCCTTCCCTATTTGCAAAGGCTTTACTTCCATTTTTTTCCTTTTCTCATATTTTTTCTTTTCTCTTCTTTCCTTTCCCCTACCCCTCCCACTTCCCCTATTTCTTTAGACCTTTTCTTCCTATTACACAATATCAATTATACATTTTTAAAATTACAATATCAAGATCTAGAAGACATTACCACAGATTTTACAGAATTTAAAAGGATATAGAAAGCATATTACAAAATTCTTTTTTCAAATAAGTTTGACAGCTTCTAAGAAGTACCTTGGAGGACAAATTAATGAAACTGACTCTGGAGGAAATATAAAATTTGAATAGCACCTATTGAAAAAAGTATATTCCAGGCTGGGGATTTAGTTCTGTGGTTCCACTGCCTGCCTCGCAAGGGCAGGGTCCTAAGTTTGATACCCAGTACCAAAAAAAAAAAAAGTATATTCCTATCTTGAAAACCTAACTATATGACAACAACAGGCTCATATACATTTTAACTGATAAATTATATCAAATATTTAAAGCAGAAAAAAGAAAAAACACTTCTCTCATTTTAGGAAATCAACATTGTGCTAATACTAAAACTGGAAAAAGATAATAGAAGAAAAAAGTATGAACATAGATAGAAATTTGTTTAACAAAACAAACTATTTGAAGTCAGATCTGGCAGTATGTAGAAGGTGGTTTTATTACATGGATGGCAGTGTTGGTTCAGCATTGGAAGATCCATCCCTCAAAGTCATCATTTTAACAGAAGAAAGGAAAAAGTCATATGATCCTGTCACTAGTTGCAGAAAAAGTATTGATCTAAATTCTACAGCTGTTCATGGTAAAAGCTATCAGGAGACTAGAAGTAGAACAGAACCTTCTCAATAAATAAGCCATGTACTCCATAGTTCCACCAAAAATGCCTTAAATGAATGGAGAAGATGCAATACTTTCTCCCTAAGGTGGGGAACAGGGCAGATATGCCTACTCTTCATCTGTCCATTAAACTTTGAAACATAGGCCCAAACCAATAAAATGACACAATTAGGATAGGATTGGCAAAGTAGAAGTAAAATCTTTGTGTGTAGATGAAACGATCATCTACAGAAAAAATACTAAGAAATCTCTAGGAGCCCCTAGAACTTATATTTGAATTTAGCAGGATTAGAAAACACAAGGTATATATAAAAATTCAGGTCTATGTATACTTGCTATAAATGAAGAATTGGATACTGAAATTTTAAAGTTATGCAAGAGTACAAAAGACCTAGAAAAGTAAAAAGAAAAAAAAAACAGTGTTGGAAGACATTTAGTACCTAATTTTAAGACTTCTTCTAAAGCTACAGTAATCAAGGCAGTAAGAAAAGACATGTAGATCATTGGAATAAAACAGAGAATCTAGAAATAGAACCACACATATATGGTCCACTGAGTTTTGAAAGATTATTTAACATTAACATTTTATAGAACATAAATTCAATTCAAGAGCAGAGGAAAAGACAGTGTTTTCAGCAAATGGAAAAAAATGATAAATGAGATTCCATCAAAATTTAGAACTTTAAATGACATTATTGAGAAAATGAAAAGTAGTCCTTAAACAGACCATATTTATAATGCATATAACTATGACCAGAATATATAAAGAGCTCTTATAGGTCATTAATAGACAACTCAATTAAAAAGTAGACACAAGAATATGATAAATAGCCAGTACCACACAAGAAAAGGTGTGCAACACTAGAATCAGAAAAATACTAATCAGTACAATAACAAAATTATATTATACACTCATTAGGGAAATGAAGTTAAAAGTTTTAAAAGAACAAATATCAGTTTAGGTGTGAACCAGTTAGAACTTTCTAATACTGATAATGTGAATGTCAAATGATAAAACCATTTTGGAAAAAAATATATAAATTTCTTGTATTAATGTTAAGAACCAACTCTTCTGTTCTTAAGTTTTTACTTAAGAGGAATGAAAACACATGTTCACAATAGATTTGAACATACAAGTTGACTATCCCTTATCTGAAATTCTTGGGACCACAATGTTTCAGATTTTCATTTGAAATCCACTTGATCTGCAAAGAGGATAGCTACTCCTGCTTTTTTTGGGTTCCTGTCTCATGGAGTATTGTTTTCCACCCTTTTACTTTCAGTCTATGAGTTTCTTTTTGAATTAAATGTGTTTCTTGTATGCAGCATATTGTTGGATCTTGCTTCTTGACCCATTCTGCCAGTCTATTTCTTTTGATTGGTGAATTGAGACCATTAACATTGATAGTTATAACTTATACATATTGACATCATTATCATAACTTTTTCTGTTTGTTGAATTCTCCCCTTTTGTGTTTAATTTCTTGTTGCACCTGACAGATTCATTCTGCTGGGCTTCCTGGGGTTGTGATCCTTGTTGCCTTTTCCTAGGATATTGTCTAAAATTTTTTGGAGTGCTGATTTGGTATTCATGAAGTTCCTAAGGTGCTCTTTGTCAAGAAAGTATCTTATTTCTCCATCAATTTTGAAAGATAGTTTTGCAGAGTACATCAATCTGGGTTGGAGGCTGTTTACCTTAATGGCTTGAAATACATCACTCCGATCTCTTCTTGACTTAAGGGTTTGCATTGAGAAGTCTACTGTGATTCTGATGGGCTTTCCTTTGTATGTGATTTGTTTCTTTTCTCTAACTGCTTTTAGAATTTTGTTCTTCTGTCGCGTTTCTGGAATCTTAACTATTATATGCCTATATGTAGATTTTTTTATGGCTAGTTGGAGTCCTATATGCCTCATTTATCTCTTTGTCAAGTTCTTTTCCCCTGCTTGCAAAGTTTTCTGCCATCCCTTCTGTGAACAGTTTTTTTTATGTCATCTGAATGCTCTCCTGTTTCTTCCTTGACTCCAATCAGTCTTATGTTATTCTTCTTTGCATCATCTAGCAGCTGCTGGATTGCTTCCTCCTGGTCCCTCACGATTTAAAGAAATTTTTATTTTCCTGGTCACTAATTGCAATCTTATCTTCTATATCTGAAATTGTGTCCTCACATTTGCTCATTCTTCTGTATAAGCTTTCAATGGAAGTTTTAATCTTCTGGAAATCTGTTTGTATCTGTTTTATGGATTCCATTTGCTTCCTATGCTGGGATTCCTTCATGTTCCTCAGCTCCTCTATTTTTTAAATCTGTGTCCTCTCTAGATTTATTAATCCTGTCTTGCACTATGGACACAATCTCTTCTGTTATCTGAGAAATTATTTCTGATTTCATTTTTCCCAGATCCTCTTTTGTTGCCAGTTCATGGAGTCCAGGTGGTTGAGTACCAGAGTGTTCCATCTCGTTTCCCTTTGGGATTGTTTTAGGTGATTTGGAAGTCTGGTTTTGAAACTTGTTTACATGTCTTCTCATTTCAATGGGAGGGGGAGGTGTGTTGCTCCCGGCACCTGTGTGGCTCAACTTCTCTGTGCTGGCAGGTGTGGTATAGCAGCCTGGAAGCCTCCTCTTGTTGTGCACTGGGAGTGGCTCACCTCCTCTGTGCTGGTGGGGGTGGTAAGATACCCTGGAAACCTCCTTTTGTGAGCTGGGAGTGGCTCACTCCTCTGTCATCATTATCATTTTATTAGTGCTAGTAAATATCAGAGTAGTGATCTACATCCTTTAAAGGAGCTTAAAGCAAAAGCATATGAGAGAGAGAGAGAGAGAGAGAGAGAGAGAGAGAGAGCTCTAAAGGAGGTATCTTCAATGTGATAGTAGTGTGGCAAGTTCTTGTGAGAAGTCTTCTTGGCCTGGCTGCTCCCATCAATGACTTTCATGACTCACCTCAAAATGCTTTCAAAGTGTCCACATTCTAGCAAACAAATTTTCAGCAAAGTCAGTAGAAGCTCCATTTCACAGAGGAGCTTTTGGTTTTGTTTTTTTTATTTAAATGTATCTCTGGGGTTTTGTTGATGTTGGTACTAGAAAACTGGGGATGAACATGGAAGCTTTCAGAGACTTGTGGATGCTGGTAGAGACCCAGGCTCTCTGTGACAGCCCAGGAAAATTGCCACACTCCAGATCTTAAATTAATCCAGTGAAAGTATACTTCCTTTAGGACTGCACTTCCCTGGGCCTCATCACAAGCAGAACCCAGTGATCAGTGGCTACTTTGGCTCTGAGTCACTGTCAAAAGTTGTGAGATTTCACAACTGTTGGATGAAAAGGAAGGCAAAATTAACAGCTCCACACAACATGCATTTTTTATTGCACAGTTATGTGCATCTGCATCTGGAGTCCTGCAGATCTGATAGGTCCTCTGCACTTTTGGGGCTTAAATGTAGGTGTCTGAGAGAAAGAGCTAAGTGAAAAATCTGCTCTCAAACTCACTTGGTTGTTGGCAGAGTTTCAGTTTCACATGGGCTGAGGGGATGAGGACCAGACACCCTCAGTGCTGTGTAGAGTTCTGCCCACTTATTAGGAAACACTGATGTCTAAAGATATAGAATTATCTTTCTAAAGAGCAAATCAGTCCTGAGAGGGAAAATTCATTGTCTACTGGCATGGATTTCTTTGTCTGCACTTGCTTGTCCTGTGAGGTCTCCCAAGGTTTGGTAGAGTGTTCCTGGCTTGGCTTGCCAGATCCTACAGTTGGGTGGGTTAAACATAGTCCCAGCTCTTGTGTAAGCCCAGGAAAGAATAGCCAAGTGTACAATTTGAGTATGTAGTAAGTAGCTACATTTATTGAAGCTCACTGGATGGTAGCAGAAACAGGGAGAAGGGCAAAGCGAAGAAGAGGGTGAAGGAAGAAAGGGACTTTAGGACAAAAGGAGAAAGGGACTCAAGTGCAAAGGGAAAAAAAGAGAGTTTGTAGTTTTTAATTATAGTACCTCTTCAACTTTATTCACCGATAGTGGATAATTTTGGAATTTTTATATCTTGTTGCTTTAGCTTTGGTAGTTCATATGTATCTAGAAACCTTTGTATTTCTTTTGAATTTTCAACTTTATTTTAGTACAGGTTCCCATGAATTTCTGGATTTTGGCAGAATCACTTGTGATTTCACCTTTTTCATTTCTAATTGCATGGATTCATGTTTTTTTCTTTTCTTGTTTTATTAGGACAGCTAAGGGTTTGTCTATTTTGTTTAATCTTTCAAAGAATCAGCTCTTTGATTCATTGAGTCTTCATATTTTTTTTGTCTCCACGTCATTTATTTCTCCTGTAATCTTTGTAATTTCCTTCCTTGTACTACCTTTTGGTTTGGATTGTTCTTGTGTTTCTGTGATCTTGAGCTCACTCTGTTTTTCTGATGTGGATATGCACAGCTATAAACTTTCCTCTTAGGACTACTTTCATTATGTCTCACATTGTATTGGCATTATCATTTGGTACTTAAATAGTGTGATTGTGGAGGGCTTGACCTGCAATGTTTTGGGTGATGATAGTGTAAAGAGAGAACTTGTATGAAATGCAATATCTTGTCTCTTTGAGTACAACACACAAATATTGAGAGAGATAACCCAGGTGTTGATGTCATTTAATTTTAATATGGATCTTGTTCATGTTCCTGAAAAGGTATAGTGTTTGTTTCTCCACCAAAAGGAGGAATGAGAGAAATTGTAATAATTGTAGTACCCATAACTGTATTTTCTTTTGGGTTCCTAGTGCATTTACCCCATCCTTTTCATCATAGTCCCCTACATATTGGAGGAAGACATTGCAGAGAGTGGGTATAAGGAACCCTCATATGGGTTCTGTGCCATTAAGGTTAGAGAAGCAATAAAAGGCTTAAGAAGTAGAGAAGTAATCTATGCTGTAGGCTGATAGTTCTGTCCTGAGGGATTATTTTTTAGTTGGTACATTGAGTCCAGGACCCCCCTCCAATTCTATCCCAGTGGGTGAGGTTATATAAGGAATCAGAATATACTGACAGTTTTTGAATAGCTTTTTTCTATTTCTGTGTCTCAGTTTGTAATGCTCAGAGGGAGAGGTAGTCCTTCTTTTGCCTCTAGACTTAGATGTTATTGTCTTTGATGGGGAAAGGAGTTGGGATCCATGAGATGAATTTATACCAATGTGGCATTAAGTCCAAGTCCTATCTTTCCCTGAGTTGCCCATACCTCTGGGCTAACTTTTGTTTCTAACAGTGGCAGGTAGAGTGGCTGTCTTGAGGACATAAATATGGTGGCATTTAATTAGGCTAGAGTGTCTTTTACCAGTAAGTAGGTAAGGATCCCAGGAATAATGAGGAAAAAATGTGAAAAGAGACATTCACCCCAGCTGCAGGTAAGGGATCAGGAAAAGTATCTGGTCATTGGTCTTCCTAATAGCCTTTAACAGTGGTTCTGACAAAAGACACATGGCCAAGACCAGAGAAGAGAACTGAGAATTTGGCTCTAGTATCAAGAAAGAGGTCAATATTGTCTCATTTAAAAGTTAAAGTTACCCAGGGCTCCAAGGTGGAGATAAAGGTCCAAGTGGTGGGAACCAGGAGGACACCTGAGGGTTTTTTAATCCTTGAGGTCCGAATCATCTGGAAGGAGAGGTATGGCTCTCCAGGCCTTTGTCTCTGGGGACATTTTGACTTTCAGTGATCTTCTAGACATAAAGGACAGGGCTTGGATGCCTTCCCATATTCCAGGAATAACAATCCCCCTGACATTCTGTACAAAAATTCCCTGGGTGTGCACATTTGTAAGAAGTCATCTGAGCATTTTGGGGGTCCTGGGGTGGAGGGTTGGTTCCCCAAAGGACAGTTACCAGGGTTTCCACCTTTTCCTCACCTCTTTTATTCCTTTCTTTAGCTTCCTCCTGACCTCTGTTATGGAAAACATGGTGGGTGAATTAAGGTTTTCAAGGGTACTATCTGGTCCTATTGCCTACTTTCTTCTAAAACAAATTAAGTTGAATAATAATCTTTTAATTTACACTTTCTTCAGGCAGCCATTTTTCACTATCTCTCAGAGGTTAGGTAGGGCAGTTGTGGATGCAAAAGAAGGTCATATGGTGCTTTTTCAAGGTCTGGAAGTCAAAGGAGATCCAGTTTTCAAGGATGTATTCCAAAGCGGGGATCAGAACTGAGATCAGGAGTCCCATTTTTCTGCAAAACATCAAAAAGAGAGAAAGTGTCTCTTGCTTTCCCTATTGAAGTACTCCTGGACCATGATGTCCCTTTGCCACCTGTGGTGTCCCAGTTGCTAGTAACCACAAACTATGATCAAGAGGGGGCAAGACTACTGAATTATTTGCTCTGACAAGCATACTTATTGCTTTCTCCTTCTGTCCCTGAAGCCCTTTTGTTGTGTCCAGAATTTGAATTTCCTTTACCCAAAGGAACTAAAATACCTCTCTGTGAGGGAAATTGAAAATTGACTGTAAGACCCTCTGTTATATGTCAAAGTTCAATCAAGGGTAAAGTAGGATGGGATCCAGGTAGCCACAAAGCTGGGGAAAATTGTCATTTAAATATTCTTTTGGGGCCATATTGGCTATCAAACCTGAACTCAAGGCAGAGATTTCAGCAAGACCTAAGTGGTCGTGTGTCTATCAGGCTTTCTCCAACAGGAGTTCCCTTACATTATTCCCATCTAGAAAGACAGAAAATCCTACTTGGAGTCACAGGAGTCATGACAGAGAAAGGTAAATTATTCCCTCTAGCCACAGACATTGAAGAGCATCAGGGGCAGAAATCACTCCCTGGTTAGCAGAAGGATCAAATCCCAAAGGCAAACTGAGATGAAGACTGGGCTGACATTCCTCCCACTCATGTTAGAGGGGATCTGCTCAGCTTACATCAGTAAAACCTGTCCTTGGAAACGTCAAGATCAGCCACTGTGCTAATTACTTTTTAATGGGTCAAAGGGGTCCAATATTGCCTTGACGAGAAAGCTGCAAAGTGAAAGCAAAGAGTACAGGAAAATGCAGACTTTACTTTTGGAATCCCGGAGGGCCCATAGATATGTTACCAGAACACCAAGGTCATGCCCATGTTGATGAAAAGGAAACCATGGACAGAGGAGATAGGGTACAAGCAAATTCATTCAAAAGTTATAGAGGCAAGAAATTAAAGGATACAAAGGCTAGGAAGCAAAACTCTCATTAGCTGGGAGGGATTTCTGAGTATAATGTTCATTAAGGCCCTTTGTCTAGGGGTTTTTAAATGATTTAGGAGGCAGCTCAGGCCATTGTGTAAGGAATATAATCTATACCCCATAGGAGACTACGTACTTTTTTAGGGTCCGATCTATGCAGTGTTCACATGGCCCATGCAGGGCCCATGCACTCTTGAGCCAGTGGCCTGCCTGATCATATTCTGGGAAGGTCCTAAAGAGCTGAAGGACACCCAGAAGATGTTTTTGTAAGATCCTTTGAGGGTCATGACTCAGCAGACTCTATTTGGGCTGTATGACTCCATTTGGGGCCACTGTCCTTACCACTTAAAAGAACCCTAACTGCTGTCTCACGAATTCCTCTTACATTAGAACATGCAGTTTTGAAGTAGTTTATTACAGGGCAACAAATAACTAGAACATGCTATTATGAACAATAAGTGAGTCAAGTGTATATAAAACTCTTAGCAAGGGTTTGTTATCTCCATGATACTATTAAATATGTTAACAGTTGTAAAATTTGCATCTGGTGTATAATTTGTAAGGACTGAAAAAATGACTTCAAAATGAAAGTCAATAGCATGATTCAGTTTCACATAAAATAAGCTTTAAATCAACACTCTGCAAAGTTTCTCATCTTTCTCTGAATAAGCATTATATGTTTTATCATCAGTTTTTTTTAATCACTTAAGCTCCATCTCATATCATTCTATGTTGTACACCTGAAGAGCCTATCTCAGTGACTTCCACTACTTCTTTGGGTTTCAGTTCTCATGATTTGTTAATGAATTCCACATCTTTACCTTTTGTGCAATTTATTTTTGAATTGGAGATATTACCATCCAAATGCTTACAGAGAATCTCCAACTAAATGTTACATAGACAACTCCAGATCCACATGGCAAAAATAGTACTTATCAAATCCTCATAACTTTCCCCTTAAATTTCCTTGTTGCTTGTTCACTATTTGCAGTTGCTTAAGTCAAAACCTGGGCTCTCAGCAAAAACATGACCCAATATCATAGATCACATTGATTTTATGTTCATTAAAGTGGAACCCTGTCTAGGATAGAAATTGAAATGTTTAAGGCCTCCATACTATAGTTTACTATGATGCCAGAATTATGTGTTTATGAAGCAATAATGTACATAAATAGTACAGAATAGTTATGAAGCATCTGATATTTATGATAGGTTAATAAAATTACAATAGTTTGGCAACTCTTGAAATAAAAGCCTTTTGAATCTTTTGTTTGGTTTTCCAGCTTGAGTTTATTGAAGTTTGTGATTATATTTATTCCCATCCAAATTTTAATCTGAAGGATGTGGAACATCTATATGGATTTAAGTTATCTGGATATTTTTTAAATGCATCAGAACACTTGGAAGTACCATAGCAGTAGGATGCCTTTTCTAGTTAGCACATAGTATCATTGTTCTGTTCAGAGCATTGTTAAGAACAGCATTTTATTCTATACTGGCCATTTTTTCAGTTCTACATGACTGTTCAAAATCTTGATATTTTAAATCAAAATCAGATGATGTATCGAATTATTTCCTACTTCATATAATTTGAATTTTAGCACTTTTGTGATGCTCTGATTTTTTTTTTTTATGAAGAGAATTACACCTTTATTCCTTGTTTTGCCAATCAGGCAGGCTGAGTAGTTTGCTTTTCGGTAATTAGTCAAAGAGATCAAATCCCATATCTTCATCAGACTCCTCTGACTCTTCCTTGGCTTCAGCCTTGGCTGGGGCAGCTGCAGCAGCAGGAGCAGCGGTGGTGGCAGCAGTGACAGGGGCAGCAGCCACGAATGCAGATGGATCAGCCAAGAAGGCCTTGATGTTTTCAGCAAGTGGGAAGGTGTAATCAATTTCCACAGACAAGGCCAGGACCTGCTTGTACCCAATGATGATAGAGTGAGGCACTGATGCAACAGTTGGGTAAGCAATCTTCAGACAGACACTGGCAACATTGTGGACACCCTCCAGAAAGCGAGAATGCGGAGCTTCCTCTGCAATGTCAAGCACTTCAGGGTTGTAGATGCTGCCATTGTTGAACACCTGCTGAATGACCAGCCCAAAGGAGAATGGGGAGATGTTCACCATGTTCAGGAGGGTGGCCTCGCTGTCTCCCACTTTGTCTCCAGTCTTAATCAGCTGTACATCACTCAGGATTTCAATGGTGCCCCTGGAGATTTTAGTGGTGATACTCAGAGCCTGGAAGAAGGAGGTCTGCCCAGGTTCCAGTGTTCTGGGCTGGCACGGTGACTTCACATGGTGCAATGGCACCAGCACGGGCAGCACCTGGCACCTTATTGGCCAGCAGCATATCCCTGATCTCAGTGAGGTCCTCCTTGGTGAACACAAAGCCCACATTCCCCTGGATATGAGGCAACAGTTTCTCCAGAGCTGGGTTATTTTCCAGATGCCCTTGGATGGCCTTGCGCATCATGGTGTTCTTGCCTATGAGCACCACAGCCTTCCCTCGGAGGGACATGCGGATCTGCTGCATCTGCTTGGAGCCCACATTCTCTGCTCTCACAATGAAGCATTTTGGATAATCATCCAAAAGTTGGACGATCTTAATGAAGTAGTTGGATTTTCAGGTCGCCCTGTCTTCCCTGGGCATCACGGTGGTGCATCAGGGATTGCCACGCACGGTTTAAAGATGATGTCACTCTCAGGAGGATGCCTGCAAAGAGAAGCAATGCTCTGACTTTTAATCTGTGGTAATAATTCTAGAAAAATTCTGAGGTTTAAATCTGGGAAGCCCTCTTTCTGTTGAGAAGTCACCATATATACTAATATATTTAAATTCTGAACAATAAAGACCTACAGGAAATTGATATTTAGATTGTGTGTGTGTGTGTGTGTGTGGGGTGTTACTGGGGATTTAATCCAGGCCCCTGGGCTAAGCAAGCACTCAGTTGTGCCGTTGAACTACATCCCAGACTATTTAAAATTTTATTTTGAGACCAAATCTTCCTAAACTGCTCAGGCTAGCCTCAAATGAACTTGTGATACTCCTGTCCAGTAGCCCAAGTACTTAGGATTACAGGTGTGTGTCATGGTACCCAAATAGAAATCCTTTCTTAAGTAGTTTTCCTATTGCTTCAGATGATTTCCAAAACTTCTTTTTTTCCCCCCATTACGTTTATTGGTACATTTTAGGTATAAAATACATTTACATACATCATTGGGATCTTGTACCATTACATGAGTATATTGGTTCTTACTTTTTTCCCCTTCCCCTGCCCTCCCTTCACCCCCTCCACTCTTTCCTATTTGCAAAGATTTTGTTTCCATTTTTTTCCTTTTCTCATATTTTTTCTTTTCCCTTCTTTCCTTTCCCCTACCCCTCCCACTTCCCCTGCTCCTTTAGACCTTTACTTCCTATTACACCTTGTCAATTATACATTTTTAAAATTAAAATATCAAGACCTAGAAGACATTACAACCGATTTTACAGAATTTAAAAGAATACAGAAAGCATATTTCAAAAATCTGTTTTGAAATACATTTGACAACTTCTAAGAAGTACCTTGGAAGACAAATTAATGAAACTAACTCTGGAGGAAATATAAAATTTGAATAGCACCTATTAAAGAAAGTATATTCCTAGTGTGAAAACCTACCCATATGACAACAACAGGCTCATATACATTTTAACTGATAAATTATATCACACAATTAAAGCAGAAAAAAGAAGGAACACTTCTCCCCTCATTTCAGGAAATCAACATTGTGCTAATCCTGAAACTGGATAAAGACAATAGAAGAAAAAAGTATGAACATAGGTAGAAATTTGTTTAACAAAACAAACTCTTAGAAGTCAGATCTGGCAGTATGCAGAAAGGGGTTTTATTATAGGGATGGCTGTGTTGGTTCAGCATTGGAAGATCCACCCCCAAAAGCCATCACTCTAACAGAGGAAAGGAAAAAGCCATATGATCCTGTCACTAGTTGGAGAAAAAGTATTGGGCTAAATTCCATAGCTGTTCATGGTAAAAGCTATCAGGAGACTAGAAGTAGAACAGAACCTTAGCAACAGATTAAAGACATGTACCCCATACTTCCAGCGAAAACACCTTATATAAATGGAGAAGATACAACGTTTTCTCCTTAAGGTGAGGAACAAGGGCAGATATGCCTACTCTTCATCTGTCCATTAAACTTTGAAGCGTAGGCCTGAATCAAAATAGTCTGGCAATAAAATGACACAATTAGGATAGGATTGGCAAGGTAGAAGCAAAATCTTTATATGTAGATGAAATGATCATCTACAGAGAAAATACTAAGAAATCTCTAGGAGCCCCTAGAACTTGTACTTGAATTTAGCAGGATTAGAAAACACAAGGTATATATAAAAATTCAGGTCTATGTATACTTGCTATAAATGAAGAATTGGATATTGAAATTTAAAAGTTATGTAGGAGTGCAAAGGATCTAGAAAAGTAAAAACAAAATGAGAAAAAAAAAACAGTGTTGGAAGATGTTTTGTACCTAATTTTAAGACTTCTTCTAAAGCTAAAGTAATTAAGGCAGTTTTAGTTTAAGGAAAAACATATAGATCATTTGAATAAAACAGAGAATCTAGAAATAGAACCACACATATGTGGTCCACTGAGTTTTGAAAGATTATTTAATATTAACATTTTATAGAATATAAACTCAATTCAAGAGCCGAGGAAAAGACAGTGTTTTCAGCAAACAGCACTAGAACACCTGGTATCGTATATAAAAAATTAACTTCAACCCTTTGTTTCTATACATAAAAACAACTTGAAAGGATCTATGAACCTTAATATGAAAGCCTAAAAGTATAAAACTTAAAGGAGAAATTATAAGGGAAAATGTTTATGAATTTAGGGTAGGCAAGAACTACCTAGTATACAAAAAACATGATGTATAAAATAAAAAAATTGATAAATGAGATTCCATCAAAATTTAGAACTTTAAATGACATCATTAAAATGAAAAGTAGTCCTTAAACAGACCATATTTACACTGCATATAAACTATGACCAGAATATATAAAGAATTCTTAGAGCTCATTAATAAACAACCCAATTAAGAAGTAGACACAAGAAGATGATAAATAGCCAGTACAGCACAAGGAAAGTTGTGCAACTCTAGAATCAGAAAAATACTAATCAGTACAATAACAAGATTGAATTATACACTCATTAGGGAGATGAAATTCAAAGTTTTAAAAGCCTTGTCATGACATTTTCTTTTTGTTGTATTCTCCCCCTTTGCATTTAATTTGTCATGCCCAGTGAATTCATTTTGCTGGGCTTCCTGGTGTTGTGATCCTCATTGTCTTTTCCTAGGATATTGTCTAAAACTTTTTGGAGTGCTGGTTTGGTCTTCATGAAGTTCCTGAGGTGTTCTTTATCATGAAAGCATCTTATTTCTCCATCAATTTTGAAAGGTAGTTTTGCAGAGTACATCAATCTGGGTTGGAAGCTGTTTTCCTTTAGGGCTTGAAATACATCACTCCAAGCTCTTCTTGCCTTGAGGGTTTGCATTGAGAAGTCTGCTATGATTCTGATGGGCTTTCCTTGGTATGTGATTTGTTTCTTTTCTCTCACTGCTTGTAGAATTTTGTTCTTCTGTTGGATTTCTGGAATCCTAACTATTATATGCCTATGTGTAGATTTTTAAAAATTTATATATTAATTGGTACATTTTAGGTATACAATACATTTACATTTATCATTGGGTGTTTGTACCTGAACATGATGCTTCTTAGTTCTTATTTTTCTTCCCATTACCTATGCACCCTTCACCCCCATCACCCTTTCCTATTTACATAGACTTTGTTTCCATTTTTTGTTTTTTCTTTCACATAATTTTTCCTTTCCTTTCTTCCCTCTCCCTTTCCCCTCCTGCCACCCCTCCACCTTTGGACTTTTTCCTATTTCAAATTATCAATTTTTCATTTTAATCATTTTCATCCTTATTTACATTTTCAGTTTCTCACACTAAATGTGTAGATTTTTTTTGATCAAGGCTAGCTGGAGTCCTATTCGCCTCATTTATCTGTATGTCAAGTTCTTTTCCTCTGCTTGGGAAGTTTTCTGCCATCACTTCTGTGAACAGTTTTTTTTATGTCATTTGCACTGTCTCCTTTTTCTTCATTGACTCCAATCAGTCTTATGTTGTTCTTTGGGTGGTCTAGCAGCTGCTGGATTGATTTCTCTTGTTCCCTTACAATTTTAAAGCAATTTTTCTTTTCCTGGTCCCTAATTGCAATCTTATCTTCTATACCTGAAATTCTGTCCTCACATTGGTTCATTCTCCTGCATAGACTTTTTTTTTTTTTGGTACCGGGGATTGAACTTGGGTCCTTGCACTTGTGTAGCAGGCGACGAAACCACTGAGCCAAATCCCTGGCACCTTGTGTAGACTTTTGATGGACTTTATAATCTCCTGGAAATCTGTTTGCATCTGTTCTTTGTATTCCATTTGTTTCCTATGTTGGGATTCCATCATGTCCCTCAGATCCTCTATTCTTTTATCTGTGTCCTCTCTAGATTTATTAATCCTGTCTTGGACTATGAACGCAATCTTTGCTGTTATCTGAGAAATTATTTCTGATTTCATTTTTCCCAGATCCTCTTTTGTTGCGGTTCAGGGAGTCCAGGTGGTTGAGCATCAGAGTTTTCCATCTTGTTCCCCTTTAGGGTTGCTGTAGGTGATCTGGAAGTCTGTTTTTGAGGCTTGTTTATGTGTCTTCTCATTTCTATGGGGTGGGGGGGGTGCGGTGTTCCTGGTGCCCTCATGACTCATCTTCTCTGCCCTAGGAGCGTGGAATGGCAGCAGGGGAGCCTCTTCCCGGGAGCTGAGACAGGCTCACCTTCTCTGCTCTAGGAGCATGGAATGGCAGTGGGGGAGCCTCCTCCAGGGCACTGGGACTGGCTCACCTTCTCTGCCCTAGGAGTGTGGAATGGTAGCAGGGGAGCCTCCTCCCGGGTGCTAGGACTCTCCAAAACTTCTTGACAATCGCTCATGTGGATATGTTTTCTGAAGGTGAAATTCTCTCTTTTTCCTGCACTCATTTTTCACATTGCTGAGTCACTCAGTAGTCTTGATCTTTTGCCATCTTTTCCTAAATTACACTGTGGTCTTTGTCTTGACAATGTTCTTTATACTGTCATGCAATATTATTATTTTTATGCTCCCCTAAATGACTTTATGTGAAATGTATCCATCAGGGCAAAGCTGCTAACTTCAGAATGCTTCAGGGAACAAGGTATTTTATATAGATTTTCTTGAGTCTGAAATCTCTGTTCCTCAGATGAGTTTCAAACACCCTTGCATTTACAGAAATGCATCAATTGTACAAAATAAAGCAGATATGTAACATATTTACAAGCATGTGCTAATGTAATAACACTAAGGGAAGAATAGTGTTTTAATAGAGATATTTTAGTTACTTTAATAAAAATGACTTCAAATCTATGTTATGCCTGGTGTAGAGAATGTGCTTTGATCTTTAGGTCAGCTCATATAAGACAATTAACTGGCAGGAAAGTCAGGGCCTTTCTGTAAATGGACACAACAACATCAGGAAAGTGTTAGAATACCTTAAATTTTCTTAATGAGCTTCAGTGTTTTAATGAGAAGATTTCCTATTCTTGTGTGATTAACATTGCTTTGTGATAGGAAAAGGATCTTTTCTGAAGGAAATATAGAGCAAAGGAGTTCAAGATAAATGATTAAGAGGAAGTTAAAAAGTGGTTAATCCCTCATAGCCCAAAGGAGATTAATTAGGGACAATCAGTAGATGCCTCCAGCATAGACAGGCTCTCATATAATCATTACATTATAACCTACAACAAAGTAGCAAAAATTTTGAAAATAGTGTTTTAACCATTTATGGTTGGAATTTAGACAGTCAAACAATCAGCATAGACTGGCTTTGTAATTGTGTGGGACTGTGAAATTATATCATATATTTAGAATACATTATTATTTCTAATCAGCTTGAATTTTTTTCTATAAAATCAGTCCTTTTAAGTCATTAAGTCAAAATGGACAAACTGGCTGAGTGTGTGTATAAGAATACAACTCTTTGCATATGTACATTTAGAAAGCCAGCCGCCAGTTAGAATGAAATAAGATAAATAAGGAATTATAAGAAAAAGGTATTCTAAAGAGGTCACTGATAACAAACATAATATTAGGAAATGGGAGCATATGCAATCAGTGGCCATTTTGTACAGATGTAAACCACTTTTAGAGATACTGGTTTCACCATTGTTATACACTGAAGAGATTTCAGAACATCAGAAAGAAGTAGCAAGTGTGTTGAGAAGTTCTGAGAAGCAAAAGTGACTAGAGGTAGAGAGAAGTAAAAGTAGCAAGCATATCAGGGAAAGGTTTTTGAGAGAAGTAAAATAAAGGTAGTGATCACCACATTTAAGTAGAGATTAGTTGTGCACAGAAAGCACTATACAGAAGGTTAAAGAAGTTTAGGAGAGTAGTGTGGCTTTAAATTGTAACTGGGGAGACAGAGGTTGTGGAGAAAAAGGACTGAAAGCAAATGCCAGAATGAAAGGAAAGAAGAGGGTATCAGTTACGCTACTGGCATCCATGATCTCTCTTTTCTTTTTTTATTCATTGTTTATTGGTACATTTTAGGTACATAATATGATGACATTCATCATTGGGAATTTGTACCTTTACATGATATATTTTGGTTCTTATTTTTTTTCCCATTCCCCTGCCCTCCCTTCAAACCCTCAACCCCTCCCTACTTACAAAGACTTTGTTTCTGTTTTTTCCTTTTCTCATATTTATTCCATTCCCTTCTTTCCTTTCCCCTACCCCTTCCCCTTCCCCTTTGGACCTTTTCTTCCTATTTCACATTATCTATTATACATTTTGATCCTTATTTACATTTTCAGTTTCTCACACCAGAGAAACTATTTGGTATTTACATATGTGTGTCCTATTTATTTCACTGAAGAATATGGCCTCAGTGTGCATCCATTTAGCTATAAATGTCTCTAGTTTTTCATTCTTTTTTTTTTTTTTTGGTACTGGGGATTCAACTCAGGATCTTGTGCTTGCAAGGCAGGCGGCAGAACTACTGAGCTAAATCCCCAACCCCTAGTTTTTTATTCTTTATGGCTGAGTAGTACTCTATTTTTTTTCAAAGTCTTCTTTATCCAGTCTCCAGTTGATGGGCAATTGGGCTGTTTCCAAGTTTTAGCAATTACAAACTATACTGCTATAAACATGGGTGCACATATATCAAAGTGGTATGATACTTTTAATTATTTTGGGAAGATACCCACCAGGGGAAGGTCAAATGGGACCTCTAATCTTAGTTTTGTGAAGTGTATCCACACTGACTTCTACAGTGGTTGCACCAATCTACACTCCCACCAATAATGGGGAAGGGTTCCTTTTGCCTCACAACCTTGCCACCATTTGTTATTGGTTGATTTCTTGATAGCAGCCATTCTTTCTGGGGTAAGGTGGAATCTCAGCATTGTTTTCATTTGAATCTCTCGAATGACTAGTGATATTGAATATTTTTTCATATGTTTATTTGCTATTTATATTACTTTGTCTGAGAAATGTCTGCTCATTTCAGATGTCGATTTTTGGACTGGTTCTTTAAATTTGGGAGGTCTTATTTTTGTAAGTTCTTTATATATTCTAGATAGTAGACCTTTGTCTGAGGAACAGTTGGCAAAAATTTTTTCCCACATTGTGGGTTGTTTTTTCACTCTGTTAGTGGTTTCTCCTGCTGTGAAGAAGCTTTTTAATAAGATGAGATCCCAGTTGTTGATTCTTTATGCTAGTTCACATGTGAATGAGATTTTGTTCATGAAATCTATTCCTATGCCAATGTCTACCTAACCTCTCTTCCAGCCAGTTTCATGTTTCTTTTTTTTTAATCACTGAAGATTGAACACAGAATCTTGTGCTTGCCAGGCAGGTGCAGGGCACCACTGAGCTACATCTCTGGCCCAGGTTTAGTGTTTCTGTTTTAATGTTTATTTCTTTGATCTATTTTGATTTTAGTTTACTGAATGGTGTGAGATATGTCTAGTTTTAATCTTTGGTAAGTTGAAACCCAATTTTTCCAGCACCATTTATTAAAGTGGCTATCTATCGTCCAGTGAGGGTGTTTAGCTCTTCTGTCAAAGACAAGATGGCTGAGTGTGTCTGGAGTTGTTTCAGCATCTTCTAATCTGTTCCACCAGTCCTCAGGTCTGTTTCTTTGCCTGTTCCATGCTGTTTTTATCACAATAGCTTTGTAGTATAGTTTCAAGTTGGGGCTTGTGATACCCCCTGCCATGTCTCTGTTGCTAGAATTGCTTTTGCTCTTCTAGGTCTCTTCTTGTTCCAAATAAATTTTTGGATTGTTTTCTCAAGGTCCAAGAAGTGTCCTGCTGGAATTTCAACTGGGATTGCATTGAATCTGCCTAACAGTTTTGGAAGTATAGCCATTTTCACTATGTTGATTCTTCCTACCCAGGAGCAAGGGATGTCTTTCCATTTTCTGATATCATCTTCAATCTCTCTTTTCAGAGTGCTATAGATTTCAGAGAAGAGGTCTTTAATTTCTTTTGTTAGGTTGATTCAGTTTCTTGGATGCTATTGTAAAAGGAATTGTTTGCCCTATTTCTCAGTGAGTCTGTTCTTAATGTAGAGGAAAGCTATTGATATTTGTGTGTTAACCTTGTATCCAGCTACTTTACAGAATTTGGTTATTAAGTCTAGCAGACTTTTGGTGGAGTTCCTGGGGTCTTCTATATAGAGTATCATGTCATCTGCAAAAGACAATTTAACTTCTTCATTTCCTATCTTCATTCCTTTTATTTCTTTCACTTGTCTAATTATTGTAGCTAGTGTTTCTAGAACTATATTGAAGAGGAGTGGTGATAGTGGACATCCTTGTCTTGTTCCTGACAAGGAAGTGTGAAGGATTTCAATTTATGACCATTTAGTGTGATATTGACTGTTGGTTTTTTCATAGGTGGCTTTTATCAGGTTGAGATAGAGACCATCTATTCCAATTTTCTGTAGGGTTTTTATCATGAATGCATGTCAGATTTTGTGTAATCCTTTTTCTGAATATAGATGATCATATCGTTTTTGTGCTTGGCCCTCTTAGTATAGTGTAGTACATTTATTGATTTTCATATATTGAACCATCCCTACATCCCTGGGATGAATCCCACTCGGTCAGGGTGTATGATCTTCTTGATGATATTCTGCATTCTGGTTGCCAGTATCTTATTGAGGATTTTGGTGTCTATGTTCATTAGGGAGATTGGCCTATAGTTTTCTTTTTGGGTTAGGTCTTTCTATGCTTTTGGGATCAAGGTGATGTGTGGCTCCAGGAATGAATTTGGGAGTATTGCTTCCTTTTCAATTTCATTGAAGAGTTTAAACACTAGTGGTAATAGTTCTTCTCTAAATGTTTTGTAGAATTCAGCAGTGAAGCCATCAGAACCTGGACTTCTATTGGTTGCTAAGTTTTTAATTGTTTTCAATTTCACTGACTAATATTGAGTTGCATAGATTTTTAAGTCTTCTTCATTGAACTTTGGTAATTTGTATGTATCTAGAAATCTGTCCATTTCTTCTGTGGTTTCCATCTTATTCACATATAGGTTCTCAATAAAGGTGTTGATGATCCTTTGGAGTTCTGCTGGGTCTGTTGTAATTTCATTCTTTTAATTCCTAATTGCATAGATTTGGGGCCTTTTCTTTCCTTATTCTGATAAGGTTGGCTAAGAGTTTGTCAGTTTTGTTTATTCTTTTGAAGAACCTACACCTTTCTTCATTGGCTTTTCTGTATCATTCTCTTAGTCTCCATTGCATTTATTTCTTCTCTGATCTTTATAATTTCCTGCCTTATATGAGCTTTGGGTTTGTCTTGGTCTTCTTTTTCTAGAAGCTTGAGGATCAGCATTAATTTTTTTATTTGAGCTCACGCTATTTTCCTAATATGAGTATTCACTGCTATGAATTTACCTCTTAAGACTGCTTTCATTGTTTCCCATAAATTCTGATATGTTGTACTGGCATTGCTATTTAATTGTAGAAACTGCCTAATTTTTCTTTACATTCCTCTGTGACTCATTGGTGTTTGATGAGTGTGTTGTTCAATTTCCATGTTTTTATGAAGTTCTTTTGCTATTGATCACCAATTTCATTGCACTATGGTCTGATAATATACAGGGGATAATGTCAATTCCTTTGCATTTACTTAAACATGTTTTATGGCAAGTATGTGGTCTATTTTGGAGAACAAACCATGTGCAGCCAAAAAGAATGGGTATTCTGATTTTGTGGGGTGGGACAATCTGAAAACATCTGTTAAGTCCATTTGTTCAAGGGTTTGGTTGGGTGCTAGTATATCATTGTTTATTTTTTGTCTAGTTGATATATCTATTTGTGACAGTGGGGTATTGAGGTCCTCCACTACTATTGTATTAGTGCTTATTTGATTTTTCATGTCCATTAATATTTGTTTTATATAGTTGGGATCCCTAGTATTTGGTGCATATATATTTATGATTGTCATCTCTTCCTCTTGTACTGTTCCTTTTATAAGGGTGTAGTAGCCTTCTTTGTCTCTCTTAATTAGTCCTGGTTTGAAATCTATTTTATCTGCAAATAGGATAGGTCTTTCTGCTTTTTGGGCTGTTCCTGCCACATGGTGTATTGTTTTCCCCCCTTTAACTTCGAGTCTATGAGTTTCTTTTTGAATTAAGTGTGTTTCTTGTATGCAGCATATTGTTGGATCTTGTTTCTTGACCCATCTGGCAGTCTATTTCTTTTGATTGGTGAATTGACACCATTAACATTGATGGTTATAACTGATGTGTACTGACATCCTTGTTAGGACCTTTTGCTGTTGTTGGATTCTTCCTCTTTGCATTTAATTTCTCATCTTGCTTGATGGATTTATTCTATTGGGCTTCATGGGGTTGTGATTCTCATTGTCTTTTCCTAGAATATTGTTTAAAATTTTTTGGAGTGTTGATTTGGTAATTATGAAGTTCCTCAGATGTTCTTTGTCATGAAAGTATCTTATTTCTACATCAATTTTGAAAGATAGTTTTTGGAGGGTACATCAATATGGATTGGAGGTTGTTTTCTTTTAGGGCTTCAAATATGTCACTCCAGGATCTTCTTGTCTTGAGGGTTTGTGTTGAGAAGTCTGCTATGATTCTAATGGGTTTTGCTTTGTATGTGATATGTTTCTTATCTCTAAATGCTTGTAGTATTTTCTTCTTCTATTGGGTTTCTGGAATCTTTTTTTAAAAATTCTTTTATTGGTACATTTTAGGTATACAATTCATTTACATTTATCATTGGGTGCTTGTACCTGTACATGATATACCTTGGTTCTTATTTTTTTCCCCATTACCTGTGCATCCTTCACCCCCTCCACCCTTCCCTATTTACATAGATTTCATTTCCATTTTTTTTTCTTTTCTCATCATTTTTCCTTTCCCTCCTTTCCTTTCCCCTTCCCCTCCCTTCACTCCTTTGTCTTTGGACCTTTTTTCCTATTTCAGATTATCAATTATTCATTTTAATCATTTTAACCCTTGTTTACCCTATCAGTTTCTCACACTAGAGAAACTATTCCATATTTACACATGTGTGTCCTATTTATTTCACTTAAAATATGGCCTTGATATGCATCCATTTAGGTATAAATGACTCTAGTTTTTCATTCTTTATGGCTGAGTAGTACTCCATTTTATATAAAACACATCTTCTTTATCCAGATTCCAGTTGATGGGCACTTGGGCTGCTTCCAAGCTTTAGCTATTACAAACTGCTGCTATGAACATGGGTCCACATATATCGTTGTGGTGTGATTCTTTTAATTCTTTGGGGAAGATACCCAGCAGGGGAATAGCTGGGTCAAATGGGACCTCTAGTCCTAGTTCTTTGAGGTATCTCCATACTGATTTCCACAGTGGTTGCATCAGTCTACACTCCCACCAGCAGTGGAGAACGGTTCCTTTCTCCCCACACCCCCGCCAGCCTTTGTTATTGGTTGATTTCTTGATAGCAGCCATTCTTTGTGGGGTGAGGTGGAATCTCAGTGTTGTTTTCATCTGCATCTCTTGAATGACTGGGTTTCTGGAATCCTAACTATTATATTCCTAGGTGTAGATTTCCTTTCTGATCATAGCTAGTAGGAGTCCTATTTGCCTCATGTATCTGTGTTTCAAATTCTTTTCCCCTGATTAGGAAGTTTTCTGCCATTACTTCTGTGAATAGTTTTTTTTTATGTCATTTGCACTCTCTCCTGTTTCTTCATTGACTCTGATCAGCCTTACGTTATTCTTCTTTGCATCATCTACCAGGTGCTTGTTTGATTTCTCATGGTCCCTTGCTATTTTTAAGAAATTTGTCTTTTCCTGGTCACCAATTGCAATTCTGTCTTCTATATCTGATATTCTGTCCTCACATTTGCTCATTCTGCTGCATAAACTTTAAATGGGGTTTTTAATCTCCTGGATATCTGTTTGCATCTGTTTTATGGATTCAATTTCTTTCCTATGTCATGATTCCATCATGTTCCTGAGCTCCTCTATTCTTTTAATCTGTGTCTGCTCTAGAGTTGTTAATCATGTCTTTCACTATGGATATCATCTCTGTTGTTATCTGAGAAACCATTTCTGACTTTATTTTTTCCAGATTCTCTTTCGTTGCCAGTTCAGGGAGCCCAGGTGGTTGAGTTTCAGATTATTCCATCTCGTTGATCCTTGGGATTGCCTTTGGTGATCTGGAATTCTGGTTTTCAGTCTTATTTAGATGTCTTCTTATTTCAACGAGTGCAGTCTGCTCTGCCTTTATTTTATTTTATTTTTTGTATTAAATTCTTTTATTGGTACATTGTAGGTATACAACACAATTACATTTCCCATTGGGAATTGTACCTTTACATAATGCATCTTGGTTCTTATTTGTTCCCCATTCCTAGCCCTCCCTTCATCCCCTCCACCCTTCCCTATTTATAAAGACTTTATTTCCATTTTTTTCATTTCTCATCATTTTTTCCTTTCCCTTCTTTCCTTTCCCCTGTGCCTCCCACTACCCCTACCCCTTTGGACCTTTTATTCCTGTTTTACATTATCAATTATTCATTCTAATAATTGGTACATTTTAGGTATACAATATAATGACATTCATCATTGGAAATTTACACCTTTACATAGTCTCTCTTGGGTCTTGTTTTTCACCCTTGCCCAGCCCTCCCTTCAACCCCTCCATCCCTCCCTATTTACAAAGATTTTGTTCCTATTTTTCCATTTTCTCATATTAATCCCATTCCCTTCTATCCTTTCCCTTAGCCCTCCCACTTCCTTCCCCTTTGCCCCTTTTCTTCCTATTTCACATGACCAATTATACATTTAGTCCTTATTTACACTTTCAGTTTCTCACACCAGAGAAACTATTGGGTATTTACACATGTGTGTCCTATTTATTTCCCTTAAGAGTATTACCTCAATGTGCATCCACTTAGCTATAAATGTCTCCAATTTCTCATTTTTTATGGCTGAGTAGTACTCCATTTTATAAAAAAACCACATTTTCTTTATCCAATCTCCAGCTGATGGGCATTTGGGCTGTTTCCAAGTTTTAGCTATTACAAACTGCGCTGCTATGAACATGGGTGCACATATATCACTGTGGTATGAATCTTTTAATTCTTTGGGGAAGATACACAGCAGTGGAATAGTGGGGTCAAATGGGATTTCCAGTCCTAGTTCTTTGAGGTATCTCCATAGTGATTTCCACAGTGCTTGCACCAGTCTACACTCCCACCAGCAGTGGAGCAGGGTTCTTCTTTCCCCACAGCCCCGCCAGCATTTGTTATTGGTTGATTTCCTGATAGCAGCCATTCTTTCTGGAGTGAAGTGGAATCTCAGCATTGTTTTCATTTGCATCTCTCAAATGACCAGTGACGTTCAACATTTTTTCATGTATTTATTTGCTATTTCTAATTCTTTGTGTGAGAAATGTCTGTTCATTTCAGATGCCCATTTTTGGATTGGGTCTTTAAATTTGGGAGGTCAGTCCTTTTAAAGTTCTTTATGTATTCGAGATAGTAGACCTTTGTCTGAGGAAGAGCAGGTGAAGATTTTTTCCCACATTGGAGATTGTTTCTTAACACTGCTGGTGGTTTCTCTTGCTGTCCAGAAGCTTTTTAAAAAGAAGAGATCCCACTTGTTGATTGTTTGTGCGAGTTCACGGGCAACTGAGGTTTTGTTCATAAAATTTTTTCCTACACCGAAGTCTTCAAGGGTTCTACCTAACCTCTGTTCCAACTGGTTCAGAGTTTCTATTTTAATATTTAGATCTTTAATCCATTTTGATTTTAGTTTAGTGCATGGTGAGAGATATAGGGCTAGTTTTAATCTTTGGCAAATTGAAGCCCAATTTTTCCAGCACCATTTATTCACGAGGCTATCTTTCCGCCAGTGAGGGTGTTTGGCTCCTTTGTCGAAGATGAGATGGCTGAGTGTGTCTGGCGTTGTTTCTGCATCTTCTAATCTGTTCCACTGGTGCTCAAGCCTGTTTTGTTGTCAGTGCCATGCTGTTTTTATCACAGTAGCTGTGTAGTATAGTTGCAGGTTGGGGATTATGATACCCCCTGCCATGTCTCTGTTACCTAGAATTGCTTTTGCTATTCTGGGTCTCTTCTTGCTCCAAAAGAATTTTTGGATTTTTTTCTCAAGGTCTATGAAGTATGCTGCTGGGATCTCATTTGGAATTGCATTAAATCTATATATCAACTTTGGAAGTATGGCCATTTTTACTATATTAATCCTTCCTACCCAGGAGCAGGGGATGTCTGTCCATTTTCTGATATCATCTTCAATCTCTCTTTTCAGAGTGCCATAGTTTTCAGAGAAGAGGTCTTTGATTTCTTCTGTTAGGTTGATTCCTAGATATTTCAGTTTTTTGGATGCCATTGTGAAAGGAATTATTTGCCCTATTTCTCTCTCAGAGTGTCTCTCATTGGTGTAGAGGAAAGCTATTGATTTTTGTGTGTTGACCTTGAAACCAGCTACTTGATTGAATTTGGTTATTAAGTCTAGAAGACTTTTGGTGGAGTTCTTGGGGTCTTCTCTATACAGTATCATGTCATCTGCAAATAATGATAATTTGATTTCTTCATTTCCTATCTTTATTCCTTTTATTTTTTCTCTTATCTAATTGCCGTGGCTAATGTTTCCAGAACTATATTGAACAAGAGTGGTGATAGTGGACATCCTTGTCTTGTTCCTGATTTTAGTGTGAAGGATTTCAGTTTTTGACCATTTAGTATGATATTGGCTGTTGGTTTTTCATAGATGGCTTCTATCAGTTTGAGGTAGAGACCATCTATTCCAATTTTTTGGAGGGTTTTTATCATAAATGCATGTTGGATTTTGTCAAATGCTTTTTCTATGGAGATAATCATATGGTTTTTGTCCTTGGCTCTATTGATATAGTGTATTACATTAATTGATTTTCATATATTGAGCCATCCCTGCATCCCTGGGATGAATCCCACTTGATCAGGGTGTATGATCTTCTTGATGATCTTCTGTATTCTTTTTGCCAGTATCTTATTAAGGATTTTTGCATGTATGTTCATTTGTGAGATTGGCCTATAGTTCTGTTTTTCAGTTGGGTCTTTCTCTGCTTTGGGGATCAAGGTGATGCTTGCTTTCAGGAATGAATTTGGGAGGACTGCTTCCCTTTCAATTTCATGGAAGAGTTTAAACTGTAGTGGCAGCAGTTCCTGTCTAAATGTCTTGTAGAATTCAGCAGTGAAGCCATCAGGGCCCGGGCTTTTCTTAGGTGATAAGTTTTTAATTACATTTTCAATTTCATTGGTTGATATTGGGTTGTTTAGAATTTTAGGTCTTCTTCATTCAACTTTGGTAATTCATATGTATCTAGGAATCTGTCCATTTTTTCTGTGTTGTCCATCTTATTGGCGTATAGGTTCTGGAAGTAGGTATTGATGATCATCTGGATTTCTGCTGGGTCTGTTGTAGTTTCACCCTTTTCTTTCCTAATTGCATGGATTTAGGCCTTTTCTTTCCTTTTTCTGACAAGGTTGACTAAAAGTTTATCAATTTTGTTGATTCTTTCAAAGAACCAACTCTTGGCTTCATTGATTTTTTTGTATCATTCTCTTAGTCTCCATTGCATTGATTTCTCCTCTCATCTTTATAATTTCCTCCCTTGTATGAGCTTTGGGGTTGTCCTGCTCTTCTTTTTCTAGAAGCTTGAGGTTCAGCATCAGGTTGTTTAATTGGGCTCATTCTGTTTTCCTAATACGTGTATTCACTGCTATGAATTTCTCTTGTAAGACTTTCATTGTATCCCATAGATTCCGATATGTTGTATTGTCATTGCCATTTAATTGAAGGAACTGTCTGATTTTTCTTTAATTTCCTCTGTGACCCATTGGTTATTCAGAAGTGTGTTGTTCAATTTCCACATGTTTATGCAATTTTTTGAGTTTCTTTTGCTATGGATGTCCAATTTCATCACACTATGGTCTGATAATATACAGGGGATAACTTCAATTCCTTTGCACTTACTTAAACATGTTCTATGTGTGAGTATGTAGTCTATTTTGGAGAATGACCCATGTGCAGCTGAGAAGAATGTGTATTCTGATTTTGTGGGGTGGAAGACTCTGTAAACATCTGTGAAGTTCATTTGTTCAAGAGTTCGATTGAGTTCTAGTATTTCATTACTTATTTTTAGTCTAGTTGATCTATCTATTTGTGACAGTGGGGTTTTGAGGTCCCCCACTACAATTCTATTAGTGCATATATGGCTTTTCATGTCCGTTAGTATTTGTTTTATATAGTTGGGTGCACACGTGTTTGGTGCATAGATATTTATGATTGTCATATCTTCCTCTTGGATTCTTCCCTTTACAAGGATGTAGTGTCCTTCTTCATCTCTCTTAATTAGTGTTGGTTTGAAATCTACTTGATCTGCAAAGAGGATACCTACTCCTGCTTTTTTTTTGGGTTCCTGTCGCATGCAGTATTGTTTTCCACCCTTTAACTTTCAGTTTATTAGTTTCTTTTTGAATTAAGTGTGTTTCTTGTATGCAGCATATTGTTGGATTTTGCTTCTTGACCCCTTCTGCCAGTCTATTTCTTTTGATTGGTCAATTGAGACCATTAACATTGATGATTATAACTGAAACATATTGACTTGTCATTGTCATGACTTTTTCTTTTTGTTGGGTTCTCCCCCTTTCCATTTAATTTCTTGTCATGCCAGATGGGTTCATTCTGCTTTGCTTCCTGGGGTTGTGATCCTCAATGTCTGTTCCTAGGATATTGTGTAAAATTCTTTGGAGTGCTGGTTTGGTATTCATGAAGTTCCTAAGGTGCTCTTTGTCATGAAAATATCTTATTTCTCCATCCATTTTGAAAGATAGTTTTGCAGGGTACACCAATCTGGGTTGGAGGCTGTTTTCTTTTAGGGCTTGGAATATGTCACTCAAAGCTCTTCTTGCCTTGATGGTTTGTGTTGAGAAGTCTGGTGTGATTCTGATGGGCTTTCCTTTGTATGTGATTTGTTTCTTTTCTCTGACTGCTTGGAGAACTTTGTTCTGCTGTTGTGTTTCTGGAATCTTAACAGTTATATGCCTATGTGTAGATTTTTTTTTTGATCAAGGCTATTTGGAGTCCTATATGCCTCACTTATCTGTATGTCAAGCTCTTTTCCCCTGCTTGGGAAATTTTCTGCCATTATTTCTGTGAAGAGATTTTTTTATGTCATCTGCACTCTCTCCTGTTTCTTCATTGAGCCCAATCAGTCTTATGTTATTCTTCTTTGCATCATCTAGCAGCTGCTGGATTGATTTCTCATGTTCCCTTATAATTTTGAAGCAATTTTTCTTTTCCTGGTCACTAATTGCAATCTTATCTTCTATATCTGAAATTCTGTCCTCACACTGGCTCATTCTGCTGTGTAGACCTTCAATGGAGTCTTTCATGTCCTGGAAATCTATTTGCATCTATTTTATGGATTCCATTTGTTTCTTATGTTGGGATTCCATCATGTTCCTCAGCTCCTCTCTAGATTTATTAATCATGTCTTGCACTAAGGGCACAATTTCTCCTGATATCTGAGAAATTATTTCTGATTTCATTTTTTCCAGATCCCTTTTGTTGCCAGTTCAGTGTGTCCAGGTGGTTGAGTATCAAAGGGTTCCATCTCATTTCCCTTTGGGGTTGCTGTAGGTGATCTGGAAGTCTGGTTTTGAGACTTATTTATGTGTTTTCTCATTTCAACTGGGGCAGGGGGCTGTTAGGCCTGCACAGATTACCTCCTCTGAGCTGGGTGAGGTGGGACCGGGCCGGGAGCAACGGTAGGGATGGTGACCCAAAAGCCCTTTCTGTGAGCTGGGAGCAGCCAGAGGGATGGTGGCCGGGAAACCCCTTCCTCTGGACCAGGAGCAGTGGGATCGTGGCTCAGAAGCCCCTCCTTCTGGACCGGGAGTGGTGGGAGGGATAGTGTCCCGGAAGCCCCTTCCTCTGTGCCAGCAGCAGCAGGACAGAAGGTTGCCCAAAAGCCCTTTCCTCTGGGCTGGGATCAGCGAGAGGGATGGTGACTGGGAAGCCCCTTCCTCTGGACCAGGAGCAGTGGGACGATGGCTCAGAAGTTCCTACCTCTGGGCCGGGAATAGTGGGGCTCAGTACCTTGGTCTGGTGGTCTGGTGTCCTCTGCGCCTTGGCAATGTGGAATCAGGTGGCTGCCTGTCTGCAGTGGGGTGATTCGTCATCTTCCGTGTGACTCAGGACCTCAGTAGAGCATCTGCTCTGCCTTTATTGAGGTGACTCTTTCCTCTCGCAGTGTGCTCCAATTCTCAACAATCCTCAGAGAGGTCATCTCTCTGCTGTTCACCACTATGTCAATTCCTGGGTACAGAATGCTGATCTTATGGATCCCTGTGCTGGGCTGTTGTCTGGGCTCCTTTTTCCTGAGGCCTGTGTGTACTTACTGATTGTATCTGGGAAGACCTGTCCATGATCTCTCTTTTTTTGTTTGTTTTGTTTTGTTTTGTTTTTTTGGTACTGGGGTTCTAACTCTGGACCTGGCGCTTGCAAGGCAGGCGGCAGAACCACTGAGCTAAATCCTCAGCCCTTTGTCCATGATCTCTTAATGTGTATTTAGAAGGTTTTAATTAAAAAAACACACATTTTATTGATATATGTTTGTGATACCTAAATTATGTTCATCTTGGAGAAATGGCAGAAGGTTTTATTTCTATAGGAGACATTACTTTTTTTAGTTTAAGAAGTTAAATTAATGGTGTAATGATCCAGCTATGCTTCTGGAAATTTGTTGGGAAAGGAAGTGCAAGGCCACTGAGTAGGAGAAGTGCACTCCTATGTGCACTCTTTCCATCCTCACTGGGCCAAAGAAAATGCAGAATAATGGGATTTGGGCTTTCTACAATTCTTTTCAGAAATAAGGGGACCCACACACTGAGCTTGTGGCCTTGCATGGAATTATCTTTCCATGCTTCAGATTTAGTTTGTTCTTTGTTCTCCTTCAGTGCATACCTCAGTTATTTTCAGATATGGCTCCATCTTTCTGTGTTTCTGACCCCTTGGGGTAGAAGTTGAAATCCTTTTGCTGTAGCAGGGGATGTGGTGTGTGTAGCCATTCTGCCTAAGAGGGTTATTGAAAGAGCTCACTTGTCATGAGGGAGAGATGCATTGTAAGCAGCTTGGACTTTTTCACCGTTTCCTCTTGCTGTAAGTAAATATTGTACCCTTTTATCCCACTGTGCACATTGACTGCTCCCAGAAACCTGGAGTCATACACTGCTTTTACTTGGGGTAGCAGTTGCCCCACTTTTAAGATTGGCTGCCCTCATGCGATTTTTCTACTCTGCAGTGCAGCCTGACGACTCAGAGAAGGGTGAAGCAAAACTTCTCCCCTCTGGGATTTAAGAGAACTGTACCATAGGTTAGAGGTGGGAAGAGAATATTAGGCCTTGAATCATCTTCTTATACTGATTATCATTGAGAAAGTTTCTTTCAGGTCCAATTGCATATTGCTTCTTTTGTACCCCTTTTAGGTCACAAAACAAAGTGCAATAATCAGCTCAGCTTGACAGATTTGCATCTTGGGTCCCACCTTCTCTGGTGGACCACATAGTCATTTCAACCTTAGAATTCATGATTTTCCTCTCAGGAAGTCTTCCAGGAATAAGAGGCCTAAGTTTCTTCACTGCTTTATACTGGCCAGACCACTTTTATTTCATGTTCAGAAGAATATCCACTCCAAACTATAAACTTTAAAACTATATTTTTATTCTACATTTTAACATTTTATATTGATAACCATTAAAAATATAACTTGACTCATTACCATATTTTCTGCATTTTCTTGAACCAGAGGAACTAATCTTTAAAACGTTCCATGAAACAAGGATGTGATATATCCTGTCTTTCATATGGTAAAGAAAAGGAGAGTAACAGAAAAATTAATGTCAACATTACATATTAAATTTATTTAAATCTTCATATTCTGGCAAACTTGTATATAAGTTATTTTTAATAATAATTAGAATGATACAGATAGATTTTAAGAAAGAGCAAAAAAAGTATTTTTGTCAAATTGGAGTTAAGAATATATGGAAATTTTCTCCATTTTAAGTGTTTCTTAATTCTTGCACTTTCTGTGGTTAAATTTGTATCAACAAAGAGAATTAGAAAGTAAGGCAATTAATCAAATTTCTGTGTAAAAATAACAATTGAAAAATAAGTAAAATTTCCTATAGAATTCTAGGGTTTGCCATCTACATGGACAACACTCATTAGTAGATTCTTAACTCTACTTTTACAAAAGGCTTGTTCTCTAATTGTCACTATGTTTAAAGTAAAATAGTTTGATTGATTAAAAAATAAAAGTTGCCAATCTTCCATGAGATATGCCCGGATTCAAGAATATCTTATTGCAAAGACTATCTTATTGCAGTTTGTTTTTTCCTCTCCTGTAAATAAAGAGTCAAGCAATATCTTCTAATAACTCACACAACTACATCTTTTCTTGTTAGAACATGTCACCCAGCACATTTTGATTAGTTGTTCTCAGATAATAGCTGGGGCAGATTGACCAAAGGAGAGCAATTTCTTTAATCAGGATAACATAATGACTCCATCACAAACTTTAGATAGAGCTATGGATATCAGTGGTTTTCTTTTTTTATCTATTAAAAATGCTGTATCTGCAGTGGAATTGAAGACAGGACCTTTTGCAGGTCTCAATATGAGTTTGGAAAAGACCATAACAATGCTTTTAGAATCAAATCCTTTAGCTATTCTACAAAGAAACAAGTTTTCTGGTAACTTGGATATTACTTGAGTACAGTGACCCTGTAAAGACTAGAAGTGAGATGTGAGATGTAGTAAAGTGAAATTTGAATTATCTACCTTGCTAAATCCAATGGCTTCTATCTTCTCTTGAGTTGTTCTGTGGGTATCAGTTACTTCATCTTTGAAAGGAAGGCATAGTCTAGCGTATCTTATGGTTCTTTCTGTTCTTACATTCTTTTGAATAATTTGCCTTGCACCCAAATGATGCCCTAATTTTGGCTCATGGGTAGTAAATGTTTGATGATAATGAAAATAAATTGACTTCCTTGTGAATGGTAACTCAAGTAGTATGGAAATACCACAGCATCTTAGTACTTGTGATTTTGGAAGCATAACAAATGTGATAAAGTCACAAATGCAATAAATTTTGTTTTACTTGGGTGAAAGAGAAATAGTTGTTATCTAAAAACAATCCGAACTCTGTAGAAACAAAGTCCCCTTTATATTTATTGAAAATGTCTGGGAAACATGACTACTGTTGTTTCTTTTGAGATACCAAATAAGTAATTTGAATACATTATATGTAATGCATGTATTTTAAAAATATTTTTAGCTAGGACAATGAATTTTATGCTTTGTGAATATAATTAGTATATTATTATTTAAAAAATATACAGCTGGAGAAACAAACATTAGGCAGGCAAGAAAACAAAAGTACAGGGCCAGGGATTTAGCTCAGTGGTTTCATCACATGCTGCACAAGTGCAAGGACCCGAGTTTGATCCCCAGTACCAAAAAAAAGAAAAAAAAGAAAGAAAGAAAACAAGAGTACAGGTTTTCATTTTGGTCTAAGCAAGTCAATCTAAAATAATTATATATCACTGTGTTCTTGTATGACCATTAAAGGTTGGAACAGCAAAACACAGAAGTATACTTTTAATTGACCACTACTTTGCATATAGAATAAATTGACAATTTGTATGCATATCAAAAGTATTAACAGTAGTTTACATTTTTGAGCACAAGCAACATTCTATTGAATACTTATTTATATTTACATGTGAACACTTATAACACTCTCATGACTATTGACTTCTATAATCATGATGATTATTATCATCACTCTCATCTTGCAGATGAAGAAATAGAGGTCCAGAATATTTATTAATTTGTCTAAAAGGCACATAACCAGTAAGCAAAGTAGCTAAGGTACAATCACAGCCATTCTGGTTTTATTCTCATAACCAACTATATATTATTGATATTTATTGTGATGCCTTATAAAAGTACTATTAAGTCATATGAAATGGATCAATGTCTTCTTTATTTGGATGTTTAATAAAGAAAAATGATATTTCCATATGCTCAAATAAAAGACATTGACTTCTCATTCATAAGTATGTGTAATTTCTATCTTTCTACAGTTTTTGAAAGGAAAAGCTGTAATATCAATTTTCCTTTTGTTTTAGCTTAAGACTGCAATTCATTTCTACACTTTATCATGTGTGCTAGAGTGTGTCAATGCTTTTTATTGTTTGCATTTAATGCTGCAAGGAAACATTTTCTGGTGAATTGCCATCCATGAGCTGAAACATATTCTATACTCCAGGAAAGTATACAGAGCAAATAAATGTCTCCTTTTATTTTTTTAGAAGGCCTTGTTTAGTTTTGTTGGTATTATCCTAGCCACGAATGTGTTTCATTTAAAAATTACTGAATTATTTGTTGTACACAAGCAACTGACATTCAATCACACACTAATTTATTTCCCTTCTTTTTCAGAGGTATTGAACATCTATTTCTTTCACTATTTTCAAAATACTAAATGGGACTAACAATTATAATGATGTGTCTTATAAAGTGTAACAAATTGTAAATAAGTCAGGAATAATAATAAAATAGTAGAAAGAAATTTTAGCAAAAAAATAGACTCAGTTGAATTATGTGCAATAGTTTATTCTTTTAGTCTGAGAAACAGTTACTTGTTTGTGGTAGATGGTAACTATTCTAAGACCTGTAAGGGCAATTTTTGTTGCAAAGTGAGAACATTTGAAATTGCCTATCACAGTAGGAAAATTCTCAGTTTCCTTGTGCTGGACAAAGAGAGATCTGCCACAGATGCAGTGGCTATTATTTTTGTACTTATTGAACTTCTGAATTACATTGATGTATGTTAAGGGATAAATTATGAAGGTTCTGGTGAAATCTTACTCAAATTAATGTTTAAAATATGAAAATGTGTTGGGTATGGTAGTGCATGCCTAAAACCCCAAGCACGTGGGAAAATAAGGCAGGAGGATTGCAAATTTTATGCTGGCTTGGACAAATTGGTGAGATCCTGCCTCAAAGAAAAAAGAGATCTGAAGATCAACAAAGGATTGTATTTGTAGCTCAGTACTCACTGAGTTCAGTTTCCAGTGCCACACACAAAAATATCTGAAACTTAAGTTATATCATTTTAGTCATATCCAAATTCATTCACAATTTATGTAGACTTGTTTTATGAAAATTTGATACTTTTGGTGAAAATTTTGCTTTTCAGAGTAGTACATGGCTTATCTGAACTCTAGAAGTTATACTCCTCAACGTTCTTGAAAGTAATGAAAAGAAATACTTTAGGAAGACATATTAGAATGCTTTGTGAACAATTGAAAAGTTGACTTAATCTTGTTTCAACACAAGAAATTATATTATCTTACAGGGATGGCATCAAGGTGAGTTAATTTAGTAGCTCCATCTTGTCATCAGGATTCAAGTTCTTTCAGCCTCTCTACTTGGCAATATCTACTTTACACAAGGGCTAGTTTCCTTTATGAATGTGAGATGACTGATGACTGCTATAGGTTTGTTTGCTTTTTTTCAGTGAATATGTGTGTGTGAGTAATATTTTGGTGAGAGAGAGAGAGAGAGAGAGAGAGAGAGAGAGAGAGAGATTGTCTATGTGAATAATTGAATTAAATTTGAATAATTTAGGAAAGAGGATTGCTGAGAGGAAGAAAGGTGCTCAATGATCAATGTCCAACACAGGGAAACAATATAAATGAAATCACATGACTTTCTTTTAATGATAATTTTTGTGTCCAGCAAGTTCTAGTAAAGTTTGATTCTACTGGACTAGTAATACTTTGCACAATATTCAAGGTTATCTTGAAAAAAATTAAAATGTTTTCTATTGCTTCACTTTTAGAATTTCATTATGGCCACTTAACAAAAGACCCTGCAATCTTAATTACACAAATGGAAGATGTATGTTTTAAACGGAAAGTAATTTCATAAATTTGAGAGCTTTTATTGCACTAATTTCTTATGCCAAGAACTGATATTTATTTTCATAATTTTTAGTTTTGTCATGATAGCTTAGAATAAGCACCAATTGGCAGCCTCCCTTGCAGCTAGGAGCAGCCTTATGATCAATATCTCTTGATGGGGATATGAATAGAAGTGATGTGTGCAACTTCCAGCTAATGCTTTTAATGGGAAATTGCAAAGCTTTATGGATGGTAGAGACAAGAAGAAAAGAATCTAGATACCCAAGGACTTTGAAACAGACGTCAGTCTACATAATTAGTATACTTTGAATAAGTCATTTTAGTTTATGCTGAATGTATATCTCAGATAGTAGATAGTGAATATCATTTTGGTTTATGCTGAATTTACATCCTTATATAGTAAATAGCTAATATCAATAAAATATCTAGAAATAAGGTGTGATTCCTTGAGACTAGAAATTGGATCACAATCTTGGTTATGCTAAAATATATATTGCTTGCTATTGACTATTTTTTTTGGGGGGGAGTAACACCATATAGAACATTTAACATTTTTAGTTTTATATTGTAGGTTTTTTCTGCAAACAACAGATTTAACTATTTTAATGAATATACCCATTTTAAGCAGTTAACATCTAATCACTTTACTTAATCAAATCTTTCATGCCTGTATATTATATATTATATATATATATTATACATCTCCACTGTTTACTGTCTGAAAGCATTTTAACAAGCTATTGCGGTGGCAGAATTAATTAGATCTCAGAACTAGTATAATAAAAACAAAAAGCTATAAGAATATATTAAAATAGATTACCAAAATAATAGAGCCCAAGGTTTCTAAAGTTGTATTTGACTAGTCAAATTTTCCTTAATAACTAGATGCATCACAATACATTGTTCATTATAATATTAAAGGAATATAATGAAATGAAAATTGAGGCAATAGAGAATTCAGTATGCACCATTATTTTAAATTTAAAATCTTCCTTATAATGAATATAGCTAAAAACATAAAAGACAAATGATAGAGAAATTAAAAGCAATTATCAGAGGAATTCTCAGCAGAAATTTCTGATTTAAATTAAAGCCTATGATTAAAAATCTCCTGCCTCTTTGTCCTTCTCCACTCTTCCCACAATTCACTGCTGCCTCAGCACCTTATTACTTAATTTCTTTTTCTCAAAGACAATCAAGGTATGTTTGATCGGTGGCAGAAATGAACATATTAACTTCACATTTTTCTGGTTCCTGTTCCTGTGAGCTCTAATGCTAAACTTGTTTTTAAGAACAAAGATGAATCCACTATTGGAAAAGGGCCATGAAAAGTAGAATTATATTTCACATCTATAACACTGTTAATTTTGTAAGTGAAAAAGAGGTCATTTCAGGTTTTTCTCTTTTTTTTTCTTTTCTTTTCTTTTGTTTTTGGTACCAGGGAACAAACTTGGGACCTTGTGCTTGCGAGGCAGGTGGCAGAACCACTGAGCTAAATCCCCAGCCCAATTTCAGATTTTTCTATGATGAAGATTTGAAAGGTAGCATAGTGTATTTGGTGGTCATGGATGGATTATAACTATTTATGTTTCCTATGTACTAAAAAGATTGCAGTACATCATCCATATATATGATGTATTTTTGTTCAACCAGAAACAATTTTTGACTATCAGCTCAGGCAATCTTCTACTTTTTGGAGACATAAGAAGAAATAAAATGACTTTTTCTTATTATGTTTACATTCAAGTGACTAAAATGAACCCATCATAAAACATAAGTGAAGTAATTCAACTGAGTTTTACTTTTTGATGAATCCTCTTTTGTTCCTTTGGAAAATATGAAGTTCTTTTTTAAAAATTTGTGTTCTCCTTCTGCTGCTTGTGCATATACTTAAATTTCATATTTGCCTTTATATACTGTCTTACTTTTTTCATTGCTGAGACAAAATACCCCATGCCCAAAGTTAAAGGAGAAACGGATTATTTAGGTCACAGTTTATAGAGGTTTCAGTCCATAGTCTCCTGGCTCCGAGGCAAGGTAGCATGGCAGAGGGGACTCGCAGAGGAGAAACAGTTCATGGTGGACAGAAGACAAGAAGGCAGCAAAGCAGTGAAGTAGCAAGGAAGCAAACAGCGAGTGACCAGGGACATTCAATAACCTTTCTGTCCCTTATTCAGACTAATCACCCTAAGGGCAGGTAGCACTCACAATCAGGGTGGGGCAGCCTTAATCCTAGCATTGTATTATGAATCAATCCCAGCTTTACATCCTGGATCCCATCATCACACACCTTAGATCCAGCCATCTCCAAAAAGCCCCACCTATGACCCCATAAGGCTTTGTGGGACATCTAGATTCAAGACATGACATGTACTCACATCAGGTATTTGCTAAATATATTTGTCATTTTTTCAGATGTCACTGGTAATTATTTTTCATTCATACTATTTTACTTTTATTTTATTGATGTATTTTTGCAGTACATGACATTTACATTCATCTTGGGATGTGGGTAAATGTGCATAACACAGCTCATTTCTTTTTTTAATCCTTTCCCTTTTCTGCACAACTTACTCCCTCTATATCTAAATCTCCTTTTCCAAAGAAGGGAAAGAAATAATATGAGGAAAGAAGTAAAAACGGAAACAAAGTCTTTTGTAAATAGGAAAGGGCAGAGAGGTGGAAGGAAGGGAAGGGGAATGGGGAAAAAACAAGAACCAAGATATATCATGTACAGGTACAAATTCCCAATAATGAATGTGATCATAATGTATACTTAAATGTACCAATAAACAATGGAAATAAATAAATAAATCTTCTTTCCCCATTTTCATTCTTGTTATTATTATTCTTAGCTCATGTTTATGACAAATAATGTTCACATTATTTTAAGTACATGGTACCTTTATAGGGTATCGTAAATCTTTTTACTTTCCCTTACCCTCACTATGTCCCCTTGCCCTTCAACTGTGAGCCCCTTCACATTTGAAAGAGGCCTATCTTCTTGTTTCTTTCTATCTATTTTGCTCTTTGTTTGTACTTTGTCTCACTAATGAGAGATACCATATGGTATTTAAGCTCATGTGTCTTATTTATTTCATTCATGATTATATTTTCTGGGTACATATGTCTCTGTCTTTAAAAGTAGTATTCCATTATTTATAGATATCACATTTTCTTTATTCATTCATCTGTTGATGGGCATACAGATTGCTTCCAGGATTTAGCTATTATGAATTGTGCTGCAATGAATGTTGGTGTGCATGTATTGCTGTAATATGATGTCTTTAGATCTTTTAGGTAGATATGTTGAAGGAGAAAAACTGGGTCAAATGGAATCCTTTATTTTAGTTCTTTAAGAAATCTCCATAGTAGTTTCCATAACGATTGTACTATTTTATATTCCAACCAACAGTTTTGAAGAGTTCCTTTTTCACTGCAACCACACCAGCAAGCATTATTTTTGACTTCTTGATGATTGCCATTCTTTCTAGTGTAAAATGAAATTGTACCCCTGTTTTAATTTGCATTTCTCTAATGGTCAGAGATATTTAATGTTCTTTCCTCTGTTTGTTGGTGATTTGTATTTCTGAGAAGTGTCTATTCAAGTTACACACCCATTTCTTGACTGGCCTTTTATTTTGAGTGGTCTAACTTTTGTGAGTTTTCTCTATATATTCTGGATATTAGTCCTATGTCTGAAGAATAACTAGCAAATTTTTTTTCCATCCTTTAGGTTGCCTCTTCACTCTAGTAACTGATTGCTTTGCGTTGCAGAAGCTTTTTAACTTGATGTAATTCCATTTTTTTGAGGTTATTTCTTATGCAATTGAAGTTCTGTTCAGAAAGTCCTTGCCTACACCTATGGCATCAAGTGTTCTACCTATTTTATCCTCCAGTAGTTTCAGTCTTTCTGTTCTAGTGTTTAGATTTTTCATCCATTTTGATTTTAGTTAAATGTATGGTGAGAAATATAGGTTGAGCTTCAATCTTCTGCAAATAGATACCCAATTTTCCTAGCATCATTTGTTGAATAGGCTCCTTTCTTTTTTTTTTTTTTTTTGGTACCAGGGCTCGAACTCAGGACCTTGTGCTTGCGAGGCAGGTGTGGTGCCACTGAGCTAAATCCCTGGCCCTCAAATAGGCTATCTTTTCTGCAACAGATATCGCAAATAGCTGACTGTGTCAAGATTTTTCTGTATCCTATGTGCTTTTCCATTGATACAATGTCTGTTTTTGTGCCAGCACCATGCTGTTTTTTATCACTATTGCTTTGTAGTGCAACTTGAAGGGAGGTATTGTGATGCCTCTTGCTTTGCTTTTATTGCCCAAGATTGCTTTGCTATTCTGGTTATCTTCTGGTTCCATATTAATTTTAGGATTGATTTCTCTAGTTCTGTTAAGAATGCTGCTGGTATTTTAATTGGGATTGTGATGAATCTCTACAACAGTTTAGAAAGTATGGGCATTTTGAAAATATTAGCTCTGCCTATACAGGAGCAGGGAACATCTTTCCTTTTTCTGTGCCCTTTTCAGAGCACTATAGTTTTCATCATAGAGGTCTTCTACTTCCTTGGTTACATGAATTCCTAAGTATTTAACTTTTCTTGATGCTATTGTTAGTGGTATTGAATTTATTATTGGTGTACCCAAAAGCTACTGATTTTTGTGTGTTGATTTTGTATTTTGTTACATTGCTGAAATTGGTTATGAATTTCAATAACTTTTTCATGGAAGTCTTTTGATCTTCCATGTAGAATGTCATGTCATCTGTAAATAATGATAGTTTAACCTCCACCTTTCCTATAAATATCCCTTTTTATTTCTTTTGCGTGATTTCTCTGGCTAATATTTTGTATATTATGTGTAACAGAGTTATGACTGTAAGCATCCTTGTCTTGTTCCTGATTTAAAAGGGAATGCTTTCAGTTTTTTCTCCATTTAATATAATGTTGACCTTTGGTTTGTCATAAATGGCTTTTATTAAATTCAAGTATGGTCCTTCTATACCTGTTTGCTCAAGAGATTTTATCACGAAGGGATGTTAGATTTTTGTCAAAGGCCTTTCTGCATCTATTGATATGATTATGTGCTTTTCTCTTTGCTTCTGTTTATATGGTGTACTGCCTTACATTTATTGGTATTTATATGTTGACTCACACTTGCAGCTCTGGAATCAAACATACTTGGTCATTGATCTTGTTCACAGTTAGACATGAACAGTGGACACAATAGGACACTGGTCAACTTGAGAGAGAAGCAGGAGAGAATGGAAGAACTGTGGCCTGGACAGAAAGATAACCAACTGCAAACTAACCTCAATGTAGAACTAGGGACTTTCCCATTCTGTACAGGTGCACAGTGGATCTAATTTACCCTCCTAAAGGAACTCTGCTTAAATATATATGCTTAAAGCTTCACACATACGCCTTGCATCTCATGCATCTAATTAAAAACCTAGGAACAAGCTTAATCAGCTCAGTCGACATAGCCCAGACAAGACATTGTGATGAAAGGAAACTAGACAGATCAGTAATGTTTGGGGGTCAAGAATAAGCCCACTGTTACCATAACAGCAAAGTTTCCCCACTGAGTCTGGGTCATTCACACCCTTGTGATGACCTGGCCTGTCTGTGAACCATATTCTGCTTTGCATTAAACTTTTGCTTTTCTGAATCAATAATTTGATTATATGTGGTCTCTCATTGAATGTGACAACCAGGTGAAATCTTCTGACTGGACTACCAAGAACTGTGATGGTGACAATCTTTTTGATGTTGCCTTGTATTTGGTTTGCTAATATTTTGTTGAAGATTTTTACTTCAGTGTTCATTAAGGAGTTTAGCCTGTAGTTTTTCTTTTTGGTTGGATCTTTGTCTAACTTGTTTCTTCAGCTTTGTTGTGAATCAATTTCATTGATTTTTGCTTTAATCCTTATGATTTCCCTCCTTAATTTTGGTTTTGGCTTGGATAGTTTTTTTCTCAAGTATCTTGAGGTTCTTCATTAGGTTAATTTTACAGATTGCTCTGTTTTACTAATATGAGCATTGATTGTAATTATCTTCCCTCTCAGGACTACTTGCATTGTATTTCACAGGTTCCAGAATGTTGTACAGGCATTGTTCCATTGTTTAATTTATTTCTTGATGTCTTCAGTAGCCTCTTGGGTTTTCAGAAGTATGTTACTAAATTTCCAAGTGCTTCTAAATTTTGTGTGGTTTCTTCTGTGGTTAATTTGTTTTCATTGCACAGTGGTCTATTAGTAAACATGGAATGATTTCAATTCTTTTATATTTATATAAGCAGGCTTGTGGATTAGTATGTGATCTATTTTGGAAATAGATCCATGCACTGCAGAGAAAAAAGTATACTCTGTTATAGTAGGATGGAATATTCTGTAGATATTTATTTAGTCCATATGTTCAAGGGTATGATCTCTGGTATTTATTTATTGATCTTTTTGTATAGTTGATCTGTCTCTTTCCTGAAGTGTGATATTGAGATCACCCACTATGACTGTGTTAGTGTTTATTTGATCTTTTATGTTCAGAAGTATTTGACTTATGAAGATAGGTGCTACAGCCTTTGGTGGATAGGTATTTGCAAAGGTTATCTCTTCTTGTTGGATCATTCCTTTAACTAGTATGTATTCACCTTCTTTGTCTTTTCTGATCAGTTTTAGCTTGAAGTTTATGTTGCATGAGACTGAAGTTGCTACTCCTGCTTCTTTTGGGGGTCCTGGTGCATGAAATATTGTTTTCCACTCTTTGATTTTTAGTCGATTAATATTGTTTTGGATTAGTTGAGTTTCTTGAATGCATCAGATTATTAGATTCTGTTTTTTGATCCAGTCTGTAAATCTTTGTCTTTTAATTGTAGAGTTGAGGTCATTCACACTTAGTCATGTTATTGGAAGTTGATTAATTATTATTATGCTCTTTCTCTGTTGGTGACTCCATTGCTTTTCTTTTTCTTTTTATTGGTGCATTTTACGTATACAATATAATGACATTCATCATTAGAGATTTGTACCTTTACATAATAAATCTTGATTCTTATTTTTCCCCATTCTCCTGACCTCCCTTCAACCCCTCCACCCCTCCCTATTTACAAAGACTTTGTTTCCATTTTTAAATTTTCTCTCATATTAATTCCATCCCCTTCTCTCCTTTCCATTACCCCTCTCCATTCCCTTCCCCCTTTGCACCTTTTCTTCCTATTTCACAATATCTATTATACACTTTGATCCTTATTTATGCTTTCAGTTTCACACACCAGAGAAAGTATTCAATATTTACATGTGTCCTATTTATTTCACTTGAGTATCACCTCTCCATTGCTTTTCTTTTCCTATTATTTTGTTGTTGTTTATCCATTTACTTTGCTTGCTCTTTTCATTCCAGTGGAATTTTTGGCTTTGTTGTTTTCATTTTTCTTTTTAGGATATCCTTGAGTATTTTCTGGAGTGCTGGTTTAATATTCACAAATCTCTTGTGTTATTCTTTATCATGAAACATTCTCATTTCTCCATCTATTTTGAAAAAAAAAGTTTGCCAAGTATGTTAATCTGGGTCAGAAGTTGTTTGCTTTTTGGACTCAAAATACTTCTACAAGCTCTCACTGCCTTAAAAGTTTGTGTTGAGAAATTTGTTATATAATAGGTGTGCCTTTATATGTGATTTTTTTTTTGTTTTTCTCTCAATGCTTTTAAATTTTTTTGTTTGACATGTGGCATTTTAATTATAATGTATATCTCACTTAGGGACTGATCTCATTATGTCCCACTGATTCTGGTATATTGGCATGATCATTAGATTCTAGGAATTTCTTTTGTGACTCATTGAGTGTACAGAAGAGTGTTATTATTGAGGTGTTTGTAAAATTTCTATGGATTATTGTGCAATTGATTTCCTGTTTCAATGTGCTATGATGTGGTAATATACATGTAATGATTTCTTTTTTTATTTATCTAAACAAGATTTGTGAACTAATATGTGGTCTACTTTTGAGAAAGTTCCATGTGCAGTTGGGAAGAAAGTGTATTCTGTTGTAGCAGGATAGAACACTCAGTAGAGATCTCTTAAGCCCATTTCTTCAAAGGTGGTATTCAGCTCTGATATTTTCTGTTGACTTTTTGTTTTGTTGATCTGTCTATTTGTGAAAGTTTTGTATTGAGGTTCCTCATTATGACTATGTGTTTATTTGATCTTTTTTGTTAAGTAGTGTTTATTGTGTAAAGTTATTTGTACTAGTTTTTAGTGCATATACGCTTAAAATTATTATCTTTTCTTGCTGACATGTTCCCTTAAGTAATATATAGTTACCTACTTTGCCTCTCCCAATCAGTTTTTGCTTGAAGTCCACTTAGTCTGAGAATTTTTTTTTTTTTTTTACCTCTGCTTGCTTTTGGGTCCTGGTGCATGGAATAATGCTTCCCTCCATTGATTTTTAGTACTTGAATTTCTTTTTTATTAAATACATTTCTCATATGCACCAAACAATTTGGTTTTATTTTTTAATTCATTTTGTCAATCTGTGACTTTTAATCAGGGAGTTGAGGCTATTTATATTGAGATTATTTTTGAAACATTTTCACTCATTCCAGACATTGCATTATGTTTCTATTGTTGACTCCTTTATTTTTCCCCCTTTAAAAAAAACTAGTCTCATATTTGATGTATTATTTTACCAGAATTCTTGACTTTGGCTTTGACTTGGTTTTCTCTGTTGAGGATACTTATGATTATTTTTTGGAGTGCTAGTTTGGTGTTCATGAATTTTAAGACATTCTTTGTAATTGAATGTCCTTACTTTGCTAATGATTTTGAAGGACAGTTTTGCAGGATATATTAGTTTGAGTTGAAATTTGATTATTTTAGAACTTTAAATACTTCTTCCCAAGCTTTTCTGATAATTATATTGTGTTGAAATGTCTGCTGTAATCCTAATGTGTTTATCTTTGTAAATGATTTTTTTTACTTTTGTCTGACAGCTTTTAAAATTATGTCCTTGTGTTGTATAACTGAGACTTTGATTATGATGTGGCATGGGGCGCTACTTTTTTCAAATTAATTTTATTGGTACATTTTAGGAATGCAATATAATGACATTCATCATTGGAAATTTGAATCTTTACATAATCTCTCTTGGTTCTTATTTTTTTACCCATTCCCCTGGCCTTCCTTCAACCCCTCCATCCCTCCCTATTTACAAAGATTTTGTTTCCACTTTTTTCATTTTCTTATATTAATTAAATTCCCTTCTTTCCGTTCCCTAACCCTCCCACTTCCCCTTCCCCTTTGTCCCTTTTCTTCCTATTTCACATTATCTATTATACCTTTTAGTCCTTATTACACTTTCAGTTTCTCACAGTAGAGAAACTATTTGGTATTTACATGTGTGTCTAATTTATTTCACTTAAGAGTATCACCTCAATGTGCATCCATTTAGCTATAAATGTCTCTAATTTCTCATTTTTTATGGTTGAGTAGTACTCCATTTTATAAAAAAACCCCACATTTTCTTTATGCAGTCTCCAGTTGATGGACATTTGGGCTGCTTCCAAGTTTTAGATATTACAAATAGTGCTGCTATGAACATGGGTGCACATATATCACTGAGGTATGATTCTTTTTTTTGTTGTTAAATTCTTTTATTGGTACATTTTAGGTATACAACACAATTACATTTCTCATTGGGAATTGTACCTTGACATAATCCATCTTGGTTCTTATTTTTTCCCCATTCCTAGCCCTCCCTTCACCCCCTCCACCCTTCCCTATTTACAAAGACTTTATTTCCATTTTTTCCATTTCTCAGCATTTTTCCTTTCCCTTCTTTCCTTTCCCCTGCCCCTCCCACTACCCCTACCCCTTTGGACATTTTCTTCCTATTTTACATTATCAATTATTCATTCTAATCATTGATACATTTTAGGTATACAATATAATGACATTCATCATTGGAAATTGGCACCTTTACATAGTCTCTCTTGGTTCTTATTTTTCACCCTTGCCCAGTCCTCCCTTCAACCCCTCCATTTCTCCCTATTTACATAGATTTTGTTCCTATTTTTTCATTTTCTCATATTAATCCCATTCCTTTCTATCCTTTCCCCTACCCCTCCCACATTCTTCCCCTTTACCACTTTTCTTCCTATTTCACATTACTTATTATACATTTTAGTCCTTATTTACACTTTCAGTTTCTCACACCAGAGAAAGTATTCAGTATCTATACATGTGTGTCCTATTTATTTCACTTAAGAGTATTGCCTCAGCCATAAAAAATAAGAAATTTGAGACATTTATAGCTAAATGAATGCACATTGAGGCGACACTCTTAAGCACATTGAGGTATGATTCTTTTAATTCTTTGAGGAAGATACACAGCAGGAGAATAGCTGGGTCAAATGTGACTTCCAGTCCTTGTTCTTTGAGGTATCTCCATACTGATTTCCACAGTGGTTGCACCAGTCTACACTCCCACCAGCAGTGGAGCAGGGTTCCTCTTTCCCCACAGCCCTGCCAGCATTTGTTATTGGTTGATTTCATGATAGCAGCTGTTCTTTCTGGAGTGAGGTGGAATCTCAGCATTGTTTTCATTTGGATCTCTCAAATGACCAGTGATGTTGAACATTTTTTCATATGTTTATTTGCTATTTCTACTTCTTTGTCTGAGAAATGTCTGTTGGATTTTGTTGAATTGTTTCTCTGCATCCATGTAGATAATCATATGGTTTTTGTGCTTGTCTCTATTGATATAGTGTATTACATTGATTGATTTGCATATGTTCAACCATCCCTGCATCCCTTGGATGAATCGCACTTGGTCAGGTTGTATGAGCTTCTTGATGATCTTCTGCATTCTATTTATCAGTATCTTACTTAGGAGTTTTGCATCTATGATCATATGTGAGATTGGCCTATAGTTCCCTTTTTCGGTTAGGTCTTTCTCTGCTTTGGGGATCAAAGTGATGCTTGCTTCCAGGAATGAATTCAGAAGTATTGCTTCTCTTCCAATTTCATTGTAGAGTTTAAATGGTAGTGGCAGTAGTTCCTCTCTAAATGTCTTGTAGAATTCAGTATTGATGCCATCAGGACCTGGGTTTTTCTTAGTTGGTAAGATTTAATTATGTTTTCAATTTTATTGATTGATTTGTGTTATTTAGAATTTTTAGGCCTTCTTCGTTCAACTTTGGTAATTCATATGTATCTAGGAATCTGTCCATTTGTTCTGTGTTTTCCATCTTATTGGTGAATAGGTTCTTGAAGTAGGTATTGATGATCCTCTGGATTTCTGCTCAGTCCATTGTAATTTCATCTTTTTCATTACTAATTACATGGATTCTGCTCTTTTCCTTCCTATTTTTGATAAGGTTGGCTAAGGGTTTGTCAGTTTTGTTTATTCTTTCGAAGAATCAACTCCTTGCTTCATTTATTTTTTGTATCATTCTCAGTCTCCATTGCATTGATTTCTGCTCTGATCTTTATAATTTCTTCCCTTGTATGAGCTTTGGGTTTGTCCTGCTCTTCTTTTTCTAGAAGCTCGAGCTTCAACATCTGGTTGTTTAATTGGGCTCTTTCTGTTTTCCTAATATGAGTATTCACTGCTATGAATTTCCCTCGTAAGGCTGCTTTCATTGTGTCCCAAAAATTCTGATATGATGTATTGACATTTTCATTTAATTGTAGAAACTATCTGATTTCTCCTTTAATTTCCTCTGTGACCCATTAGTTATTCAGAAGTGTGTTGTTCATCTTCCATGTTTTTATGAAATTCTTGTGGTTTCTCTTGCTATTGATGTCCAATTTCATCACACTATGGTCTGACAATATACAGGGGATAACTTCTATTCCTTTGCACTTACTTAAACATGTTATATGAGCAAGTGTGTAGTGTATTTTGGAAAACAACCTGTGTGCAGCCAAAAAGAATGTGTATTCAGATTTTTGTGGGGTGGATCACTCTGAAAGCATCTGTTAAGTCCATTTGTTCAAGAGTTTGCTTGAGTTTTAGTGTTTCCTTATTTATTTTCTGTCTTGTTGATCTATTTGTGACAGTGGGGTATTGAGGTCCCCCTCTACTATTATATTAGTGCTTATTTGAGTTTTCTTGTCCATTTGTACTTGTTTTATTGATTTGAGTACACTAGTATTTGGTGAATATATATTTATGATTGTCATCTTTTCCTCTTGGATTGTTCCCTTTACAGGGATGTATTGTCCTTCTTTGTCCCTCTTAATCAGTGTTGGTTTGAATCCATTTGATCTACAAATAGGTTATCTACCCCTGCTTTTTTGGATTCCTGTTGCATAGAGTATTCTTTTCCATCCTTTAACTTTCAGTCTATGAGTTTCTTTTTGAATGAAGTGTGTTTCTTGTATGCAGCATATTGTTGGATCTTGCTTCTTGATCCATTCTTCCAGTCTATTTCTTTTGATTGGTGAATTGAGATCATTAACATTGATCCTTATAACTGATAGGTATTGACTTATCATTGTCATGAGTTTTTCTTTTTTTTTTTGATTCTCCCCCTTTACATTTAGTTTCTTGTTGTGCCTGATGAATTCATTCTGCTGGGTTTCCTGGGGTTGTGACCCTCATTGTCTTTTCCTAGGATATTGTCTAAAATTTTTTGGAGTGCTGATTTGGTATTCATGAAGTTCCTCAGGTGCTCTTTGTCATGAAAGTGTCTTATTTCTCTGTCAATTTTGAAAGATAGTTTTGCAGGATACATCAATCTGGGTTAGAGTCTGTTTTTCTTTAGGGCTTGAAATACGTCATTCCAAGCTGTTCTTGCCTTGAGAGTTTGTATTGAGAAGCCTGCTGTGATTCTGATGGGCTTTCCTTTGTATGTGATTTGCTTCTTTTCTCTAACTGCTTGAAGAATTTTGTTCTTCTGTTGGGTTTCTGGAATCTTAACTATTATGTGTCTAGGTGTACATTTTTTTTTTTTTGATCATGGCTAGTTGGAGTCCTGTATTGCTGACTTATCTGTATGTCAAGTTCTTTTCCCCTACTTGGGAAGTTTTGTGCCATTATTTCTGTGCACATTTTTTTAAATGTCATTTGCACTCTTTCCTGTTTCTTCACTGACTCCCACCAGTCTTATGTTATATTTTTTTTGCATCTTCTAGCATCTGCTGGATTGATTTCTCATGGTCCTTTACTATTTTTAAGTAATTTTTCTTTTGCTGTTCACTAACTGCAATCCTGTCTTGTATATCTGAAATTCTGTCTTCACATTGGCTCATTCTGCTGCATAAACTTTCAATGTTTTTAATCCTTTGGAAATCTGCTTGCATCTGTTTTATGGATTCCATTTGTTTCCTATGTTGGGATTCCATCATGTTCCTGAGGTCTTCTATTTTTTTATCTGTGTCTGCTTTGGATTTATTAATACTGTCTTGCACTATAGGCACAGTCTCTCTTGTTATCTGAGAATTTATTTATTTATTTTTTAAAAATTCTTTTATTGGTACATTTTAGGTATACAATATGTTTACATTTATCATTGGGTGCTTGTACCTGTACATGATGTATCTTAGTTCTTATTTTTTCCCCATTACTTGTGCAAACTGCACCCCCTCCACCCTTCCCTATTTGCATAGATTTTATTTCCATTTTTTTTTCTTTTTTCATAATTTTTCCTTTCCCTTCTTCCCCTTCTCCTTCCCCTCCCACTACCCCTACACCTTTGGACCTTTTCCTATTTCAAATTATCAATTATTCATTTAAATCCTTATTTATACTTTCAGTTTCTCACACTAGAGAAACCATTCAGTATTTACACGTGTTCCTATTTATATCACTTAAGAATATGGCCTCAATATGCATCCATTTAGCTATAAATGTCTCTAGTTTCTCATTCTTTATGGCTGAATAGTAGTCCATTTTATAAAAAAAACCACATCTTCTTTGTCCAGTTTCCAGTTGATGGGCACTTGGTGTGTCTGTTCATTTCAGATTCCCATTTGAGAATTTATTTCTAATTTCATTTTTTCCAGATCTTCTTTGGTTGCCAGTTCAGGTTTTAGATTGTTCCATCTCATTTCTCTTTGAGGTTGGCTTAGATAATCTGGAAGTCTGATTTTGAGATGTGTTTATGTGTCTTCTTATTTCAAAAGATGCACCTTTGTTGAGGCAACTTTTTACTCACTGGTGGTCTTCAATTCTCAGCAGGCCTGGAGCGGCCTTTTCTCTGCTGCTCACCACTGGGTTCAGAGTGGTGGCCTTCTGGATCCCTGTACTGTCCTGTTGTCTGGATGGGGTTCTGCCTGGGGTGTGTGCACACTTGAGATGCTATCTAGGCATGCCTCTGGCTAGGGTCTGCCCTCCTATGTAGCTGCTGTCTGGCAGGGCCTTTGGCTGGGGTGGCTGGGGGCTGAGCACCCCAGTCTCTGGTGTCTGGGTGGGCTTTTGGGTAGGGTCTGCACCCACTTACCAATGGTAACAGGGCAGGCCTCTGGCTGTTGCTTGTGCACCTTTGTCACTCTTTTCCAGGGAGCTTTTTGACTTGGACTTGTGGCCCCAAGCCGCTCTTGTTGGAGCAGGGCCTTGACTGGCAGTGACTGCAGCCACACCACTCTGGCTTCTCACTGGGATCTTGTTATTCACTTTTAAATGTTTCTTATATATTCTGGTTAATAATCCTTTGTCAGATGCACACTTTGCAAGTTTTTCCACATTCCATAGGTTATGTCTTCCACTTTTTGATTTTTTCCTTTGCTGTACAGAAACTTCATAATTTTATATAATCCCATTTGTCTGCTTTTGACTTTGTTTCCTAGGTTTTGATGGTTTTACAAAAAAATCTCATTGCTTATAACTGGTGTCTTGAAGAGTTAAACTGTTTTCTTCTACAAGTTTCATAGTTTCTAGGTCTTACATTTAAGCATTTGGTCCAGTCTTAATTGAATTTTATACAGGGTGAGAGAGGGTCAACTTTCAATCTAGCAACTTCACTGAGAATAACTTGGCTTTAAAATCATGGGTGTATTTCCGGGCCATCTATTCTATAACCTTGGTCTATGTGTCTGTTTTTATTCAAATATCATGCTATTTTGATTACTATATGTATCTATATTTTGACATTGTGTACTACGAAGCATTCAGCTTTGTTCTTTTTGCTCAAGGTTGGATTCAAAATTTTTTGTAACAGAAGATCTTGATGTTGGTGAAGTCCATTTTTATTATTTTTTTCTTGTAAGGATAGCATTTTGAGTTTTATGCTTCAGAAATATCTACCTAACTCAAACTCATAAAGATTTTGTCATATATTTTCTTGTAGGAGTTTTGTAATTTTGAATTTTATAATTACAACTATAAATCATTTTGAGCTAGCTTCTGTATAAATTTCAAGGTAAATATTTAAATATATGTATATATCTATATATCTATATATATACACATATCTATCTATCTATCTATCTATCTATCTATAAAACTTTTTGTTGCACAATCTTTTGGGAGGACTATTGTTCATTAGAGTACTTTTGAAATTTAATAAAAAAGTCATATATGCATATATCTGTTTCTGGACTCTTTATTTGTTCCACTGATTTATATGCTTTTCTCCAATTCCACATTGACTTTTTAGTGATTCCTGATATTAGGCAATATGTGTTTCCATATTTATTTTTCTTTTCCACCCATTGGTTTCAATAGTTAAATACATTTACTTTGCCTTTGTTATTCTAAAATCCTATATTCCTATTAAATATATAGAGCCAGTTTCCACAGCAGATACATCCCTTTTAACAATAGTTTAAAAAGGCAGCACTTTGTCACCTTCCTTTGTCTAGCACATTTCCTATAGCTTTGGTGAAAATTGACTTTGAGGCCTTTCTTTGGTGAGTAATCAGCTGGTAGACTCTTTGTTCCTATGTAGTATCTTCATTTCCACATGTCCACCTCTGGGACTTTTTGTTGTTGTTGTTCTTCATTATTCTTCAAAGGCAGTTTTAACATCTTTACTTCATTTATCAGCAGTAATAATTTTTGTTCTTTCATACTTCAGGGAGCAATCCTCTTTATATATTTCGATCTAGTTCACCCAGATATTATACTTGAGTCATAGGAAAGAGCCAACATATTGATAATCTCTGCCTTCTCTTCTCTTTTTTTTTTTTCTACTTTGCCCAGTATTTTTTAGATCTATTTTCAGCTATTGTTTCCAACTCAGTTGGATCTATTTCCAACTCTGTCTGTTAGTGTTTTTTTACCCAATCCTTAAAGATATCAGTTATTCAGTTCTTTTCCACAGAAAATACCTTATTTCATCTTTTGTTGATTCTGAGATAAGGCTCTAGTTATTTGTTAGAAGCAAGGTGGAGATGTAGAATTTTTGTTAAGATGAGAGAACACAATCTTTCCAGTCATCCACTGTGACCAAAGAGAGGCTGCTTTGCTCTAGGCAGGAGGAAAAGGCCCTTGTTGATTATACATTTCAGGGCAAAGTGTTCAAAGTTCTCAAGCTCATCCACTTAAATATGCCCAGCTTTGTTCTCAGGGTCCCATTCTATGTATATTAGCTGTTTCTGTGGCTTTGCTGTTAGCATCCATGATTTTAGCATAGGATACTTGTTTTGGCAGTGAATTGACCTTCTTTGTAACATTATCACTTTCTACAATCAGTTCTTAGACTTCTAGCACTTTGAGTATTTTGGCAATAGAAGATAAGGATATCCCCCCACCCCCACCAAGGGATCCAACTTGGGACCTTGCCCTTGTGAGGCAGGCAGGCAGCGAATCACTGAGCTAAATCTGCAGCCGGAGAATATCTAAATACAGGAATGCGGCCTTTTGACTTGCACGCTGGACCTTCAGTTGCTGAATAGGGCGGCTTTAGCCTGATACTGTTATTTCTGTTATTTAGCCCATTACTGTTAGGCTTCAATGACTGTGAGCAGCAGCAACTGACAGTGCAATTGTAAATACAATTGCTCTTAGTTAACATAGGTCTAAATGTTAGGAATTTTAATACTATAACTCACCATTGGTTACAAGCATCCTAATTATTATTCACAATGGGATCCTTTTAACTATCTGGCCCAAAGTGATACATTTTCGAGAATTCTATCACTGTCTTTTACTACATATCTTAGATTCCTCAGGGTTAGACCAAGAAACTTAGAATTTGAGTGTAAGTGTGTTATTTGGGAATTGAACCTAGGAAGCTGATTCCTAGAGGACTGAAGAAATGAGACAGGGAAGGGAAGAAAGTTAAGGGTATATTATCTAGGCTACTACTAGGGGTAATTCAGAATCAATCTTGCTGAGAAATCTGGAAAGCAGTACATTCAACTTCACTAGACGTCTGTGGAGTTAAGTTGTTTATATTCCAATTGCCATGTATCATTTTCTAAGTTTCAGGAATATTTACTTTTCTGGTTTCTCCAGGTTATATTATAGATGAGTATTTGGAATTCATTAGCAAGTTACTAGAACTGCAAAAAGGCACATGGGAGAAATATTAATAATATTCTCCATAATTCAATTTGGTAAATGGTTATTTTAATATTGATGTATGTTGAAGTTATTTATTTATATTCCTACATGGCTACTTTGGTTTTCTGGCTAATTCTTTTGACTCTTTTGGTAGAAATTTCAAAATTTACTACTACTAATAATTATAAACCTTCTTCCACATTATGAAATATTTGTTATTTTTCCTTTTATTTTTTATATGAAATAGGCCCTAAGAAAACTCTTGAATAGTGTTGATAGAATGGCCTCCAGCTATTGTTTCTGACTTTAGACAAAAATCATCAAATATTTTTGAAGACCAATATTCTTTTTTCTTTTACATACTTTTTGAAATACTAAGTTTCATTCTCTTCTTATTATTCTATGATTTTCTATAGAAAAGTTCCTATTTCTCTAATCATGTATTCATTCTTTCTTTCCTCTTTTTTTTTTTTTTTTCAGTACCAGGGATTGAACTCAGGACCTTGCGCTTGTGAGGCAGGGGGCAGAACCACTGAGCTAAATCCCCAACCCTCTCTCTTATTTCTTAATCAGATTTAATAGATGTTTATGTCTCTTTTTTGACCACTGATAAAAATGAGATCTTTGTTTCTATTTTCCAATTCTATTATTTCATTACTTTCTAATTACTTAGTATAATTTAAACCTTGGTTAAGTTTTACCATTTTGATTTTTCAACCTTTTTGAGTTAAATACTAAGCATGTAATTGTCCTTTGTTAGTAACACTTGAAGGCTATAGTCCTCCTCAGACTCACACATATTCCTGCATAGATCCTACAAATTCTTTCCTGACAAAGATGCTCTCTTTGCACCAAAACCATAGTCAGGCTCACTTAAATCCTCTGCTTGACTAGGTCCTTAACTGGGGCTCCATTTGTTGGTGTGGAATCTAGTTTTTCCAAGATTTTCTAATTATCCTGAGTTAATCACTACTTGATGTACACATGAATTAAAACATCACACTGTAAAGGCTCCTAGGGCAGAGAAGCTCAGCCTGTTGCAGAACCTGGAAGGAAGCTCCCTGCCTCCATCCCAGGCTCCTAGGGCAGAGAAGCTCAGCCAGTCCCAGCAACCGGAAGGAAGCTCCCTTGCTGCCATCCCAGGCTCCTAGGGCAGAGAAGGTGAGCCGGTCCCAGCACCTGGAAGGAAGCTCCCCCCCCACCATCCCAAGCTCCTAGGGCAGAGAAGGTGAGCCACGTGGGCACCAGAAGCACCGCCCCCACCCATGGAAATGAGAAGACACATAAACAAGCCTCAAAAACAGACTTCTAGATCACCTACAGCAATCCCAAAGGGAAACGAGATGGAAAAATCTGATACTCAACTACCTGGACTCTCTGAACTGGCAACAAAAGAGGACCTGGGAAAAATGAAATCAGAAATAATTACTCAGATAACAGCAAAGATTTTGCTCATGTGCAAAACACAATTAACAAATCTAGAGAGGACATAGATTAAAAAATAGAGGATCTGAGGAACATGATGGAATCCCAACATAGGAAAGAAATGGAATCCATAAAACAGATACAAACAGATTTCCAAGAGATTAAAAACTCCACTGAAAGTCTGCACAGCAGAATGAACCAATTGAGGATAGAATTTCACATATAGAAGATAAGATTGCAGTTAGTGAGGAGGAATAGAAAAATTGCTTTAAAGCTCTAAGGGAACATGAGAAATCAATCCAGCAGCTGCTAGATGATGCAAAGAAGAATAACATAAGACTGATTGGAGTCAATGAAGAAAGAGGAGACAGTGCAGATGACATCAAAAAACTGTTCACAGAAGTGATGGCAGAAAACTTTGAAGGAGGGGAAAAGAACTTGACATATAAGTGAGGCATATAGGACTCTAGCTAGCCTTAATCAAAAAAAAATCTACACATAGGCATATAATAGTTAGGATTCCAGAAATCCAACAGAAGAACAAAATTCTACAAGCAGTGAGAGAAAAGAAACAAATCACATACAAAGGAAAGCCCATCAGAATCACAGCAGACTTCTCAATGCAAACCCTCAAGACAAGAAGAGTTTTGAGTGTTGTATTTCAAGCCCTAAAGGAAAACAGCCTCCAACCCAGATTGATGTACCCTACAAAACTAATCTTTCAAAATTGATGGAGAAGTAAGATACATTCATGATGAGGAGCACCTCAGGAACTTCATGAATACCAAACCAGCACTCCAAAAATTTTAGACAATACCCTAGGAAAAGACAATGAGGATCATAACCCCAGGAAACCCAGCAGAATGAATCCATTGGGCGTGACAAATTAAATGCAAAGGGGGAGAATCTAACAAAAAGAAAAAGTCATGACAAGGCTTTTAAAACTTTTAACTTCATCTCCCTAATGAGTGTATAATTCAATCTTATTATTATTATTATTATTATATTGTATTAAATTCTTTTATTGGTACATTGTAGGTATACAGCACAATTACATTTCTCATTGGGAATTGTACCTTTATATAATGCATCTTGGTTCTTATTTATTCCCCATTCCTAGCCCTCCCTTCACACCCTCCACCCTTCCCTATTTACAAAGACTTTATTTCCATTTTTTCCATTTCTCAGCATTTTTTGCTTTCCCTTCTTTCCTTTCTCCTGTGCCTCCCACTACCCCTACCCCTTTGGACCTTTTATTCCTATTTTACATTATTGATTATTCATTCTAATAATTGGTACATTTTAGGTATACAATATAATGACATTCATCATTGGAAATTTGCACCTTTACATAGTCTCTCTTGGTTCTTGTTTTTCACCTTTGTCCAGCAATCCCTTCAACCCCTCCATCCCTCCCTATTTACAAAGATTTTGTTCCTATTTTTCCATTTTCTCCTATTAATCCCATTCCCTTCTATCCTTTCCCTTAGCCCTCCCACTTCCATCCCCTTTGCCCCTTTTCTTCCTATTTCCCATGACCTATTATACATTTAGTCCTTATTTACACTTTCAGTTTCTCACACCAGAGAAACTATTGGGTATTTACACATGTGTGTCTTATTTATTTCCCTTAAGAGTATTACCTCAATGTGCATCCACTTAGCTATAAATGTCTCTAATTTCTCATTTTTTATGGCTGAGTAGTACTCCATTTTATAAAAAAACCACATTTTCTTTATCCAGTCTCCAGCTGATGGGCATTTGGGCTGTTTCCAAGTTTTAGCTATTACAAACTGCGCTGCTATGAACATGGGTGCACATATATCACTGTGGTATGAATCTTTTAATTCTTTGGGGAAGATACACAGCAGTGGAATAGTGGGGTCAAATGGGATTTCCAGTCCTAGTTCTTTGAGGTATCTCCATAGTGATTTCCACAGTGCTTGCACCAGTCTACACTCCCACCAGCAGTGGAGCAGGGTTCTTCTTTACCCACAGCCCCGCCAGCATTTGTTATTGGTTGATTTCCTGATAGCAGCCATTCTTTCTGGAGTGAAGTGGAATCTCAGCATTGTTTTCATTTGCATCTCTCAAATGACCAGTGACGTTCAACATTTTTTCATGTATTTATTTGCTATTTCTAATTCTTTGTGTGAGAAATGTCTGTTCATTTCAGATGCCCATTTTTGGATTGGGTCTTTAAATTTGGGAGGTCTGATCTTTTTAAGTTCTTTATAGATTCGAGATAATAGACCTTTGTCTGAGGAAGAGCAGGTGAAGATTTTTTCCCACATTGTGGATTGTCTCTTCACACTGCTGGTGGTTTCTCTTGCTCTGCAGAAGCTTTTGAATAAGAAGAGATCCCATTTGTTGATTGTTTGTGCTAGTTCATGGGCAACTGAGGTTTAGTTCATAAAATCTTTTCCTAAACCAATGTCTTCAGGGGTTCTACCTAACCTCTGTTCCAACTGGTTCAGAGTTTCTATTTTAAGATTTAGATGTTTAATCCACTTTGATTTTAGTTTAGTGCATGGTGAGAGATACAGGTCTAGTTTTAATCTTTGGCAAGTTGAAGCCCAATTTTTCCAGCACCATTTATTCAAGAGGCTATCTTTCCTCCAGTGAGGGTGTTTGGCTCCTTTGTCGAAGATGAGATGGCTGAGTGTGTCTGGCGATGTTTCTGCATCTTCTAATCTGTTCCACTGGTGCTCAGGCCTGTTTTGTTGCCAGTACCATGCTGTTTTTATCACAGTAGCTTTGTAGTATAGTTGCAGGCTGGGGATTGTGATACCCCCTGTCATGTCTCTGTTACCTAGAATTGCTTTTGCTATTCTGGGTCTCTTCTTGCTCCAAATGAATTTTTGGATTGATTTCTCAAGGTCCATGAAGTATGCTGCTGGGGTCTCAATTGGAATTGCATTAAATCTATATATCAACTTTGGAAGTATGGCCATTTTCACTATATTAATCCTTCCTACCCAGGAGCAGAGGATGTCTGTCCATTTTCTGATATCATCTTCAATCTCTCTTTTCAGAGTGCCATAGTTTTCAGAGAAGAGGTCTTTGATTTCTTCTGTTAGGTTGATTCCTAGATATTTCAGTTTTTTGGATGCTATTGTGAAAGGAATTATTTGCCCTATTTCTTTCTCAGAGTGTCTCTCATTGGTGTAGAGGAAAGCTATTGATTTTTGTGTGTTGACCTTGTAACCAGCTACTTGACTGAATTTGGTTATTAAGTCTAGAAGACTTTTGGTGGAGTTCTTGGGGTCTTCTCTATACAGTATCATGTCATCTGCAAATAATGACAATTTGATTTCTTCATTTCCTATCTTTATTCCTTTTATTTTTTCTCTTATCTAATTGCTGTGGCTAATATTTCCAAAACTATATTGAACAAGAGTGGTGATAGTGGACATCCTTGTCTTGTTCCTGATTTTAGTGTGAAGGATTTCAGTTTTTGACCATTTAGTATGATATTGGCTGTTGGTTTTTCATAGATGGCTTCTATCAGTTTGAGGTAGAGACCATCTCTTCCAATTTTTTGGAGGGTTTTTATCATAAATGCATGTTGGATTTTGTCAAATGCTTTTTCTGCATCTATGGAGATAATCATATGGTTTTTGTCCTTGGCTCTATTGATATAGTGTATTACATTAATTGATTTTCGTATATTGAACCATCCCTGCATCCCTGGGATGAATCCCACTTGATCAGGGTGTATGATCTTCTTGATGATCTTCTGCATTCTGTTTGCCAGTATCTTATTAAGGATTTTTGCGTCTATGTTCATTTGTGAGATTGGCCTATAGTTCTGTTTTTCAGTTGGGTCTTTCTCTGCTTTGGGGATCAAGGTGATGCTTGCTTCCAGGAATGAATTTGGGAGGACTGCTTCCCTTTCAATTTTATGGAAGAGTTTAAACCGTAGTGGCAGCAGTTCCTGTCTAAATGTCTTGTAGAATTCAACAGTGAAGCCATCAGGGCCCAGGCTTTTCTTAGGTGATAAGTTTTTAATTACATTTTCAATTTCATTGGTTGATATTAGGTTGTTCAGAATTTTTAGGGCTTCTTCATTCAACTTTGGTAATTCATATGTATCTAGGAATCTGTCAATTTCTTCTGTGTTGTCCATCTTATTGGCGTATAGGTTCTGGAAGTAGGTATTGATGATCATCTGGATTTCTGCTGGGTCTGTTGTAGTTTCACCCTTTTCTTTCCTAATTGCATGGATTTGGGCCCTTTCTTTCCTTTTTCTGACAAGGTTGACTAAAGGTTTATCAATTTTGTTGATTCTTTCAAAGAACCAACTCTTGGCTTCATTGATTTTTTGTATCATTCTCTTAGTCTCCATTGCATTGATTTCTCCTCTCATCTTTATAATTTCCTCCCTTGTATGAGCTTTGGGGTTGTCCTGCTCTTCTTTTTCTAGAAGCTTGAGGTTCAGCATCAGGTTGTTTAATTGGGCTTGTTCTGTTTTCCTAATATGCATATTCACTGCTATGAATTTCTCTTGTAAGACAGCTTTCATTGTGTCCCATAGATTCTGATATGTTGTATTGTCATTGTCATTTAATTGAAGGAACTGTCTGATTTCTTCTTTAATTTCCTCTGTGACCCATTGGTTATTCAGAAGTGTGTTGTTCAATTTCCAAGTGCTTATGCAATTTTTTGAGTTTCTTTTGCTATGGATCTCCAATTTCATCACACTATGGTCTGATAATATACAGGGGATAACTTCAATTCCTTTGCACTTACTTAAACATGTTCTATGTGTGAGTATGTGGTCTATTTTGGAGAATGACCCATGTGCAGCTGACAAGAATGTGTATTCTGATTTTGTGGAGTGGAAGACTCTGTAAACATCTGTTAAATTCAGTTGTTCAAGAGTTCAATTGAGTTCTAGTATTTCATTACTTATTTTTAGTCTAGTTGATCTATCTGTTTGTGACAGTGGTGTGTTGAGGTCCCCCACTACAATTCTATTAGTGCATATATGGCTTTTCATGTCCGTTAGTATTTGTTTTATATAGTTGGGTGCACTAGTATTTGGTGCATAGATATTTATGATTGTCATCTCTTCCTCTTGGATTCTTCCCTTTACAAGGATGTAGTGTCCTTCTTCATCTCTCTTAATTAGTGTTGGTTTGAACTCTACTTGATCTGCCAAGAGGATAGCTACTTCTGCTTTTTTTCAAGTTACTGTTGTATGCAGTATTGTTTTCCACCCTTTAACTTTCAGTCTATGAGTTTCCTTTTGAATGAAGTGTGTTTCTTGTATGCAGCATATTGTTGGATTTTGCTTCTTGATCCATTCTGCCAGTCTATTTCTTTTGATTGGTGAATTGAGACCATTAATGTTGATGGTTATAACTGAAACGTATTGACTTGTCATTGTCATGACTTTTTCTTTTCGTTGGGTTCTCCCCCTTTCCATTTAATTTCTTGTCATACCAGATGGGTTCATTCTGCTTTGCTTCCTGGGGTTGTGATCCTCAATGTCTGTTCCTAGGATGTTGTGTAAAATTCTTTGGAGTGTTGGCTTGGTATTCAGGAAGTTCCTAAGGTGCTCTTTGTCATGAAAGTATCTTATTTCACCATCAATTTTGAAAGATAGTTTTGCAGGGTACATCAATCTGGGTTGGAGGATGTTTTCTTTTAGGGCTTAGAATATGTCACTCCAAGCTCTTCTTGCCTTGATGGTTTGTTTTGAGAAGTCTGCTATGATTCTGATGGGCTTTCCTTTGTATGTGATTTGTTTCTTTTCTCTAACTGCTTGGAGAACCTTTTTCTTCTGTTGAGTTTCTGGAATCTTAACAATTATATGTCTATGTGTAGACTTTTTTTGATCAAGGCTATTTGGAGTCCTATATGCCTTACTTATCTGTATGTCAAGTTCTTTTCCCTTGCTTGGGAAGTTTTCTGTCATTATTTCTGTGAAGAGATTTTTTTATGTCATTGGCACTGTCTCCTGTTCTTCATTGACTCCAATCAGTTTTATGTTATTCTTCTTTGCATCATCTAGCAGCTGCTGGATTGATTTCTCATGTTCCCTTATAATTTTGAAGCAATTTTTCTTTTCCTGGTCACTAATTGCAATCTTATCTTCCATATCTGAAATTCTGTCCTCACATTGGCTCATTCTGCTGTGTAGACTTTCAATGGAGTTTTTCATGTCCTGGAAATCTATTTGCATCTGTTTTATGGATTCCATTTGTTTCCTATGTTGGGATTCCATCATGTTCCTGAGCTCCTCTCTAGATTTCTTAATCATGTCTTGCACCAGGGGCACAATTTCTCCTGTTATCTGAGAAATTATTTCTGATTTCATTTTTTCCAGATCCCCTTTTGTTGCCAGTTCAGTGGGTCCAGGTGGTTGAGTATCAGAGGATTCCATCTCATTTCCCTTTGCGGTTGCTGTAGGAGTTCTGGAAGTCTGGTTTTGAGACTTATTTATGTGTTTTCTCATTTTGACTGGGGTGGGGCCTGTTAGCGCCTGCACGGATTACCTCCTCTGAGCTGGGTGAGGTGGGACAGGGGCCAGGAGCAGTGGTAGGGATGGTGACCCAAAAGCCCTTTCCTGTTGGCTGGGAGCAGCCAGAGGGATGGTGGCCAGGAAACCCCTTCCTCTGGGCCAGGATCAGCGGGACAGAAGGTGGCCCAAAAGCCCTTTCCTCTGGGCTGGGAGCAGTGGGAGGAATGGTGACCGGGAAGCCCCTCCCTCTGGGCTGGGAACAGTGGGACTCAGTACCTTGGTCTGGTGGTCTGGTGTCCTCTGCGCCTTGGTAATGTGGAATCAGGTTGCTGCCTGTCTGCAGTGGGGTGATCCGGTTTCTTCCGCGTGACTCAGGACCTTGGTAGGGCGTGCACAGACCTGCCTGTCTGCAGTGGGCTGATTCGACGTCTTCTGCGTGTCTCAATCAATCTTATTATTGTACTGATTAGTATTTTTCTGATTCTAGAGTTGCACACCCTTCCTTGTGCTATACTGGCTATTTATCATCTTTTTATGTCTACACTTTAATTGGTTTGTCTATTAATGAGCTCTAAGAATTCTTTATATATGCTGGTCATAGGTTATATGCATTGTAAACTTGGTCTGTTTAAGGACCACTTTTCATTTTAATGATGTCATTTAAAGTTCTAAATTTTGTTGGAATCTCATTTATCAATTTTTTTCTTTTATACATCATGTTTTTTGTATCCTAGGTAGTTCTTGCCTACCCTGAATTCATATTTTCCCTTATAATTTCTCCTTAAAGTTTTATACTTTTAGGCTTTCTTAGCTAAGTTCATTGATCCCTTCAAGTTATTTTCATGTATGGAAATAAAGGGTTGAGGTTAATTGTTTATATATGGATACCAGGTGTTCTAGTGCTGTTTGCTGAAAACACTATCTGTTCCTCGGCTCTTGAATTGAGTTTATATTCTATAAAATGCTAATGTTACATAATCTTTCAAAACTCATTGGACCATATATGTGTGGTTCTATTTCTAGATTCTGTGTTTTATTCCAATGATCTATATGTCTTTCCTTACACTAACACTGCCTTGATTACCATAGCTTTAGAAGAAGTCTTAAAATTAGGTACTAAACATCTTCCAACACTGTTTTTGTTTTTAACTTTTCTAGGTCCTTTGTATTCCTACATAACTTTTAAATTTCAATATCCAGTTCTTCATTTATAGCAAGTATACATAGACCTGAATTTTTATATATACCTTGTGTTTTCTAATCCTGCTAAATTCAAGTACAAGTTCTAGGGGCTCCTAGAGATTTCTTAGTATTTTCTCTGTAGATGATCATTTCATCTACATATAAAGATTTTGCTTCTGCCATGCCAATCCTATCCTAGTTGTGCCATTTTATTACCAGACTAATTTTATTGGGACTAGGTTTCAAAGTTTAATGGACAGATAAAGAGTAAGCATATCTGCCCTTGTTCCCCACCATAAGGAGAAAGCATTGCATCTTCTCCATTTATCTAAGGTGTTCTCGCTGGAAGTATGGAGTACATATCTTTAATCTGTTGACAATTTTCTGTTCTACTTCTAGTCTTCTGATAGCTTTTACCATGAACAGCTGTAGAATTTAGCCCAATACTTTTTCTCCAACTAGTGAGAGGATCATACGGCTTTTTCCTTTCCTCTGTTAAAATGCTGACTTATGGGGGTGGATCTTCCAATGCTGAACCAACACTGCCATCCCTATAACAAAACCACTTTCTACATCCTGCCAGATCTGACTTCCAATAGTTTGATTTGTTAAACAAATTTCTATCTATGTTCATACTTTTTTCTTCTATTATCTTTATCCAGTTTTAGGATTAGCACAGTGTTGATTTCCTAAAATGAGGGGAGAAATGTTCCTTCTTTTTTCTGCTTTAATAGTTTGATATAATTTATCAGTTAAAATGTTTATGAGCCTGCTGTTGCCATATAGGTAGGTTTTCAAGCTGGGAATATACTTTCTTTAATAAGTGCTATTCGAATTTTATATTTCCTCCAGAGTTAGTTTCATTAATTTGTCTTCCAAGGTACTTCTTAGAAGTTGTCAAATTTATTTCAAAAAAAAGATTTTTTAATATATGCTTTCTATATCCTTTTAAATTCTGTAAAATCTGTGGTAATGTCTCCTAGATCTTAATATTGTAATTTAAAAAATGTATAACTGATATTGTGTAACAGGAAGAAAAGGTCTAAAAGAGCAGGGGAATCGGGAGGGATAGGGGAAGGGAAAAAAGGGAAAGGAAAAAATATGAGAAGAGGAAAATAAAATGGAAACAAGGTCTTTGCAAATAGGGAAGGGTGGATGGGGTGAAGGGAGGACAAGGAAAGGGGGAAAAAAAAAAGAACCAAGAGAGTCATATAATGGTACAAGATCCCAATGATGAATGTAACTGTATTTTATACTGAAAATGTACCAATGAACTTAATGGGGAAAACAAATCACACTGTACCTCATAAATAAGTACAACTATCTTGTGTCTATCAAAAAGAATCTTGCTAAGCCTGTTCAGCAAAATCCTCTGATCCTTGATATCTGACTATCCTCATTATTTTATCAGTCTAGTCTGTCTTTAATGAAAATTTAGCCAGAAACTGAAACCCATTGTCTTTGATGCTTCCTCTCAGTAATTTCATATTCACTGACCTACACCCTACTTTTTGGTTACAAATCCCCACTTATTCTTATTGGATTCGAAGTTGAGAAGATTCTCTGTCCCCGCTGTGAGACTGATTGAAATAATCCTACACCTATTGCCATGCCCCCTTCAAGTCTGCTGTACCATCTTTAACAAGTGTTATAAATAATGATTTTATTCAATATTATTCTGCTAATAAAAGCCCACAAACACTACTATGCTCGATTGTTATACAGGAAAAATAATTCTGAGTTTCTAATACACCTGAAATTGCTATAATTCTGCACATCTGAAGGTTAGTTTAGAATTCAGTCCTGAATTCAGACTTTAGAAGAACCAGCTTACCAAATAAAAATATATGAAGCAGTTAAAAAAGGAAAATAATACAACTCACATTATTACCAGAATTCCCAAATTTTATTAGGTTGTTAATGGTTGAAAATTAAGCAATTCAATCCTGTGATTATCTTTTCCCCACAGGTTATTGTGTATCTTCAGATGTCAGCGCTGCAGAAGCCAGGGATGTGTTGATTGCCACAGATATAACTTCCAGGAAGTGCTGAAGGTCCTATTTATTTTGAGGAATTAGTGAGATCACCTAGTATTTTTAGTATTTCTCTAAGTGTCATGTGCATGTCCTTTTCTTTCTTAATCTCCTTTGGCTGTCCGATGATTGCACATATTTATTGACAGTGGCAGAAAAGTAAAGTTTCAGTCTTGTTGTCACATACAGCATTAACAGTGTTAACTATCTGCAAGCCCTTTACAGTCCTGAAAATAGTAGCTGCCATATTGTAGGCTTTTAATGAACATTTATTGCATTTGAAGTATAGTTTGAGAAAGGAGTTATAGTGAAACTTTGTCATACTGAACCCCTATACTTTGAAAGTTTTAGAATAGAAAAATGTATTTTGGATGACAAAGTTTTTAAAAATTAATGATCATATTTAGGTTATATAAAATGTTAGAGGATATACATTTATTGTAACTAAGGAAGTACAAATATGCTCTTCTTACTTTAAAGGTAATTATGGGGAAAAAAAGCATTCCAAATGTGTAAGAATCTCTTTTCCATCTTTGTGGTATATAATTAACCAACTTTTTTACATTTATTCAAGAAAGTAATAAGCCACTTGTAAATAATGGTAATGTGCTCTGTATACTTAAATGTCAATAATCTGAACATAAATTTTCTCCTGTTCTTAGTTACAAAAGTATGTTTTTGAGATAATTCAGAGACACGTATCATTACCATAGCTGCAGGTCCATTTTCCACAAATGTAAATGTATTAATGTAAAACATGGAGGATAATCAAGCGTTCTCCCACTATTGAAAACTGTAGAGCATGGAAATTAAATCAATATGCAGCTTTTAAAAGCACAACATGGTGACAGCAGAGAAATGAAACCTGAGTGCATTTCAGGAAAGAGACAGAAGTAGTAGGTGTCTATTAAAATAACAATCACAGGTGGAAGAAATAAGAACATATCTTTTCCACATTTTGATTGCCTGATGTTCTTCCCCCTTTGATTTCTCAAGATTAATAACTTGAATAAGGAGGCTTTTATAAAAATGTATGAATAAGGACCAATTAAAAAAATAAAGTGTAGTTTTTTTTCCCATCATTTGAAATGGACTTGGTTTAACATTGTTAATTTGTAAGCACCTAGGATAGGGTGTTCATTTGTCACCTAGGTGAATTTTGTGCTTACTAACTAACGCCAGTGATAGAAATATCCTCTAAAAAATAAAAGTCTTTAATGTTTCAATAAAAATTACTTTTCATGCTTGGAAAACAATGAAAGACAGTACTGGCATTCAGTGATGCCACAGTTCAACCACGAAACAAAACATACATCTAGCATTTAAATAGTAAAAAGCAAATGTAGCCTTAAATTCAGGACTTCAGATGACATCAGCAGTTATCTTACCAGGAAACATCTCAATGGTCTTTTCAAAATCTCTAGCAGTTTCCTTTATTCTTTTTGTTTTTTGTTTTGTTGCACTGGGGCTCAAATCCAGAGTCTCATGCATGCTAGGCAAGAACTCTGTAACAGATGAGAGAGTAAGAAACAATGGTCAGAGAACAATATTACTACTATAAATAAAAAGATAATAGTAAACACAAATAGCAAAGTATTGTTGGTGTATATAGAGATCCTAACTGAATTATATTCTTAACATTATCGTTAACAATATTACTATTAAAAACAGTGTCAAAAATAGTGTCAATAAAAAGCAAGACTTAGGATTCTTTTCATAAAAATATGATTATATTATTCACACTTAATATATTTTTAATGTATATTTAATGTATACCATGTACACATACTTTTACAGTGTAGTAAGTTTGTAAACATATCTTAGGCATAATATGTTATAAACTGGTTATCAAATTACATTTGTTTATGTTCTGAAAATTGATAGTAAATTGGTTGTTTGAAATTCACAGTAATTTTTCAAATAAACAGTGTGTCTTAGTTACTTTCTTGTTAGTAAAAACGTGCCCAACATCTACAAATTAAAGGAGAGTTTTATTTTGTCTGAGTCTGTAAAGGTTTCAGTCCATGATCATTTGGCACCAAGGCAGGGCACCATGGCAGAAGGCCAGAACAGAGGAGAGATACTCATGGCATGACAAATAAGTGGAGAACAAGGGTGGCAGGAGATATATCCTTCCAGATCACACCCCCAGTGACCCATCTCCTCTACTCAGGCTTCACCTCCCTACCTCACACTTAGCTATAAACTCATTAGTGGCTAATGTACTGATGAGTACTTTAGGGAACAGGGAAAGGGGGATGTTACTAGAACCTCTGAAGCACAAGGAGAATTAACTTATTGTACAGGAAAGGTAGAAAAAATGAGACTTGGAGAAGAAGCTGAGCTTTGGGCCTGATCAGTGCTGCTCTGGGTGGCAAAGACGAAAGCCCCCAGTTTACCGCACCTTTTATTCAGTACATGGAGAGAAACAAATGTAACAGATGATTGGGGAGTAGCGGAATTCCTAGATCAATGAGGAACTATGCAGACGAAGATTTGTTCCTCCCAGGATGTCTTCAGCTGGTGTAATCTTGTCCTGGAGAATCACAGCATCCCTGGATCATTGAGGTCTCAGTTGTGACCAGAGGCCAAAATGGAGTTATGTCTCAAAATGACACAGCTGGCCTGTAGACAGGAAAATTAGGCCTAATCAAATGATTTTCCCCCAAAATTACGTAGCATTGCTCCCAACAGAGCACCATGCCTCTATTATCAGGTCACATCCCCAAAGCCCCACTTACGACCACATGAGTCTTTAGGGGGACATCTAGATATAAATCACAACAGTCTGTCCCAGATCCCCAAAAGAATCATGTGCCTCCCTTTTTGCAAAATAGATTTAGTCTATCTTTAAGAGTTGCCAAAGTCCTAATAGTTTCAACATTGCTGAAAAGTCTAAGTCCAAAGTCTCCACTGAGATTTAAGGCACATTCTTAGTTGTAAGCCTCTGTAAAACTGTTTTAGAAGTTAAACACTTCAAACATAGAATGGGACAGGATAAAATTTCCCACTCCAGAAAGGAGAATAGGCGGATAGAAAGGAATGGGACTAAAGCAAGACTGAAACCAACCAGGGCAAACATTCAATCCTGCAGTTCCTTGTTTAATTCCCTGGGCAAATTATGGTGAGACATAAACTCCAAACGGCTTGAGTGTCCCACCCCTTCTGCATTTCCAGTTGTTGCAGCCCTCAGTCCCTCTCTCTTGGGCCAGCTTTGCTCAGGCCTTGCTGCTTTCCTCAGACATTTGACTTTCCCAGCTTCTTCAATATCCTGGGGTCTCCACTGCACCTGTGGCTTAACTCTTACAGCTTGCACTGCCCTCTCATGGGCACACTGCTTGACCTTCCAGGCCTTCTTCTGAAATATGGGTAGAAACTTTCCTGACCACACAAATCTTACAATCTGCATGCACATAAAACCAGCACCATGTAGATGACTAGGCCAAGGTCTGCCACCAGCAGGAGTCAAAACCTTTTGCATTTTGCTAGTTGTTGCAGAGGCCTCTGAGTGCCTGGCTGGCTAAGCAAAGAAAACTGGATCCTAGGAATCAATTCCCTAGATAGGTCTTCTCAAGCAGAGTTCCCTGGGGCTCTCTTTTCAAAGCAGTCTTTTACCCTTGCACCACTGAGTCTGCTAAGTGAGGAGCCTCGATATTTACTGGGATTCTTTGAAGCAGTTTTCTGATTATCCTGTTGTAAACATTGTAAACTACATACCTTCTTTCTTAAATATGGAAATATACATTATATATTTAATATGGAAATATATATATATATATTTGCAGTATAAAACGTTTATATTCCTTATGTGGAATAGATACTTGTGCATAACACATTTTAGGTTCCTTTATCGCTTCTCCCATCTCTTGATCCCTTTCCAACTTGAGAAGAGACTCTTTACTTTGTATTATCTATCATTTATTTTGCTCTTTATTTATAATTTAGGTTTCTCATATAAGAGAAACCATGCTATATTTAAGCTTGTCATCTTTTTAATGGTATTTTTTCAGCAACCAAGCTCTTTACTCCAATTTTGCAGGCCCCAACTTCACCTGAGCTTCCTTTCTGGGCAAACTCAAACTTTTAAAATCATTCAGCTATGCTGTTTGCATTTGATTCTCAAAGTAGAGCTAGCTAAATGTCCACAATAGTAACCATGCCAAGGCCTCAATATTAGACTGCCTTGATATTTCCTCTACCAGATTAATTAGTCTGCTTCTCTTAACTTCAATCCTCCACCATCTCAGGACAGGAGCAAAATGCAGACAAATTTTGTGCCAGAGTATAATACCCATGGGTTGGAGTCCAACTGCTACTGGATTCCTGTTCCCAACTGAAAACTCCTGAACTCGGTCTTTTTCTTCTGCTCTTTTTTTTTTTAATCCACATTCTGATCTTTTGCACTCTAACTAGAGTCTCGTATTAAGCTCAGCACACAGCACTGTAGGGCTGCTTCCCTAGCCAGCCTCTCCAAACTCCTCTTATGAACCAGTCCCAAAGGCTTCTGAACCAAGTAGTAGTCACAGCAATAACCCCATTTCTGGCACCAAAATCTGTCTTAGTTACTTTCTTCTCCATGAGACACAATACCTGACACCCATAACTTAAAGGAGGAGAAGTTAATTTGGCTCTTAGTTTCCAGATGTTTCAATGTTTAAGTCAGCTGGCTCCAAGCCAAGGCACCAAGGCAAAAGGTACATGGCAGAGGAAGTTTTCTCAAGGCATGATAGACAGGAAACAATGAGAAGGGGAGGGTGGAGGGAGAGAGGGACACACTTCCAGGCCATACTACCAGTGACCCATCTCCTCCACTCAGGTTTCTCCTCCCTAACTCACATTTAGATATAAATTCCCAGTCAATTAATCTATTGATAAGTATCAAGCCCCCATGATCCAATCACCTCCCCAAAACCCCACCTATGAGCACATGAGGCTTAAAGGGACATCTAGATATAAACCATAGCACATTGTTAAAACTGAGATTTTGTTTTCCAGTTCAAATCAGATATAGTTTGGTCCACAATGTTGCTTGTATCTTAACAAACCAAACAGTTGAAAACAAATCAGTTGCAGAAAAATAAATTAAAATTGAAATATAATCTTGAATAGGGAATAATTTTTAAAATTTGTTCTTCCAGGAGAATGAACCTAATTGTAGAATTAAATGGATAAATGTGTCATGTTTTAAACTGGAAACAATTGTGGTTTTTTAATAAATATATTATGCCATTTCCTAATTTATAACTATCATATCCCTTAAAACATGGATTGCTAGACCTCATCTGTACTAGTTTGCTGGGACTGCCACAACAAAATAACAGAGTGGGTGGCTTAAATAAGAGACATTCATTTTCTCATATTTCTCGTGGCTGGAAGTTCAAGATGAAGGTGTCCATATAGTTATTTTTTTTTGAGACCCCTCTGCTGGCTTGCCATGTTCTCATATGCTCTTCCCCTTGTGTAAGCACATGTGTGTTCTCCATCCACTATCCTCTTAAAAGTCATAGTGGATTAGGGTCCTCACCTTAATTACCCTATTAAAGACCCTACCTCCAAACACAGCTACACACAGATGCACTGATGGCTAAGATTTCAACATATTAATTTTGAGGAGAAAGGGACACAACCGGGCCCATGATATTGCCTGAATGGAATATGGTCAATTTAGATTACTGAAATTCTTTTACCTCTAATTAAATCATTGCTTAATAAGGGAGGGAGAACCAGCAATTTGGTGAGAAATGGAAGTCAGGGGAGCCATGGAAGCATATTCTTAAATCATTTGGTCATGAATAGAAAAATATAGAGAAAGGAAAAGTATACAGTATGGAATTAATTGAGCCTCAGATGGCCCTCTGCCGAGAACAAAAGGATGTGAGGGATACCACTGAGTTATTTCCTTCTGCAAGTGGCCAATATGAGATAGATTGAAAATTTGCCTTTGGGGGTCTCGAAAGGGAATCAGGGTGCAATTTGCTGGTTACATTCAGGAGGTATTGTAAATTGCCTACATTAGTGTAGGTATGAAAATTCATTTTGTTACTTAATGTTTGTATAAATTAGAGCGAATTTTCTTATTTCTGCATCAGTTCTCTTGTAAAATATGGGCAATATAATATACAGTATATGTTATTTGAAAATTAAAGGAATAAAATATACATACAGTATTTGTATTATGGTGAGTCTCTGTAAGATAGCTATAATAATAATCATGATAATAATACTAATAATTTAATTGAGCAGATAACAAACCTAGAGATTTAAAAATCTTACTCTTAGAAGTAGACACATTTAATGTCATGAATTCAATGGTATATTAATTTCCTAAATGTATTAAAACAAATTATGACAAATTTAGAGCTCGTGGAAGATACAGGGTTTCTTCTAGGTTTTGGTGTTGATGAGAATCAATGTACTCCTTCATACTTCTGGAAGCCAGAAGTCTGAAATCCAGGGGTTGCCTTCTAGAAGCTCTGAGGGAGAAACTGTTTTGGATCTCTCTACTGTTGTTGGGGGGGTCCTGGAAATGCAGTATTTGGTATTCTTTTGCATATAGGTTACTTATTGTAATCCTTTCCTTTGTATCCATGTCATTTTCTTTTACGTTTCTCTTCTCCTTTTCTCATATAAGACATTGGATTTAGGGCTTAACTTAATGCAAGATGCTTTCATTTTAATATATTTAACTTAATTACATCTACAAGGACACTTTAAGTAGGATAACATTGATATATAGACATATCTTTTGGGAGATCATCACTCAATCCACTATAATAGAGAACTAATAAAATTTAACAAAACTTTACCCAATAATATAATTCACTTGATAAATGGTTTATTAACATAAATATAATAGTAAATATTCTAATATGGGACTAAATATTATAATAAATTAAACATATTGTGTTTTGAGCCTATTTAGGGTTTGATATTTTAAAAAATCAATCATAAATAGGAATTAATAGAATCATTTTTGTTTGGCCACATATTATTAAGGTAAAAGGATTAGATATTAATAGAGATAAAATTTATAATATATAGAGTATAACATTACAAATAGAGAAGTAATTGGGCTAATAATAAGTAATGATTATAACAGTAAATATTTTGTTTCTATTACATTAGGTGATGCTTAACACATATCCTTTTAATATACTTCATGTAATCCTTGAAAAACCATAGTAAACACAATGTGAACTAAAAACAGATTCACAAGAATTTTACATTTGGAAAATTGTGATGATATTGGCAAACATACCAAATTACAATAATTCATAAATATTTTAAACTTGAAATTTTGTAGAATAGATAAGGAAGGCATAGTAAAGACTTCTTTACAAGCATGGGAGGCCAAATTATTATATGGGAGAAAGAAAAAGATGGTTTTATGCTGGAAGAAGCTTGGTCTGTATCTACTTTGTTGAATAAGAAGGCAATGAATTAAGCTGCAATCTGTCTGTCATTTAACAAGAGAGCTCCTGGAGGGCAGGCTTTCTTCTAGGTGTTGGTGTTGATGAGAAAAGCAGAGAGTTTGACAACATGGTAGCACCTGAATTTGTCCTTGTGCAATTTCTTGTGAATATGATGAAGCTTCAGCATTAGAGAAAACTATCATTCTGAAAGGATGATGTTCTCAATTTTGGTGCCAAATGGGAAGATAATGCTATGGCTCCATGTATTGAAAGAAATACTTGACTTAACAGAAAATATCTTCTTATGGAAAGATTTGAGGAATCCTAAATCTCTGTGGTGAACAATAAGCATTAGGAGTGGTAGTGGCAGGGGCAGTCATTGCAGAGCAGGGTTGATGAAAAAGCAATTGGATTAGGCCCTGGCTTGGCTCAGCTAGACCCTGAAGAGGTGCTAGAAGTGGAGGATTGTAGTCGAGTGCTAATTAATAGCACTAGTAGTGAGAGCCAAAATAGTGAAGGATGTTAATGAGATAAATTGTGATTTTGTACTGACTTCTTCAAATAAGAAAACTGTCACTTAGATTGGTAGAATTGAACTTGTTAGAAAACTGTCATTGTATCCAAAAACCTTTTGATTTCAACATATCTTATTGATTGTATACACTTTGTCCTTGCTAAAAAGACCATTAAAAATAGTTTTCAGAGTGACTTTTGTCATGCAAGGAAATATCTTCTTTCTGAAGATGAGATATTAAAATTCTCAAAATATTTATATGATGTTATTAAAATAAATTAAAAATAATCAAGACAAGCAACATTAGTAAAAATACATAAACTTTGTCACTCAACAGACTGACAACTAATTCTCAAATTTATGGAGCACAATTTAGTAATTGAAAATAGCATGTTCTTAAGCTCTAATTGTTTCCTTTCTCTCCCCCTTTATTCAAAATACTCAAAATTCATAAATTAGAAAAAGAAAAATCCATGTGATTCTATTTTGAAAATTTTGATCTGAGTTAAAATGAAATGTAACAGATCACACAGGATAACAATTTGGAAATCTAAAAGAAAGCTTCACTTATTTTCTTTTTTTTTTTTTTGGTACCGGGGATTGAACTCAGGACCTTGCACTTGCAAGGCAGGCACCGGAACCACTGAGCTAAATCCCGGGCCCAAGCTTCACTTGTTTTAAAATATTTATTGAATTCTAAAACAATCTACAGTTAGGATTTAAATCAGGGAACTGTTTATAACAGATAACTGTTGAATAGCTATTTTTGGATACAGACCCCAACAGATACTTCATATTTATTGTTAGTGGACATACGTATTTTTAATGTTAGCTCTTTTTAAGTGGTTATAGAAACATTAAAACCTAAGTCTTTTTGTAGTTTTGTGGGGCAAATAAGAAATAAGAAAAATTTACTCTAATATACTATTTTGTTTTCTACCCTTTATTTTTCCCATGTTATTTCTGAATCACATTTAATCTTACCAATTACCAATCCACATGTAAATGTGGAAGAACAGGAGACAGGTAAAATATTCTTTTTAAAATTAAGTTTATTGGTACATTTTAGGTATACAATATGGTGACATTCATCATTGGGGATTTGTACCTTTACATGATATATCTTGGTTCTTATTTTTTCCCCCATTCCCCTGCCTTCTCTTCACCCCCCCACCTCTCTCTACCTATTTACAAAGACTTTGTTTCCATTTTTTCCTTTTCTCATATTTATTCCTTTCCCTTCTTTCCTTTCCTCTACCCCTCCCATTTTGAAACAAGCGTAATGGAAAATAACTGATTTGGAAATTGCTTTGTTTCAAGGACTAATGATTTCCAGTTTAATTTCAATCTGTTCATGTCCTGAGTGCAAATCCTCTTGTATTTCTGCCAGCTTGAATTTGTGTCTAGACCTTGTGACTAGCTCTGCTAAGACAACAAACCTGAAATTCTCGTTGTTTAACACATAAAATTGTTGGGGGTGGAGACAGGTGGAGAGTCCCTGCAGTCCCGGGCCTGACTCTCCCGACAATGCAGAAGGTTGTGGAAGAATCAGATAAGAGACCGAAAACGCAGAAGTAAAGTTGTACTTTTATTCAGCAAGCATGCAAGAGTACAGCTGCCTTCTCTCAGAGAGACAGGCAGAGGTGCCCGAAACCGAGCCACCGTTGAAGGGGGGGGGGGGCTCAAGATGCTGCTTTTATAGTACTTGGGGTGCTATCTTGCCTCTGGGCTGAGGGCCCCCCTACTCGATTGGTTAATGATTAACTTAGCTCATTACTAGGGACAACAGGAAAGGGTCTTTTCGGTGAGCCTTTTAGATCTTAGGGCCAAGGTTTTTTTTCCTTTTGATCTTAGAAAACCAACCTTTGCAGGGAACAGCGTGAAGAAGAGTTGCAACTGCGGACTGTCATCTTTTCCCTGCTGGTTAAGCCTGTTCTGCCAGCTTGCTGAACTCCTTCAACGGAGCTGAGGGAGTGTCCTTCATCTCTCCCTGCCTACGGGTCTCTATCCCTACAAAATAACGCACAAGAATCTGTAATTAGGATACCTTGGAAGGGTAGATGAAGAGATCAAAGAAGGTTTAGTTTTTTGGCTTTGCTGCCTCAATAAATGGATTCCACTGTTTCCACAGTAGGAGAAGGGAAACCACAAGGGTTGTACATTGGTTTTTAAATGCTTCAGTCTGGAAGGGACTCATATCCCACCTCCCAGTCTCTTGGCCAGAGCTCCTCCAGTAGCACTGTCAAACTGCAGGGGAGCTCTGAAATGTGAGGAAGCACCTGGATAGACAATATGTAGCAAATGCTTCTGCCATGTAACTAAGTGAGCCTCAAAGAAACATCACCACCCCTACAGATTATAATTAGTTTGCAAGGTGGGGATGGATTACAGTCTTCTGTAAATTGTGCCGGAAGATTCTGACTGCTGCACTTGGTTAGGTTGAGAATTTTTATGAAAATATGATTTCTTCATCTATTATTTGAGATAAGAGAGAAAAGAATGTTTGTGGATATGTGAAAGGAATTTGTTCATATAAGCAGTAACATGAGAAGTGTCGTGTAGTGGAGGTGCAGTAAGTGGCTAAAGAATAGAAAACTAATTTTTTAAGTGAAAGTCAACGTAGATCACATTGTCCATTTACTTGTAATTTTTCTTTCTTCTATTAGAAGAATACCAGTGTAACCCTATAATTTTATATTCATTACATTTATATATTTCTGTCCTGGATTTTTCCACAGAAGAACTGAAGTAGCTTAAATATAAATGCTGTCCTAAATATTTTGTTAGATGCGCATCCCTGATCTAAATACAAATTGCCAGATTTTCTCAGGTTCTTTTTTTTTTGGTACCAGAGATTGAACTCGGGACCTTGTGCTTGTGAGGCAGGCGGTGGAATCACTGAGCTAAATCCCCCGCCCTTGCTCAGGTTCTTAAATTAGAAATCCAGTTTTAACAGAAGCCTCTCTACTCCTACACATCATTTAAAACAACCATTCTTTAGATGTAAAAACTATTATTTAATCTATCCAAAGTGTTTAAATTTTTTTTTCATTCTTTGAGTTTTGTTTTCCAGGTTGCAATACTGGGGTGGAGTAGAGATGCTCAAGGGAAGGTGGGCTTTGGTGAGGGAGAGTTATTAGAGGCAAACTGTCTGCCAAAGAGGGCACTGGTTGTATTGCAGTATTTTACTTAGACATAATGGAGAAATAAGAGAAATCTGTAACCTGCTAAAGGTTTGTGAAGGCATGTTTCCTTTTAAGATGAAATGAGTCATACTTTGCAAGAACTGGCTCTTTGTGAAAATACCTTTTGTATCATATAGAGTGTCCTAAATAGTTACATGGTAAAATGTAAAGTATGTGCTAATATAAATGCTACGGAAGTGGTATGCATGAGCTTTTTGAATACCTGCTCATAGTCTTTAAGGCAGTAAATTTGAAATCTACTAATGGTATTATTAGTTAATAATCTGAACTGGTATACCCAATGGCCATGTTTGATATGTACTTCCATTTATCTTCAACATTACTACATTTTTAAAAGTTAGATATTTTAAAAAACAAGTATACATGGAAATTTATGCCAGTTGTTGCATTATTTCATATTATTCTGTGAATTTCTAAATTCACAAAATTTTATTGACAGATATAAAACCTTCTTTCGACTTGTCAGTACCATATTTTCCTTAGGTCCTTCCCAGAGTTAGGCTCTATTATGAATTTGGTATATGTTCCTGCACTTTATGATACCAAACTTTAACTTACACAAAACAATACATATTTAAAATTATATAAATGTTACCATCCTACACATCTTTCTATACTTTGCCCTTTTCACTTCTTATTAAGATTTAAGCCTATCTGTTTTCATAGATTTATCTGTAGTTCATTTATTTTTATTGACATGATCTTTTATTTACCTCCCTGGATGAAGCAGAATTACTGGAATGCATGATTGTGTCTTTAAAAACTTCAGAAAATCTGAATTGTTCTCCAAAGTGACTGTAGAAATTGATTCTTTACCATCATACAGGGAGAGCACATGATTTTCCCCCACCATTGGTAGTATTTGGTAATAATAGGATTTTTAAAATTGCTCTTTGTCCCAAATTTTTAATTGTTTTGATTTTATGAAGATTGAATTATTGTAAGTATTTCATTTTCTTAATAGTCATATATTTTTTTTTCCTTTTTACAAGGTGTCATTTTTATTATGGTGAAAGGATGTCAGATATGCTTAAGAACACAGTTTTAAACATGTATCCCCAATTAATAGGATGACACATGATCACTTTCATAAATGAAATCTACATCCCTGTGTAACTTATTTAAATTATATCAGTGACCTGCACTTAATCCAAGCCAAAACCAAGTAAATTATTGATTCTATATATTCTAGTTATTAATCTAAATCACGTACATCATTACACATATAGCATCTAATTTTTCTATCTTTACTTTCATAATATACAACATAAGAACAAAGTAGGCAGTTCCAACCACCCTAGTATCTATTTTACCTTGGTTGTATACTTTGCCTCCCACAGCTGCCCTTCAAATCATTGCAGTTTGCCCTGAAGATAAATTCACAGCTTGAACTTTTTATTTAGCTAATTGGTACTTGTTTTTGCCATTGAGTTGTTCTCATTTAACTGGGTAATGAAACTGGAAATTGCTTCCTCTCAGAATCTCATTTAATTGAAGACAAACCATAAACATAGCAGTACTTTGCTTAAAAAATGGGATATAAGATAGCCCTTGATCTTAGCCCTTGACCCTTCCTGGGAACTTTCAGTGTGGCATCAGGCAGAGGTCAGCAAATCTCAGAAGATAGCTACAGCACTTGGGGTGTAACTCCTAGCAGTCAGGGAGGCCCTGGGGGGTGACCCCCAGCACTGCATAAACAAAATGAAGCAAATAATTCAAAATAACTGTAGAACTGGACAGACAGTAAAAACAGCAGCAGCAGCAACAACAACAACAACAAAAAAACCATTTCATAACTCTGGAGATGTACCAAAGGCCTACAAGTTAAGAAGTGTTAATTTATGAAGAATCACTGAACTCCAAGTAAGAACAATAAGAATCGGTGGCTTTTTGCTCAGGACTCTTTGCTTTCCTCCTACTTTGAATGTTACTATAATTTCATCATAGTGATGATGGCCAGAAAAACAAGGAGTTTCATTATTAAAGCTGCCTTTCTTGATTTGGAGTAGGAGACAAACCCATTCCTCAGCAGTGCTGTCACTAAAAGCAGTGATCTTGTTGCCAAGTCACCAGGGAAAGCCAACAGCTCAGCTGGCCTGAGGTTGTCATCTTGGCTGCAGTAAGCTAAAGACAAGTGACCTAGATGGAACTTAATAGCGAGGTCTAGGAAATGAGATCACCATAGGAGGGCTTGATAAGCTCCCTACACATCCTGGACTAACTGCAAGTCTGTAAACTGGCCTGTGAGACTGACTGAAGAGAGCTCAGATATTTTACGTAGCACAAGTGGCTCCTCTAGGAGGCTGTGTGCATGCACAGATAGTACACAAGAGGGCCTGAAAATTTAATTCCTAAGTCTAAAGGACTAATAAAATACTGAGAATAAAACAGAAAAATGAAACCTGGGGCTCACCTAAAATCTTAAGTTTTAATATGCTCCTCAAACAGCAAACGGATCCTTGGACAGTGCATGGCATATTTTCTTGTGTTAAAGTGTTTGAGTATAGCTTATGATCAATACCAACCTGGCTGTTAATCCCTGTCAATCCAGTAGCCCCCAAGAAATCAATCTTAAAAATTAAAATAGAATATAAAACAGTTTTTAAAATTCTGAGAATAAACATTAGTAGTCACACATTGTATACACACTGAGATGTATTCCACACATTTAGTCCAGGAAAGTAATTAAACAAAAAGCAACCCTATGACTATCAGGATGGAAATATCAAAATCTAAAGAGCCTACACATTATTAAAATGCTTAGTTGCAAGTAAAGTTTATGAGAAAGGAAAAGAAATTGAAAGTCTCATCCGTAATTAGGAGAAAAAAAAGAGAAGCAATTAAAGACTGTCGATGAGTTGACCCAAATGTTGAATTTAGAAGATAAAAAGATTGCAGGGGATGTTATGTTCAAATAATTAAAAGAAAAGGTTTAAAGAATTGGATGGTAGTCTCATGGCACTTGTTCAATAACTAGAGGCCCTAAAGAGTTAAATCTATAAAGAAATGTAAAATCTAGATTTGAATAGTATAGTAACTCAAATGTAAACTTTATCAGAGGGGTTCATCAACAGATTGGAGATGTTAGAAGAATCAGTGACAATGTGGAGAGATCAATAGATGATCTAATCTGGAGAGGAGAAAGAAAAAAATGTTCAAGAAAAATGAAGAGTCAAAGTGAGTAGTCATTAAGTGTAACAGTATTTGTCAATGAGAATACCAGGAGAGGAGGAGGGGAAAGGGGGCAGAAAATAGTAGGAGAAACAATAGTCAACAACTTTTAAAATTTGATGAAATGTATTAACATGTAGTTCTAAGCAGTTTGACAGTCTCCAAGTAAGATACACACAGACATGTTTCACAAACAAACTTTTGAAAAACAAAGTCTTGAACACAACACAAGAAGGAAAGGTAGTAACCTTACTGGCTCTTTTGCCAAGTGTCATGGCATAGAGTGCAAAGGAAAAAAAAAAAGCCCCTCAGCTAATTGGGACTTCTAGATCCAGCAAAGTTCTCCTTCAAAAATGAAGTATAAATAAAGACTTTCCAAGGTAAACATACATACGTGAGAAAAAACAAAAGGACAGACTTAAACCCAAGTATACCAATAATAACATTACTTACAACTTGGCTCAGATCTCTTATCTAATGGCAAAGATTATCAAGTTGGATAAATAAATCAAGATCCTACTCTCTCCTCTGTACAATGACCCCAGAATATATCCAAAGACACAAATAGGTAGAAAAGAAAAAGGATAAAAATAATCTCTATATAAATAATAAAAGAATTGGAAAAAGAAGACGACAAACTCAAAGCTGATACAAGGGAGGCAATTATAAAGATCAGAGAAGAAATCAATTCAATGGAGACTAAGAGAATGATACAAAAAAATCAATGAACCTAAGAGATGGTTCTTAGAAAGAATAAACAAAATTGACAAACCCTTAGCCAACCTTATCAGAAAAAGGAAAGAAAAGGCCCCAATCCATGCAATTAGGAATGAAAAGGGTGAAATTACAACAGACCCAGCAGAAATCCAGAGGATCATCAATATCTACTTTGAGAATCTATATGCCAATAAGATGGAAAACAAAAAAGAAATGGACAGATTCCTAGATATGTATGAATTACCAAAGTTGAACGAAGAAGACCTAAAAATTTTAAACAATCCAATATCAATCTGTGAAATTGAAAATGTAATTAAAACTTAACAACTAAGAAAAGCCCATGTCCTGATGGATTCACTGCTGAATTCTACAAGACATTTAGAGAGGAACTACTGCCACTACTGTTTAAAGTCTTCAATGAAATTGAAAAGGAAGCAGTACTCCTGAAATCATTCCTGGAAGCAAGCATCATCTCGATCCCCAAACCAGAGTAAGACCCAACCGAAAAAGAGAACTATAGGCCAATCTCACTAATGAACATAGATGCAAAAATTCTTAATAAGATACTGGCAAATAGAATGCAGAAGGCCATCAAGAAGATCATACAACCTGACCAAGTGCAATTCATCCCAGGGATGCAGGGATGGTTCAATATATGCAAATCAATCAATGTAATACACTATATCAATGGAGCCAAGGACAAAAACCATATGATTACCTCCATAGATGTAGAAAAAGCATTTGACAAAATCCAACATGTATTTATGATAAAAACCCTACAAAAAATTGGAATAGATGGTCTCTACCTCAATCTCATAAAAGCCACCTATGAAAACCCAACAGCCATAGTTTGCAATAGCTAAAATTTGGAAACAGCCCAAGTGCACATCAGTTGGAAACTGGATAAAGAAGATGTGGATTTTTTTTATAAAATAGAGTACTACTAAGCCATAAAGAATGAGAAACTAGAGTCATTTGTAGCTAAATGGATGGACATTGAAGTGATACTCTTAAGTGAAATAAATAGGACACACATGTGTAAATACCAAATAGTTTCTCTAGTGTGAGAAACTGAAAGTGTAAATAAGGATTAAAATGATTAAAATGTATAGTTGATAATTTGAAATAGGAAAAGGTCCAAAGGTGTAGCAGTGAGAGGGGAAGGGGAAAGGGAAGCAGGGAAAGGAAAAATTATGAGAAAAGAAAAAGAAATGGAAACAAAATTTATGTAAATAGGGAAGGGTGGAGGGGGTGAAGGGTGCACAGATAATGAGGGAAAAAATAAGAACTAAGATACACCATGTACAAGCACCCAGTGATAAATGTAAATGTATTGTATACCCAAAATGTACCAATAAAAGAATTTAAAACACACCAAAAAAAAAGCCAATATCATACTAAATAGTCAAAAACTGAAATCCTTCACACTAAAATCAGGAACAAGACAAGGATGTCCACTATCACCACTCCTGTTCGATACAGTTTTGGAAACATTAGCCATGGCAATTAGACAAGAGAAAGAAATAAAAGGAATAAAGATAGGAAATGAAGAAGTCAAATTGTCATTATTTGCAGATGACATGATACTCTATATAGAAGACTCCAAGAACTCCACCAAAAGTCTTCTAGACTTAATAACCAAATTCTGTCAAGTAGCTGGTTACAAGGTCAACACACAAAAATAAAAAGCTTTCCTCTACACCAACAATAGACTCACTGAGAGAGAAATAAGGCAAACAATTCCTTTCACAATAGCATCCAAAAAACTGAAATACCTAGGAATCAATCTAAGAAATCAAAGACCTTTTCCCTGAAAACTATAGCACTCTGAAAAGAGAGATTGAAGATGATATCAGAAAATGGACAGACATCCCCTGCTCCTGGGTAGGAAGGATCAACATAGTGAAAATGGCCATACTTCCAAAACTGCTATATAGATTCAATGCAATCCCAATTGAAATCCCAGCAGCATACTTAACGGACCTTGAAAAATCAATCCAAACATTCATTTGGAAGAAGAAGAGATGCAGAATAGCAAAAGCAATTCTAGGTAACAGAGATATGCAGAGGGTATCACAATCCCCAACTTGAAACTATACTACAAAGCTACTGTGATAAAAACAGCATGCTATTAGCAAAGAAACAGACCTGAGGACCAGTGGAACAGATTAGAAAATGCAGAAACAACACCAGACACACTCAGCCATCTCATCTTCGATAAAGGAGCCCAACACCCTCACTGGAGGAAAGATAGCCTCTTTAATAAATGGTCCTGGAAAAATTGGGTTTCAACTTGTCAAAAATTAAAATGAGATCTATGTTTCTCACCATGCACTAAACTAAAATTGAAATAGATTAAAGATCTAAATATTAAAATAGGAATGCTGAATTGGCTGAAACAGAATTTAGGTAGAACTCTTGAAGACTTTGGGGTACGAAAAGATTTTATGAACAAAATATCAGTTGCCAGTGAAGTAGCACAATCAACAAATGGGATCTCTTCTTATTAAACAGCTTCTGCACAACAAGAGAAACCACCAAAATGCGAAGAGACAATCCAGAATGTGTGAAAAAATCTTCACCTGCTGTTCCTCAGACAAAAGTCTACTATCTCAAAGCTATAAAGAACTTAAAAAGATCAGACCTCCCAAATTTAAAGACCCAATCTGAAAATGGGCATCTGAAATGAACAGACATTTCTTAGACAAAGAAGTAGAAATAGCAAATAAACATATGACAAAATGTTCAACATCACTGGTCATTCGAGAGATGCAAATGAAAACAACACTGAGATTCCACCTCACTACAGAAAGAATGGCTGCTATCATGAAATCAAACAATAACAAATGCTGGCAGGGCTGTGGGGAAAGAGTTACACTGCTCCACTGCTGGTGGGAGTGTAGACTGGTGCAACCACTGTGGATATCATTATGGAGATACCTCAAAGAACTAGAACTGGAAGTCCCATTTGACCTAGCTATTCCCCTGCTGGGTAACTTCCCCAAAGAATTAACAGAATCATACCACAGTGATATATGTGCACTCAAGTTCATAGCAGCACAATTTGTAATAGCTAAAACTTGGAAACAGCCCAAATGCCCATCAACTGGAGACTGGATAAAGAAAATGTGGGTTTTTTTTGTAAAATGGAGCACTACTCAGACATAAAAAATAAGAAATTAGAGACATTTATAGGTAAATGGATGCACATTGAGGCGATACTCCTAAGTAAAATAAACAGGACACACATGTGTAAATACTGAATAGTTTCTCTAGTGTGAGAAACTTAAAGTGTAAATAAGGACTAAAAGGTATAATAGACAATGTGAAATAGGAAGAAAAGGGGCAAAGGGGAAGGGAATGTGGGAGGGGTAGGGGAATGGAATGAAGGGGATGGAATTAATATGAGAAAATGAAAAATGGAAACAAAATCTTTGTAAATAGGGAGGGATGGAGGGGTTGAAGGGAGGGCAGGGTAAGGGGGAAGAATAAGAACCGAGAGGGATTATGTAAAGGTGCAAATTCCCATTGATGAATGTCATTATATTGTATACCTAAAATGTACCAATAAAATAATACTAAAAAAGAAAAAACATCAATAAATGTTGCAGTTGCTTTCTTGCTTTGTATTTCACATAATTTACTATTGGCATATAGCAATACTACTGAGATTTGTATGATGATTTTTTTTCCATAACCTTGGTGAATTCATTTTTTTAGTTTTAATATTTTTGTGTGGGGTTTTTGAGGTTTTTCTTCATATGAGTTCATGTATCTGCCACTAGCAAGACTTTGACTTTTTCCCCAACTTGTATGCCCTTCATTTCTATCCCATGGCTGACTGATCTTGTCTAGAACTTCCAGCACTAGGTTGAATAAAAGTAGTGAAAGCAATCCTCCTACTTTTCTGACAGATCTCAGAGAAAAATCTTTCCACTTTTACTCATTCAGTATAATGGTAGCTGTTGTAAATGACCTTTGTTATGTTGAGGTACATTCTTTGTATGCTTAATTGTTCTGCGTTTTTATTATTTGTTGAATTTTATCAAATGCCTTATGCATCAACAAACTTGCATTTTATTGCATTTGCCTGCATTAAACTTTACTGATAAAAAAAGATTTGAATTGGCTATTTTCATATCAGGCAAATTAGACATTATGAATATTACCAACAACAAAGAGGAAAATTACCTAATGATAAAAGAGCCAAAACATCATGAAGCTATAACAATTATGAATGTGGATGCACTTAACAATACGGCACCTATATAAGTAATACAAAAATAAAACAAATTGGAAAGAAAAATAGGTAATTAGATAATAAGCATTGAAAAATTTAGTTCTTAAATTTGAAAAACTAAAAGAACACTGGAAAGACAATTGGAAAAGATTTAGGAAATCTGACCAACACCACACTGCCAACCAAACTGACAACTCAAACTTACATATCACTTCACACAGTAAGAATAGACATTCTTTTAATATAGAGAATATTCTTTAGAAGACATTATATACTGGACCATAAATCAAATATTAATAAATTTAAAAGAATTGAGAAAAGAAGATGAGACGTAGTTAAGTTTTAGAACAGTTGGCTCGTGTATATAAAGTACTGGGTTTGGTCCCCAGCACCAGGAAAAAAAAACGGGGGGGGAAAAGAGATGAACCAAAATGAACTTACTTGAATCAAATTAAAAATCTGTAAAAGTATAAGAAATTGGCAAAAATACACATTTCTAAGTAATTCATAAGTCAAAGAATTGATCACAAGGTAAGTTAAAAATATTTCATGGAAGCCTACTATGGTGGTACATCTGATAATCACAGCACTCTGGGAAGCTGAGGCAGGAGGATCACAAGTCTGAATTCAGCCTGAGGAATTTAGTGATTTAATGAGACTTTGTCTCAAAATTAAAAAAAAAAATTCAGTGCAAAGACTCTGGTTTCAATCTCCAATACTGGTCAAAAAAAAAAAATCATTCTAATGGAAAAAACAAAATAAACCACAATGTAGAATATTAGAATTTGTTGGATTCAGTTAAATCAGTGCTTAGATGGAAATTTATAGCTTTGAGGCACCTATATTAGAAAAAAAATTTCAAATCAATAATCTGAGGTTGCACATAAACTAGATAACAAAGATACCCTTAGCCCAAAGCAAGTGGAAGGAATGAAATAGTACAGGAAGAACTGGAACAACAAGCTAGGATACAGATAAATAATAGGGATAATTAATAAACCAAAATTAGTTTTTAAAAGATAAACAAAATTAATAAGCTTTAGCTCTAGTAATCAAGAGAATAAGTGACTAAATTTCAACACAAGTAGGAAAAATAAAAGCAGAACAAAGCAAAATCCTAACCTTCAATACTTAAAAGGATCATATGTTACCAACAAGTTATATAGGGAACTGTCAATTTAGTTTAAATAAATAGATTCACAAGACATATTAAATTTTTCATTTTCTATAACACTATATTTGATAAGTAGGAACCTTAGAAGATCCCATGAGTCCAGATCCTACACATGCACACACACACACACACACACTTTCTCCCAGTTATTCAAGCTCAGAGTAGTGTAGGAAATGCTTTAAAGGGATTTTGCAGGTGCAACTGGCTTTCCAGATCATTTGACACTAAGATAAGGATTAAAAGCCATGTAGACCATATTTAACCAGTAGAACCCTTTACAAGTAAAATTTTTGTTGCTTGGTCACAAAAGATGAAATTCACAAATGTAAAGCAGAAAAAGCATTTGACTTGTTGCTGACTGTGACAGTGAAGGGGGCCACACACAAGGAGTGTGAGCAGCCTCTGTGAGCTGAATGGCCCTGGCTGATAGCAAGTAAGGAAACAAAGCCTCTTTCTACAACAGCAATGAGGTAAATTCTACCTATTCTAAGAATAAGCATAGAGTCAGATTTTTCCCAGAACCCAGATGGTTTTATTTCAACTTTGTTATATTCTGAGCAAGGAAACTGGTCACACTGAGCTGGACTTTTGGTCTACAGAGCTGTGAGGAAATAAATGGGTGCTGTTCTATGCCTGTAAGTTTGCAATTAAAAACTAACTCATCATTTAAATAAAAAGAACAATAACCGCTGCCTTTCACTTTTCAGGGCAAGCTATGAAATAATTTCCTGGTGTTTATGAGTCCTGTATGAAATATGAGCTTGAAATTAAAATGCTCTATATTGTAAAATACTAATTAGGAACACATGGGGAAATGTAAACACGTTTTCAATCTCAACATTTTCTTCAGGCCAGTGCATTGACATTTTATTCCCTTGGGAAATCTATTTTAGTGAAATGACCTTGAAATCAATCCTGAAGTATACCAGTATGTTTCAGTCCCAGCTTAATGTAGAAACTCAAAATTTTATCATTTATTCATAAGAGGATGATTATAACTATCTGAGCAGGAAATACTCTCCCTGTCTGCTCCAAGAATAATTGTAAGAACTTCACTGCTTTCATGAAGATGACAACATCAATCTCATTAACTATCACAACTTGACCTCCCTAAGGTGCATAACATTGATTATTCAGCCAGGGTCTATGCTGATGACATTGACAAGCATTACTCAGGATGACTGATATGAATCATAAAGCTATGCCCAAAGGAGAGCATTGCCATCAAGCATCTGCATAAATCCAGAAGCCTGTAGGTATTGCCAAACACATTTTGCATTTAAATCTGGAGTGATTCATTTGAATTAGTGTATGACTACTAAAGAGAGAAGAGAACATAAGCATGAAAAAGTATGGGCCTGACTGTAATCTAGTATCTCAAAACAACAGCTCAAGTTTAGTCTCAATCAAGGCTAACTCCAACTATTAGAATTTATTTGTAGGACCATAAAGTTTTGGTTTCCTGGGCTGAGTTTTCCAGCAAACTGCCTTGTGACCTTGAACAAGTTTCTCGACATTTTTTTTGTCTTCTAAAATAGCAACAACATAATTGAAATATCTGAAGCTGTCTCCTGATGTGTTCAGGAAATTAATTTTTTTATAAACAGCATTGAGAGACTCAGAGTGATAGGACAAAAAACCCAATCATCACAAATAACGAGGTTAATAGCTTGCCAAATACTTTTTTCTTACAGTGTTAAGTCTGGGTTGAAAAGGAAAATTCCCGGCAATAAATGGAGAAGGCATTTTTCGCAATGATGAGGCTGAAATCACAGAAGTACAAAGAGGGTACCAGATGAACCATAGTCCATTTTTAATTTTTAAAAACTTTCATAAAATTTTCAAGCATGATATTTTCAAGTAGGGAAACATTATAATTAGCCTCAAGCATCTATAAACCACTTTAATAATTATCAACTCATTTCAAACCTTGTTTACATCATAACTTCAGATTTTACAGGAAGATTTTGCACTGTATCGTGTTATTTAAAACTGCAAGTATTCACATAAAATACAGTGATTTATGATCAGGTCATATTATATAAGGAATGCTATTAAAGAGAAACTTTCAAAGGAATAACATTTATTCCAAATATTTCAAGGAAAAATGGAATGCTTTTACTAAATTTAAACAAGAAACAACTAATTTACATTTTAACATTTACTTCTTGAATCATATATCAATTTTCTTGCTTATGAATGTTCCTTATATAATTTAACAACTCTGTGGGTACAGAGCTCTTAGATTTACCACACAGTGTTAAAATAAACATATACCAGGTATATATACCATAGAAGCTGTCCATATTCTATGTTGCACTGAAAAAGCTTTCATAGCACATTTTGAGTGACTGTTCTATCCTTAATATATAGCACATTTGACAACCTGAAAAAATAGTACTAAATTTTTATACATGTTAATATTTCTTTAACTTTTCATGTAAGTTTAAATCATTTTTCTACATGCATAGACCTTATTAAGCTTTGCAAAATATGACAAATCAACATAATGAGAAATAGCCAGGATTTCTATGGAAAAAAGATTAGTGAAGAGGAGCCTGTAATTTCATGAAATAATGCTAAAGTAGAATTTAAACTAGAAGACCAATTGTCAAGACTGAACTAGTGATATCACACGAAATAGGAATCAAAACCATATAGGTGTAGGAATAAACCTTTTTTTCGAAACCATGTATATCAGTTTCACTTATTCCATGGGAAGGGGTCAGAGTAGCTACCTGGATTACAGAGGGAGGACCTTTTGGGGGAAAGAAAAGAAGCAGGTGACCTGATCTAATCTCAACTGGACTTATGGATACATATATTTTTGCATTGTTTTCATCTCTGAAATGTCCCTAGCAGGACAACTCTGGGTCAGGATTTTAATGTATGTGCTGCCAAAGTGAGCACAGTGGCTAAGGACTGCTGTAAGTGGAACCCAGGATCTAAAACATGGCTTTCTTTATAATGTCACAAAGTCTTTCCAGCATTTTCCAGTGTAAAATAGAAATTTTCACAATATAAACACTTCGTGCTGTGTGAAGGACTCTCTGAATCTCACCTATCCTGGGGCAGTGGTGGATGTTTTAGATGGGAAGGAAGGACTAGGGAGGTGTCTTCAAAGATTTGCTTGGGTAGATTTCCATTTGCTTTGTCTGAAACTCATAATTTCATGTACAATTGAAATTTTTTACCAAAACACATTACTGGATATGATCATTGATTAGTATGAGTTTTATTTGGCATTAAAGAGTATGTAATAGTTTAATTTTCTCAGTAGAAAAAGAAATGGGTATGTGTGTTATTCAACTTGTTTATTCAAGTCATATACTGGCTTAAAATACAGTTACTTTAAGGCTACCCCAATTTGTTTTTCAGTAAATACTCAGCCTTTTGGTACCCTGCTGTTTTGAATTCTTCTCTCTGGATAATACCTCTCTCTTACCCTGTGGTTCTTACAGCCTCCACTGATTTATAAGTTTAATGTGACCTTCAGATAAAAGCTCACCTGAATGTGGTTTTGTTAGCTCACATTTCTTTTCAAGGTCAACCAAGGATGATTTTCTTTATTATCTTTTAACCATAGTTTGGCTCATAATAGGAAAATACACATAATTCTCAACTGTTGGAGGTACAGATCTTATAATTTAAGTGTTTTGGCTTCTCCAAAAGCCATGTTGAAACTCAATCCAAAGAGCAACAATTTTGGGAGGTGGGGCCTAATGGAGGTGTTCAATTGATTACTGCAGCTATAAAAAAGCTTGAGGGAGTATTCTGTATGTATATATGTATGTATGTATGTATGTATGTATGCATGTATGTATGTATGTTTCTCTGTGTGCCTGTGTGTCCTCCTCTAGTTCTCTCAAACCTCTGCCACATATGGAACAACATTCAAAGCATCATCTAAGAAGTAAGATCATACCCTCAACAAACACCAGATGCCAGTACCCTGATCTTGGACCCCTCAGCTTCCAGAATTGTGAGCCAATAAATTTCTCTTCTTTAGAAATTGTCCAGTCTTTTTTTTTTTTTTTTAGCAGCACTTAGTACACTAAGACCATGGCTCACACTGATTATTATGGTACTTCTTAAACAAAGAATTCAGTATTAAAAATAAGTATAGCAATGCATTAGTACATTCTAGTCTTCTATTAGTGCATTCTAGTGTTCTAGTAATCGACCAGAGATTGTACTCAAACACATGATATGTGCTGAATAGAAGAGAGTGCTTCTCATGTATGAAAAGTAGAAATGAATACTGAGAAAATAATGTATAAAACATGCATTACCTATCAGGATGCCAATCAGGTAGGAATCTTTTCCCTATCCCATTCTTTGTGAAGGTTAAAAATTCAATCAAGCAGATGTAATCTTACTTAAACACAGTTCAGGTTAAAAGGTATTTGGTGGAACATGGCCAGATTCAGCCATCCAGGCCTTTCCCCTTTGAACAATATGAAAGATTTCTTAGAAAACTGCTTATCAATATAGTAGGATTTTTATAAAGCTGACTAGTATGTGATAAAATTACACTAAAAACTACGTAATATTTAAGTCAGATATTACAAATCAGTACATGTATCTGAAAAACTTTTAGCTTTGTTTTGGCCTCTACTCCCATGTCAGCAGAGATTTGAGAATAGTTTTCTTTTCAGATGTAGCTAGAGCAGCTAGATTCCTACTCTTGGGTCCTCAGTGTTTTGGCTCCTATGGTTTTTTTTTTTCTGTCAAATACAGAAAGATGACACAATGACCTTCCTATTTGAATAGGAAGTAGAAAAATCAGCCATTAGGGTACACTGCCCTTATTATAAATTCTTATAACTGGATCTCATAGTTTTTGAACTCTCTTTTTCCCTGAAATAGGCACCTTAATGTATCCTATACTGTATTGTGGGGCGCATTCCTGCAGAATGTACTTACATGTATTGCCCCACACTCTGCTCTCTCACCTTCTTCTTACTTTCTTAGTTCTTTCTGTCAAACACACCTATCTTAAATTATTGGGGTGTATTACAAGTGGGGCTTTACTTTCTTTTGTGTTCCTAACTTCTGCATTAAAAGCTATTTTTACCTTTTGTTTTTACAACTCTACATCTGGTGCCTAAAGGCCTTTAAGAATGAGAATGAATCAATTTTTGACAGATGATCTAAGAAAAACCACAATTTTTCATTTCATAGTATTCTGCGTTTAATCTTTTTCTGCCCATTTTCAGTGAGTTATACAAACTCATGTTTTTAAAATCAGATAGATTTGGTTGGACAGAACCACCCTTCCTATCAGGTTTTATTTTTAGATCATCAAATAATGATACAAAATATACTTCTATCGTACTTTCTGCTTCCAGTTCTGTCCTTATCAAGCTAGACTGTTGTAGATTAAATTGATAATACCTGCAATTTTCACTTTCATATTCAGAAAAGGTAAAAAAGCAACCTGTGGCTTGACATTCAGGCCCTATATTCACCTTAAATTGACTTTCACCCTACCTGCCTTTCCAGTGTTACTTGTTTTTCCTTCTTTCATGTACCTTTCCCAGCATGTTTGCTCTTCTTTGTACACACAGTGTATGCTTATCTCTGGGGATTTAGAGCTTTGAATGCCCACCTTGATTCTCCTCAGATGCTAGAAATAAAGTGTTCTTCTCCTGAAAATTGATGGCAATTTTTACATTTTGTCTTGAGCTTATTCGTTGTGTTGATCATTAAAAGTTTTCTGAGACTCTAGCCTGCAGCAAAAGACAGCTTTAGGCTCAGGTATATAGAATTGAACAAACCTGACAAAAAAAATCCTGCCCTCAAGGAGGTTTTGTATGTGTGTGTGTGTGTGTGTGTGTGTGATAGCTGCTTAGGGAGTTTTAAAATAGTGATTTGGAAATACTTATACTGATAGGTGAAGAAAGAAAAGCAAGTGTTATTGCATTTATTTGCTTGTAGTGGCCTATAAAAGTAACATAAATTAGTTCACATTAAAAAACACTACCAAATGACTGAAAGATGTGATATTAACTGGTTTCACTCTATTTGGAAAATAAGTACTGCTTTGGAGAGATGGATTAGTGCAGCGTAAGTTCTCACCTACGAATGCAGGAGCATAAACGAGAAACACTGCAGAGGACAGTCAAACTCACCAGGAAGACTTACCCCATCTGGTGTACATCCATCGTTTCAGGCTGTTCTGTGAATCTTGGCTCAATTCCTCAGCTTTACCTGGACAATCAGTGAAGGTGACTGCCCAACAGTGTACTTACCAGGACTCAAGATATGTCATGATGTCATCCCTATTGAAAACCATTTCCCTGGTCGCATTGATGACAAGGAAGAGACTAGGGGCTGGTTCTGCTTCCCTTCTTTGTCAATTACAAGCCCAACAAATAAATACCTTTTCCAAGAACTTTAATGAGGAGTCCGTTAAGATCCTCTCCTTTCTGCTTTTCCTTTACAGAGTCCACCAGGACTCCTGCATTTCTTTGGGCTTATTTTAATGATATTAATCATAATATGGGCTCATATTAATGATAATAATCAAGGTTTTACTTGGCTCCTGTAGGATCTCGTCCTGTTTGGAAATTGGCTTAGCCCCAAATGTAATACTTCTGGGAGTTCCTGGTGAACATTTCATGTTGTCGATGACACGTGGATTGGATGACTACTTGTTATGCAGCAGCCAGTCTTGTTGCTTCTATCAAATCATATAATATTGGCCGGGTCCTGTTGATTTCTCAAGATCCACTACTTTTGTTTCTTCAGACTAGCAAAATGCTTACAAGTCTCTGCTCTTGTTGACTGCTGCCTCCCTGGTCACCACTGCACACTCCAGGATGTCCCTGTCATACCCTTCTGCTTTTTCCTAGTGAGCATCAAAGACTCGTATAGGGCAGCATCACCGTTTTTGTTCTATCACTTTGTGCACTACTACTGATAAACTGAATACCTCACAAGTCCTAAACTTCTCTGTGCAGTTTGAAAAATAGAGGAGAAACAAAAAACACTTCCTCTTTACGTTTTTATTCTGTTGCAGGTAGGGGTCAAAGAACAATCTAGCTCCTCATATATTTTTCAGAATAATTTAATCATATTAGCCTTTACTTTTAATTTTTCCTTTCCCCCTTCCTTCTCTTCCTAGTTCCATTTTTTCTTCCTTCATTCATTTTTTCTCCATTTTCTCTCTCTATTGTTCTTTCACAATCTTTTACCTTCTTTGAGCAAGAACCGTGCAGTTCAATGCTCAGAATTTGTTGAACGTTCTCTTCCTTATAAAAAAAAAACTTCACAGAAATGTCTCAAAATCTCTCAAGTAAAATAATCATGGAAGTCAAACTCAGTTAATTCAGCTGTAAAAGTTTCTATAATATAGTAAGATCTCAAAAATAACAGTTGAAAGAATGAATGAGTGAATATAATCTGAATCTCAGTATAAATGTTATCTGAATTACTGTGCATTTATTTAGATGCATCTTTTGTTTTATCTAAAGTTTATAAAAACAAGGGCTTGCTTTTATTCAAGTTTGCACCTTTCAAGGCTGTTGTCTTACTATTTAGCATATAATAGACAAAACATATTTTAAAATTAATGAATATTTTCTTTATTATGTACTAAAATACATATATGTGAGTTGTATCATAAGCCAGATGTGCTTAATAACTGGTATGTAGCCTGAAGTTCATATTTGGGTAGGCTTATTATTTCTTTTATATTGTGCTTTAAGTTTCTCTAAATGGTGCACTTTAATCTTAAAAGGCAGAGATTTGTCCTAGTCTTCTAACTTTAAAAATTCCATATGATCTAATTGTTATCATTAGGCATTTTGAAAAATGTTTTATTTATATTATTTCTTTCAGAACAAGTGACTTATCTTTAAGAGCAAGTAAGGCACAACAATTAAATAGTCTCTAAAAAGTCAATGTACCACAAAACAACTATCACAGAATCCTGTCAGTTTTAAGAGAAAATAAATGTTTGACCAGGATTACATGCTAAATATTATTTATGCTCTTTTTGTTATGATTTATTACTTTTATTATTATTATTATTATTATTATTATTATTATTATTTAGTACCCAGGGTAGAACTCGGGACCTTGCACTTGCGAGGCACGTGCCAGAACCACTGAGCTAAATCCCCAGGCCCTAAGATTAATTATTTACATGAAAGAAAGGATAGAAGGACATATTTAAACTTTTCCCCTTCTTATGGCTATTGGTCCTCCTTGGCATAATATCTTCTTTATTAATAAATGAATGCTGTTGGGAGACTGTGGGAATGGCAATTAAGATCATCTAAAGGGAATTGTTCCCAAATAGATAAGATAATGTGAAAGAGAATTTTAAATGTAGAAAAGATAAGTCTCAGAAACAGATTGAATTTTGTACCTGGAATTTAGAGTGGAAAAATTAGAGGGGACCTAGGTGTGACAACACTAAGATGATTCTTTATAATCATGATTTAAATGGTCCCGTGATACTACTAGACAATTGGAGTGCCTTTGTTAGTTTTGTGAATATAAACAGGATATTCATGGTAATTTTGAGATCAAATGTTTTCAATATAGAAGAAAAATCTCTGTCGACTTGCTTTTAAAGTCCACATGGATTAAAAATTAATGAATGTCTGATTTGTTAATTCCTTAGTTCAGTGAATCTCACTCTCATGAGTTAGCTTCCCAGGGTAGAAAAAAGTGCTTTTTCATCCTAAACATCAAATTTATCCATGATATTTTCTGATTTTCATTGCTCAATAACTTATAAATGTTGCTTTTTTAAAAAAAATCCAAACCACTGTAGTTCAAGTTAGTCTCATCTTCATCTGAAGTACTGATATAATCTTTGAACCGATTTCCCTGTGTACCTTCTCTTTACTCCAATTAGTTCTCAGCGATACAGGTATCGAGCTTTTAAAAAAGCAAATGTCCTAATGACAGATCCTTGCATGCAATCTGTCAGTGGTTTCTATTGCTCTGAGAAACAAAGTTTTTTCATCTCTTTAATAAAAGCCAACAGGATATATTTTTTTTTCCTCCCAAGCTAGTATCTAGCTACTTAAACTCCATAATCTATAAATATATACTCAGTTGCTCAAATGGTTATGATTACTTCATTCTTCTCTCCACAGATTTGGATAGTTAAGTGATTTGTGTCCTTCAAGACATTTTCCCTTTTGTTTATGTTGCCACTTTTTGGCATAAACTTGCCCATAAAACTTCCTTATTTTTTAAATATCTCTAGGTTTGTATCTTACACTATGAAAACCATTTTACAAGACATTTTGTCTATCTTTCAGGAGAGCTAATTGTTGAAAATTACTAATCCCTTGCAGTGATCCCATTACAGAAAGTATAAATAACAAAATAGTATAAGTGATTATGTGGAGAGAGCTAGATTACAATTAATTTTTAATTTATTCTGTTTACATATATTTTCTAAATTTTCCATAATAAACATATTTTCTTTCTGCAATTATAATTAAAATAAGAATATTATTGAAAAAATCATGCTTTAAAAATGTAGTGTTGGCAGTAGAAAAAACTGTTAATGCAAATTCTCTGGAAGATAACAAGTGCAAAAATCTGTGTAGAAGTTTATAGAAAGGTACTCAAAAACATCCAAAATTAGATAGAGGCTACAGGAAACTATGATCTTGAAAACCTGTAACTGCAGAGGGTAAAAATGGTGAGTTTGGAGCTATTGTTCCTGTAGCTTCTTGTCAACAGCTAAATCTATGGCAGAAACTATAGGTTTGTTAGCAGGAGAGGACCAAGACACAAAAGAAAGTGAACAGAAAACATTTCAGCAATGACAAGGTAAGTGAAAGTTTCAGAAAGAAATCCCATGAAGGAGCAAGAGAATTAGTGAGACCAAGACTGCCCACGAATTGCCTAAATCTCTGACAACTAAACTGTACATGTGCTTTGAAGAACCTTACAGGTACCATCCAAAACCAGGTAGAGCTGAAGAGATGAGGCAGAAAACTAGTCTTTCGCCTCTTCTTCCTCCTCTTCCTCCCTCTCTTTCTCTCCTCCCCTCCTCTCCTTCTTCTTTTTCTCCCTCTCCTTATCCTTCTGCCTCTCTCTCCTTCCTCTTCCCCCTCTTCTTCCTCCTCCTCCCCTTCCCCTCCCCTTCTTCCCCACCCTCTCCTCTCTTCCCCTTCTTCCCTTCTTCCCTTTCCCCCTTCCCCTTCCCGTTCCCTTCTTCCTCTTCTCCCTCTTCTTGTGCTTCTGCTCCTCCTCCTCCTCCTCCCCCTCCTTCTTCTTCCCCTCTTTTGCAGTAATAGGGATTGAACCCAGTATCTTTACACTAAACAACACCCTTGGTTAGCACTTTAAATGTTTTATCTTGAGACAGAGCTTTGCAGACTAACTAAATTATCTATCTTAGGCTCAAACTTCCCATACTTGTGCCTCAGCCTCTCAGAATGCTATTTACAGGTATATGCCACGATGATCAGAAGAAAAGTAATTTTGAAAGAGCTGCACTGGGTGAAACTTGTCATTTTCCTACTGTTCTAACTGAATGCATGTCCCAAATTACAAACAACTTTGTAATAGCTGAAGCCTTTCTGGTTTGAGGCATTAGAAGACAGAACTTGAAGCTGCAAAAGCAGCTGAAACTTAAGGATAGATTCAAAAGGCACTGTGATTTTTGAGAGGATGTGCCTCCAGAACTGTGTAGGCCTTCTACTCAAATATTTGGGTGACTGCTCAACTATGTAGATGTATGGAGGGCTCTCATGGAGCCAGGCTAAGAAATGTAGCAGTGTGAAGCTACAAAAAACAAGCAGAAGACAGGTGTGGTGGTGTACACCTGCAATCCCAGCATTTAGAGAAGCTGAGACAGAAGAATCACAAGTCTGTGTCCCAACCAAGCAATTTAGCAAGACTCTGTGTCAAAATTTAAAAATAAAAATTAAAAGGGCTGGAAATGTAGCTCAGTAATATAGTACCTCTAGGTTCCATTCTAAGTACTGCAGAATACACACAAAAAAACAAATAAATAACAATCAGATATACTAGCAGTTGTAAAACATACAGTGGACAAAGTTTGCACTTTGAATACAGCCTAGGAAATTGCATATTAGAACATGAACAAAAAAGAGAAATCAATAACAACAATAAACAATCCTTTAAAGAAAAAACTGATTGAAATATACACATTGGCTAGTTTTCGATTAAAAATCACTAGACCTGCCAAACTACAGCAAAGTGTGATCTACCTATTAAAAAAAAAAGAGCAATCAGTAGAAATGTATTTAGAACTGGTTTAGAAATTGGATTTGCAGATGAAGATATTCAAACTCCTATTATAAATCTGCACAAAAATTTAAAAGAAAATATGTTAAAAAACTAAACAAAAATTAGTGTCATCAGTGAAAAAGGGAGCATGAGCAGCAAAACTAAAACTATTGAAGAAAGGTATTTTAGAGCTCAAAAGCACAATAATTAAAAGGAAAAATTCAAGGATAGGCCCAATAGTATATTGGAGATGGAAGAAAAGAACAGTAAACTTGAAATTACAATAACAGAAATTACCTCTCATGAGGAACAAAGAGAAGAATGTTTGTTTAAAACTAAGCAAAACCTAGAGCTGAGAACATATCAAGCATCCCAATACATGTGCAATTCATGTCCCAGGAGGGGTGGGAAAGATGCAGGAAAACTATTTGCACTGGAATGGACAAAATATTCCAAAATTTGGTAAAAAACAAGTACATTTCAGATGGAATGTTTTTTCATGAAAACACAAGTAGGATTAAAAGAAGAGCAACAAATACATTATGCCTATTTTCCTCCCACTACTGAAAGTCAAACATGGAAAAAAATCTTAAAAGGAGACAGAAAATAAATAACAAATTACATACAATGGATTATTAGTGAATTATAGATGGATTTTCTGTCAGAAACTAGAATTCAGAAGATATGAGAGTGACATGTTCACATTATTAAAATAAAAAGTAACTATCCACCCAGAACACTGTATTTATGAATATATCATAGCTTTTCCACAAGAGACTAAAAAATGTTGTTTAGGGGAAGGGAAAGAACATAGACAGATGGACTCAGTGCTATAAAAAGACATGAAGTACACAGGAAATGATAAATATCGGGTACATATAAAAGCTTGAACTTTTCTGTCTTAAATTCTTTAAAAGATATGGTGGCTTAAAGCAAAAATGATAACACTGAATTCTTGGATAACACAGATGCAATATATGTAGAAATAGTAGTTCAAAGGGTGGGGAACAACTATAGATATATTGCTATAAATTTCCATCATTTTATCTGAAGTAATTAAACATGAGCCCTAAGAAGATGGTGATAAATTAATGACAGATATTTTAGTTCCTGGGAAACACCAGCGTGTTAGGCAAAGACACAAACCTAGAAGGCCAAGAGAGGAGTTACAATGCAATACTTACAAAAATTAATTTGAATTGATATAAAGTAAGGCAAGAAAGGAGGAAGAAAAAAGTAAAAGTAGATAAGGTAATTAGAAAATGAGTTGCAAAATGACAGCTCTAAATAAAACTATCAACAATTACATTTAAGTAAAATGGTGAAAACATTATAATCAAAAAATAGACTTTCAGAGTGGGTGAAAAGCAGTTATATGCTATCAATGAGACACTATTAGCCACAAAGATACAAATAGGATGAATATAACAGGTGAAAGTAATATATTATGCAAATATAAGAACAAAAAGGCTATGTTAATGTAAAAAAATGAGATAATAAGGAAAACTTCTTAATCACAATAGGGTTAATATAGTGAACAATTATAATAATTTATAAATGCCTGTTCTATACACCTAATAACAGAGCTTCCAAATACATGAAGCAAAAATTAACAGACTTAATGGAGAAATCGGCAAGTGCAAATCACTGATTTTAACGCATCTCTTATGTAGTGAGAGAAGAGTTTCACAGTATAGGCTTAGCAAAAATATAAGTCCTTGGACTAATTATATTAAGGACCATAAGGTCTTTTAGTTTCATAGTTTTAAGTTTTAAAATTTCGGTCCTTGATCCATGTTGGGCGAATTTGTTAATTTCTGAATATTGTTGGAAATTGTATTGAAATTTCATTGTTTATCAGTTTGAATAGAACTGGAATTTAACAATATTGAAACTTTCAATCTGGAAACATGTGTTACCACTTAAATTAGGCCTCGTTTTCTTTCTTTCATTAGTGTTTTATAATTTCATGCATAAACAATTTGCACATATTTTGTGGGATTTATAGCTGTGTTGTAAGGTATTTAGTACCATTGGAAATGATCATTTTTATTTAAATTTTTAATTATACATTGGTACACACAAAACAAATTGGTACTTGTGCATTGTCCTTGTATTCAGGATTCTTGTAAATGTTTTTTATTCTAGTTGATTTTTTATTATATATGTATATATTCTTCATGATTTTCTAAGTAAATAATTTTGTTTTCTAAGAATAAGGACAATTTTATTTCTTCTTTTCAAGTCTGTATGTCTTTTACTTATTTATTCATTCTTGGACTTGCTTTATTTTATTGAGAAGAACAATGGAGAAGATGCTGAAGAGGTGTGATGAGCAGAAATTTCTACATTTTTCACAGATCATAGGGGAGGGAAATGTTTAATCTCTTTCCATAATAGGGGTTTTTCTTCTTATTCTTTTAATAAACTGAATTACAGTCCATCCTCATGACTAGATCTTTTCATGGTGCTCTTGTCACCTTTGCAGACACGGGCAGAGCAATGAAACCTTCGAGTCCTTGCTGTGCGTATTCTCAGCTGAGGCACTGTTCTGCTTTCTTGGGTCAGCTTTCATACTGTGAATGCACGTATTTTTTTTTTCTGTCTGTCTATTCATTGCCATGTTTTAACATTTTTTGTGTTTTTCATTGACAAATTTGCTGTTTAAAATGGCCTTCAAGGCATAATGGTGAAGTGCTATTTAGTGTTTCTTACAGAGAAAATGTGTACACCAGGTACAGTTTCAGAATGAGCTACAGTGTGGTTGGCTGAGAGTGTGATGGTAACAAATCAATAACATGTTAAGTAAAGAGTCTTAAAACAGTAACACACATACCATGTTATATATGGATCAGTTGTTGAAAACGTGACCAGAGGCTCACAGGAACTTAACCTGGTAGGTATTCCCTCTAGGAGCAATGATTTGGTATTCACTATTCAGTGTTCCTGGAGATTTTCTAGAACACATATATGCTAAATGAGAGTTGATTATACCCTGGAATTCAGTGATTGAATTTTAAATGTAGGACAATTCTTGCATTCTTGAAAGAAAGTTATTCAGTAATAATATATTATTCATTTTATTTATTGTTCTATTGAATGTGTTGGTTGTTTTGAATTTATGTTTGTATTTTCTTTTTCTACTTGTTCTTTACTAGAATAAAATGCTTCAGGACAATGATCAGAATAAGGTCTGAGGCCCAGTAGTCTGTTCTTTTTTCTTTTAAAAATTTTTATTAGTACACACTTGCAGAACCTATTGACTGTATTCATCATTGGGAGTTAAAAAATGTACATAACACATCTTAATTCTTTTTACTTCCCCTTTCTTCCTCTCCACTCCTTCTCCCTTCATCTCTTAGTCCCCTTCTTATTTGCAAAAGAACTGTGTATTTTCACAAAGGTATCTTTTTTTTTTTTTTGTCTTATTTTGGAATCAAGGTAATGCTGACTTCATAAAATGTGAAAAGCATTTCCTTCTCTTCTAGATTCTGGAAGAATTTTCATAAAATTATCATGTTTTTAAAAATGTTTGATAAAATTCACCAATAAAACCACCTTGGCCTACATTGACTTTGTTGGAAAATTTTCAAATATAAATTTAGATTTTTAATACATTTAGAAATATTCTGTTTATCTATTTTTTTTTGTCAATGAGCTTTGAGGGTTTGGGTTCTTCAATGAAGTTTATCGTTTCATCTAAGCTGTTGAATTTATGGGTACAGAGCTGTTCATGGTTTTCTAATATTTGTAATTTCTGTATTTTCTTGCTTTGTCTGACTAGTTTTTGTTTTTTTTTTTTGTTTGTTTGTTTGTTTTTTTTGGGTATGTACCAGGGATTGAACTCAGCAGCTTGGATTTGCGAGGCAGGCGCGGTGCCACTGAGGTAAATCCCTGGCCCACTAGTTTTGATTTTTTTGAGGAACAAGCTTTTGGTTTTATTTTCTTCTATTTTTTTTCCTTTTCCTTTTGGCTTTCAATTTCATTGATATGTTTTTATTATCTTTTTTCTTCTACTTGTTTTGGATTTAATTTTCTCTTGTTATTAAATTACTTAAAACGGAATTTTTATTTTCTCTCATGTGATATAAATATTTGATATATAAATTTCTCTCAAAGTACTGCTTTAGCAGCATCACCATAATTTTGCTTTTATGTTCTTTCAATTAACAATATTTCAAAATTTCCTGCTGTATTGTTTTTGACCTTCATGACCCATTAGGATTGCATTGTTTTAATTTTCAAATATTTGGGGAAATTTCCAGATAGGTGTGTGCTATTGATTTCTAATTGTGATTCATTATTGTTAAAGAATGGTTATTAGAGAATTGTTATAAGACTGTTTGTATAAATCAATTAAATTTTTTTTTTTTGTACGGGGGATCGAACTCGGGACCTTGCATTTGCAAGGCAGGCGGCCGAACCACTGAGCTAAATACACGGCCCTCAATTAACTTTTTTTTAGGTCTATCTTAGAGAACATTTTATATGCATTTGAAATTTGTATGCATATATTTGAAAAAATATATATTATGCTGCATTTATTTAGTAGCATTTTCTATAAATGACTCATAAATCAAATTCATCTGGTATTTGCTGTGCTTACTGAAATTTCTATCAGTTATCTAGACAGGAGTGGTAAGTTTCCAGTTAAAACTGTGAATTTGATAGTGTCTCATTTCAGTTCTGTCTGTTTTACTTAATGCTGTGAAGCTCTGTTGTTGGATTTGTACAAATTTATGGTGATTATTGCTCATTGGATGTTGACTGTATCCTATATAAATACAACCACTCCATCTTTCATTTAACTAGTATTTACCTGATACATCTTTTCTCATACTCTTAGTTTAATGTCCTGTGATATGATTGGATTAAAATCTACCCACTTGCCAGCAGATTTTTATTAGCTTCATTAAGGATTTCTTTTTTCTGTTTATTTTGGATTAATTGTCTTTTTTATGATTCCAGCTTCGCTTCATGATTTATGCCTCTTCTATAATTTTTTCTGGTGTTTGCCACAGATTTTGCAATATATATCTTTAATTAGTCAGAATCTATTTTCAAATAGTATTAAGCCACTTTCTGGGTAGCATACGGACCACTTAGAATTTTTATCTTTCCTCTTTTGTGTTACAATTGTATTGCAGGTATTCTTGTACCTGTGCTCCAGATACACAATGTCAATTCTCTATTTGCTGTAGTTAGTAATTTATCTTATAGAATAATTTTAAAAAGATAAAATGAATTCGACATTACTTTTGTTTGTGTCATCCCAGTGATTTTTATTTCTTTAGGTATATAGTAGTTTCTCTTCAGTATTATATTTCTTCTGCCTGAAATACTTACTTTAACCCTTAGTATTATAGAAATCACCTGGAAAGGAGTTTTTCCAAGCTTTTCTTTTTCTAAGAAAATTTTATTTCTCTTTTATTTCTGAAATATATTTTTGGAGTACAGAATTCTAGGATAATGGATTTTGTTGTCCTGTCACTTTCAAGATGTCACCACATTGCTTTCTAGCTTACAGTGTTTAAGATGAAAAGTTTGTTGTATGTAAGGCCAGACTACAACATTGTCCAAGTGGCATGGTGTGTGGGATGGGCATTGGTGGCTCTATCCATCCTGGGCAGGTTTCCTGAGCCTTGGATGCTTGGCACAGTGCATCCTAGATTCTGCTTACTCTTGCTGCCTCTGTGTGATTAATAAATCTGCTTTGCCTGATGTGCGTGAGTATTCTGTCTCACAAGACTCCTGCAAGTAGGAAAGGTATGTGGGATCTGCTCCATATGATGCCTGTCCTCCTGGTGTTGAGGTTGCTGTGAGTCTGCTTTAAGGCCCAACAGGAGGAAGAACATGTGCACCAACACTGAGTAAGGCTTCTCTTTTCATCCTCAACATATTTGTCTTTTAATGTTTTGATAATAGCAACTCTGGCAGGTATGAAGTGATATCTCATTTTGGTTTTGGCTTCCGCATTAGTTAAGGTTCATTAGAGGAACAGAATCAATATCAAACATTTATAAGGGATTTATTAGGTGGGCATACAGGATCAGAAGGGTGAAGACTCCCTCTGGCCTTCTGCAGAAGCAGAGGCAGAATAATCCAAAATGGTCACCTTCACATTGGAGAGCTGGGGATCCTGTAGCAGTCAAAGGTTAAAGAATTGGAAACTCACTGTAGTAACCAGTGTGAGTCTGTATTGGAAGTCCTAAGAGTCTGTACTGCAAGGCACGGAGTATGTGCTGGAAAGCCAAAGAGTCTCCACTGGAGACCGAGGTCCAAAGGCAAAGCTGAAGAGTGGAACACCCCCAAAAAAGGGGAAATATTTGCTTCTTCTTTCCTTTTTATTCTGTCCAAACTGCTAGTCAAGCTATTGGTTGGTACCACCCACATCTGAGGTGGGTCTTCCCCCCACATCTCGCTGGCTTACACATCAGCCATCCACAGACACACCCAGAATTTGCTAATCTGCTAGGCAGTTCTCACTCAAGTCAAGTTGACACAACAAATAACAATCATGTTTGCATTTCCTAAGCATGTTTCATGTACATGTTGACCATTGTATGTCTTCTCCAGGGAAAAATCTATTTAGATCTTTAGTTTATCCCCAATTTTATTTGGCTATTAAGTCATATGATGTTCTATATAGTTTGCTTAATATTATAATTGAAGAAAATTCTATTTTCCAATATACTGCTATCTGGGACTATTATAAATAGTATTGCCATGTATAGTCTTACACATAAGTTTGAGTGAACATATGTACTTTGTTTATGTTAGATATATATATATATTGAATCACCCAGAATGTGTCCTTTATTTTTTTTTTGGTACCAGGAGTCGAACTTGGGACCTTGAGCTTGTGAGGTAGGTGATGGAACCACTGAGCTAAATCCCTGAATCATACAGAATGCAAATGATAGGCTTTAAGAGACCCCACCTAAAAATCTTTAAAATTATTATATTGATACTTATTTCTAATAGCAATACAAGAAAGTTTTAGTTTATATAAATTATTTCAAACATTTGTGAATGTTTCTCTTTTTTTCATATTAACAATTCTGGCGAATACTAAATTGTCCTAATTTTTATTTCTATGATGATTAATGAATTTGGCTATTTTCCCATTTGGATAGTAGCCATTGAGATACCCTGTTTTGTGAAGTGACTCATCAAATTCTTTGTTCCTAATTCTACTATTTGTACAGAATACAAAAATCAGATATGAACTACATATATATCACGTACATATTTATATATATGTCCACATCAACTGATTTAAGATTCTGCAGTGTACTGGCAGAACGTCTTTCAATATATATGGGTTATGGGATTATGAAATACAGATGACTTTAACTTTTATCTTTAGCTTGCTTTTTTTACTAAATAAAATAAATGCATACACTCACACATGTATATGTGCATTTGTAAATAACTTTAATTTGTACAAAGTTTTAAAAATTAAAGTTCTATCAGAATGTAAATGCTATTTGTGACATATGTTGTTATGTACACTACCATTTTGACTCACAAATTGACCTGATCAACAAAATTTGATTAGAAATTTAGAACTTTTAAAATGATAAAAGAATGATCTGCTTTCTTCAATATGCTTTCTGCACTGTTTATGAGAATGTGAATAAATTCATGACTGACTTAATAATATGATAAACAAAGCGTGTGAATAATAAACTACCCAAAGAAGTCTTCTTTCAAGATTATATGATTGATGTCTGTATTTCTTATCCACAGTGCTTTTATAGATTTTATTTTTGGTGTGCCATTAATTCTAGCTTCGCAATGTTTTGGTTTAACTGTAAAGGCTAAATGCATATGTTTTGTGATTTTTCATTGAATTAACTGATATTATAGTTGTCTTGGTAAAAAATAATTATAATGCTAGTGAGTTGACCCAAATATGATATCAAATATCACAACATATTGAATGGAGATATTTATTTGTAATTTTTAACTGATGTCTCATCATTTTCATTATTTTTTTTCTTTTCAATACATTATTGATGTGTTTTTATCCTTACTTGTAATACTATTTTCTGGGATTCATGTTAGATATTATGTAGCATTTTAAATAGTAAACTTTGAAAGCCAAATTTTATAAAATATGAAGATTCTTTGCAACGTGCTTAGTGGGGACAGGATGTATACATTCATATAGACTATTATATGACTAATACATATTTTAAGGTAAATGATTGATATGTAATAGAAAATATATTTTTCATAATGTTCTTCCCAAAGACAATTTAGAACTCATTCAGTTTTTAAATTAGAATGTGAAAGGTCATGAGAAAAGTGGTTGGATTTATCACTTTATTGTTATCTAAATGGAACACATACATAGCATCCTACTAAAACAATGTCATGTGATTTACTCACTGTTAGCACAGCTTAAAGTATAATTCACTAAATAATATGTCTGCAAACCTTTTGATTGTAGACATTGTACTATGCAAAATGTAAAACTAATAATAAGTAAAGCTCTTCAAAAGTATGGTAGTCTTTGAAAATTGTTTGGAATTAATTTGTTTTCAGTAAACGGAAATTATTCTGTTAAATGAAGCCTATTAAACAGGATTACAAAGAGTTAGGAGACCATCTCACCAGGATAGCTTAAAACTCACACATTTGCATGAGTCAGGAAAAGTCCTGTCCTTTAAAAATTATCTTATTCCTTCCAATTGCCTGAGTTTTGTGCCTCCTGATGTGATTCAAAGATCTGGCAAAGCATAAATATATTTAGAATCTTATTCATTAGAATACTGAACTCATCCATCAGTGGAATTGACAAGGTCTGAGACAAAGCATTTTGCCTGGCACACAACCTGTGCTGTGCTTTTCCTGTGGCTATAATGTACCACACCTGACAGATGTGTGACTCATTTAACACAGCAGGAGGTACTCATAACGCAGACTGGCATTCAACATGATAGGGATTATTTTTCTTTTGTTTGCCTGAAGTTGTATGGTCTGTAATCAATAAAGGATTGAGGCATAACTACCTAAAACATAGGATGTGATATCATTTATATGCAATATTTCTCTTACTTATCAAGCTTACAAATTATCTCAGAAACTGAGATTTTTTTAATACTTGTCACAAATATGTTACATAAGCCTCCTTTTCATGATCTAAACTGGCTTAGAAAGGAAAAGCATCAAAGGTATTATCTGTTTATTAAAAGAGTATGTTATATCTTCATATTCTTGATTCTTCCTCAAGGAAGTAATGGGCTTTATTAAGTCCACACTAATTTTTAAATTCAGCATAGTGGTGATGAAGTATAACAACTACAAGAACACTATTTTAAATTTCCAGTAAGAATGTATCTGAATCAGAAAAAGGCAGAGATGCATATAAACCATCTATAGTTTTTCAAATTATACTATATGTCCTAAGGGATGGAGATAGATGCTATTAATTTAAATGTCATGTTTGCATAGAATGAAGCACAGCAATTTAAAATTTGGCTTTATTAAAGTTTCTTTTTTAGCTCAAGTTTCTCATTTGGTAAATAGTAACTGGAACAAATGCTCATTGATGAAGTTTATTTCTGTCCTTTGGGGAGCAGTAACTGGCAGGGGGGCACAATACTTTCAAAATAGCATTTCATTGCATTTATAAATTATTGTATAATCAAACTATTCTTGCAGTCTATAATTATGCAGAGAGTTCAGATATAGGAAATTAATAATGCTTTAAAGGAACAAATAAATACCACAAGTGAACCATGATGCCCCTGGCATATATAATACTTATTTTAGAAGTTGTTTTTTATGCATAGATTTGTTAGAAAATCCAGCTTTGTTTTTTACAGGTCACAGCTTTTTTTTCCCCAGTTTGCTTTAGGGTTCAGTGATTCGCTGGGTACAGCTGCAGATGCAGATGCAGAAATTGTTTCATTTTAGAAACTAACTATAGTTTAGCACTTACATGCCAAGGTAAGTCTGTGGAAGTTAATGAAAACATTCTTAAAGGCTATGCCCAAATACAAAGATTTTGGAATTCAGAAACACACACACATTTCAGAAAGGTAGAAATTAGTTAAACAATTCTAATGTTTTATTTATCTCTCTTGCTAGCTACAGTATAACTACTTTCCTAACATTCAAATTCTGGTGCCTGCATGTCTAGGCAAAAAAGTCTTTGATTTTTGGTCTGTTGATGGTGATATTTTGAACAGATTTTCCATATCTAGTTTCTTTCAGGATTAAACATTTTGCACTCTGAATACCCTGTAAAGGAAAGTCTTAAGTCCTGTGTGATCTACATATGTATATCTGTAGTTTTGTTTTAATTTTAACAATTTTATTTATAAGGGGAATAAGTATAGATCTTCAAAATGATTTAAATAGGACTACATCATGGCTATTGAATATATGCCAGTTCCCTCAACTGGAAGATTTTCCTTCAGATGTCTACTCAATTTTCACTTCCGAGGAAAGCCTTGCTGATTAGCTCAAGTAGCAGTGCTTTCAAAGCACCATGTAGCACTTACTCTTAAAAGGGAGTATTGTTATTGTTATTTGCAGTGGGGACTGAATCCAGAGTGTCCAAACTGAGCTACATTCCCAAAATTTTATTTCATTTTTGTTTGTAGATAGGGTCTTTCTAAGTTGCCCAAGCTGGGCTTGAACTTGGGACCCTCCTACCTCAGCCCTCTAGGATACTGGAAATACAGACATGTACCAGCATGTTTGACACAACACTGTATTGAATTAGTGATATTATTACAATTTTACATTTTTCTGGTCACTTGATTAATAAATTTCTTTGCTGCTAGACTCAAAGTCCAGAACTATGAGGACTGTGTCTGTTTGTTTCATCTTCATATCATTTTTGCCTAGCACATAGTGGGGATGCAGTAAATGCTTGTTGAAAAAAATGTATTCTAGGTAATATTAATTTATATATTGGTACAATTTTGTAATATTCCATAATTTTTATTAATTTTACTAAAACAGATGCATCTGGCATTTTGCTTTTTGTTACATTGGGTAGATCAATACATAACATCTTTTTCTTCTTTGTTCTTTGAAGTGGATTGAGAGATAGAACCTTAAAGTCAGACACAGATTGGAAGACATAGCTTAGATTTGTTGCATAGGGCATTACTAATTTCTCACCCTTGTACAACTAACCTTACTCATCAGGTATGGTCAGGTTCTTACTTGGAAGAAAAAGGGAGTAAATATTGCTTTCAATCAATGAATATTTGTGAAGATGAAACACTTCAAAATGGAAAAATTTGAGAAAGGTTTAGAGATGATTCAAGACATCTTGAAGATAGAGGAAGTAAATGGGGTAAGAATGTTAAGCCTCAGTAGTCATTCACTATCTTTTTACCTACAAATTTAAAAACAGTGATGACAGAACAATAAAACAAACTCTGTATCCCTGACTTTTTCCTTATATTGAGTCATGAAATAAGAAGATAGAACTATCTGTGAATTTTAAAAGATTTATATCATTTGGCAAAATAAAACAAATTTTCTGAACTTTAGTATATGAACTTTTAAAATTTTAGATGCAATCTTTACTCTTGTATTACTATAGCCAGTAACCAACCTGTTCCATCTTTTTTCTTATCTCTTCCTATGATATTGAAGAAATGTAAGCAAACTATCTATCTATCTATCATGCAGATTAAAATGTGAATGCATCATCTTACTTTCTCTGGGAGACAGTAGTGTAGATATAAAGATCTATGTAACATGTAACACAGAGATTAATATAGGAATTGGGAACAGGGCCATTACTATATTCTTCTACGGTAAGTCTACAGTGTCCTGTGAGCCACTACAACACAAGTTGATAGAGAATAAAGAAAAAAAGGAGGCTTAGAGAGAACTGGGTCTCAGGCTGATCAGTGCTTCTCTGGGCAGCAAAGACTAGGAGCACCAAAGACAGCCAGTATTTATTGACTACAAGTGTGGGAAGGTAAGAAAGGTATGCTTTGAAGACATCAAACTGCACAGTGTGAAGCATCTGGAAGCATCTGGCAATGGCTGATATGCAGGCAGGAATATCTGGTATGCAGACAGGGATAGCTGATATGCAAACAGGGATGGAAAGGGGGAAGGCACTTCTTGTCTTGCTTGGAGAGATCAAAGGGTGCTGAGATTAGGTTGTAATTAACCAGAGTCTGCTAATACTGGGCAGAGATATCTGCTACAGATTAAAACTCCTTTTTAAATGATACAAAATAGGTACTGTGTTTATTAGTACAGTGCATGATAATATGGTCAATGCTCTATAATGTGTTGCCCATTATTATGATAGTGATTATACTATAGAATATACATGCTATGCACTATACTATCATAGACTATTCTGTAGAACAGAATTTCTCTTTTTCCAGATAACCTAAGTATTGCTTAGTGCTGACATTTTCCCCATTATCACCATCCCACTTCCCTAAATGAAAGGGATGTCCACATCATCTTTGGAGAGTCTTAAAATATTCTGGACCTCCAAAAGAGAGTGCACAGGCATGGCCACATGACCCAATTAGACCTCAGCAAAACCCCACTTGGGCCTCTCTTGACTAGCGCCTCACAGTCCTCAGTAGGGTGCTGAGTAAGTAGGACAGCTTTACTCTCTGAGTGTATGTTAGTGTTTCCTGTTACTGGCTTGGTTTCCATGTTGTTCCCAAAGTATAAGGAGCCTCTGTGTGCCAATCCTATTTCTCTCACCTGGTGTTCTCAGAATTGGCTCCTCCTGCTCTCACCTTTGATGTCCACTAAAGACAGACTTCCTTTGCCATCTTTCATCATTCTCCCATCAGTGGACTCACCTCTAGATCTCCAAGGATGTGTGGGTGGAGTGATCTGGTTCTTCCTCTAGCCTCTTTCCAGAGTTGCTACTTTAGCTCTGAAAAGCTACTTATTTTTAAAAACATGTCTTCTAAAAAGTTCTAGGAATAAAAGATAAACAAACCAAGCAATGATTATGTCTTGATTTTTTTTTCTAAAGTCACTAAAACAATCCTGTTTCTTCCTAAAACAATGGTGAAGATTTTTATCTACTGGGAGAAAATTAAATATAATGAAATAAAGAAAGGAAAACAACAGATTAATATTCCAATTTATTCTTTTGCTATGTTATTATTATCAAATTCCATTATAAAACTATCAAATAAATGATATTAGTCACATTTTATCAATAGAATACATAGACAATGCATACATCTTGCTAACAGCCATGGCCAAAACTAAGGCCAGCAACTCTGGCTCCAAAATGTTCAGTACAGTACTTTACCAGTTGTTTTTTGTTGTTCCAGGATTTTGTACATACTACTTTCTTTGCTTAGTGCCTGGTTTGGTTGTAAATAGTGATTTCCAAAGTGGGATGGCATATTATGTATCCCAGGGCCTTCCCAGGATGATCCATTGAGAAATGGAAGCATATCCTTCAACTCCTATTTAACACATTTCTATCTACAAAGTAGGAGTAAATAAAATGTTATATATACTGACTCCAACTGAACACTATGTTCTCAGTAAGTCAGAGTGCCCTTGATGTCTTTGAGGGATTTTAAGAAAGAGGTAGCTCCAAACCCAGGAGAAGACAGCAGAATCCTCACTCTTATTTGCATATTGGATGTTGAAATGTTTTGTAGCTTATCCAGACTGAAATAAGTGGATTTGTGGATTATGGTTTCATTCTAAATAAATCATCTTCACAAAATAGACAGAGGTCATGCAAAGTTTCCATAACAGAAACTCAAGACTGAAGAGAACAGCATTATTGCAAGCACAAGCAAGTGACAAGGAAAGAACAAAGCTGACATATCAGCTATTGTGAGTATAAGCTCCTTTTTCAGTTATACCAAATAGAGATAATAAGACAAGATATTAGCTAAAAATTAGAAGTTTTAAAGAAGATTAAAGTAGGATTTTACAAGTACTATTTTCTTCAAAATTATAATTTGTTCTTTTCCTTTTGTGTTTTAAAATGTGGGGAAAATGACATAATTTAGTACAGAGAAATAACGTCAGTGTGAATATTCATTTTCACTTTCACCTGACAGATAATTTGGTTCTGAATGACATTCCTACATCACTTGCAGAATAATCACATATGTGTTTGTCACTTCTTTATCCTTATTATACTGAGCCTCACTCTTTGTGTGTAATTTGTGCTTTATTAACTATTAAATGACAGTAGGCAAACATACAATTTATAAATGAATATTTTTCAGGGATTGAATATATTGGATACATGATAAAATTTTACTATCTTTACTAAACATTTTTCATTCAGTTTAGAATTATGTTACTAGAAAACATATCCTGACCTCACTCTAGTGTTTCTCTTTCTGGGATCTCTTGGTACCTTGTATATTTTTTCTACTGCAATACTTTTGAGCTATCTATAAGGATTGTCCCTTTGCAGCTACCTCTCCACCAAGAATGATGCCCCAAATTGATGTTATTTTACTAATATTTATATTCGCAAGGTAAAGTAATGTATCTAATATAAAGTAGGCATTTGGGGGCAATTAATGAATAACATTCACCAAAAACTACCAGGCTGAGCTGATATGACACACAAATATAGGTATAGCTACCTAACTTCAAATCATCATTTAAAATCCAGAGCAACCTGGCTCCCTCCCTTGGTAGGTATGGTGTCCTTTGCTGGGGGCATCTTTTTTAAATTAATTGATTTTATTGGTGCAATTTAAGTATATATAATGATCACATTCATCAAAAGGAGTTTGTACCTGTGTATGATTTAACTTGATTCCTCTTTTTCTCCCATTCCCCTTTCCTCCCTTCAACCTCCCCCATTTACAAAAGCTTTATTTTCATTTTTTCCTTCTTTTATTGTTTCTTCCCTTTTCCTCCCTCCCCTTTTCACAATTTCCCCTTTTTTTTGAACAGTTTCTTCCTATTTCACATTATCTATTGTATATTTTGGTCCTTATTTACCTTTTCAGTTTCTCACACTAGAGACAATTCAATATTTACACATACACATCCCATTTATTTCACTGGCTTTCTACATGTCGAAGATTAAAACTAGACTCATGTCTCTCACCATGCACTAAACTAAAGGCAAAATGGATAAAATATCTAAATATTAAAATAGAAACAGTAAATCTTTTGGAAGAGAGAATAGGTAGAGCTCTTGAGAACCTAGGGGTAGGAAATGACTTAAGGAACAAAACCCAAACTGCAGGGGAAATAGTGCAAAGAATCAAAAATGAGGATCTCAGCTTATTAAATAGTTTTTGGACTGCAAAAGAAATCACCAGCTGAGTGAAGAGACAACCCACAGAGTGGGAAAAAATTTTAGCCACTAACCTCTCAGATAAAAGACTAGTACTAGGACATACAAAGAATTGAAAACAATCAGACTCCCCAAATTTAAAGACCCAGTCAAAATATGATCATCTGAAATGAATAGACATTTCTCAGATGAAGAAGTAGAAAGGGTAAACAAATAAATGAAAAAATGTTCAACATCACTGGTCATCCAAGAGATGTTAATTAAAACAATAGTGAGATTCCATATCATTCCAGAAAGGGGGCAGCTTCTTAGTGGACTTAGTCTTCAGAAATCTGTCTCTCCATGGCTCTAGTAAAGTAGGAAAATGGGAAGAATTTTCAGGCTGGGGTTAGAGCTTAGTGGTATACCCCAAGCATCACAAAAGGAATTTTCTGTGACTAGCAATTAGCAGGGGCTCTAGCTCCAGTGTTCATTACTTTTTTCTACTCTAGCCCTTTCTCTTCCTAGGCAGACTACAACATGAATAGCTGGTGGATATGAGAGAAGATGAGGGATGTGAAAATTTCTCTAATACAGTACAGCCTTTCATTACTTCCTTCAACTCTAATGACCATGTGTGGAAAGGTAATGATAGTCTTAAGCAGCCACACTGCCAGAAGAAGGAGTTACACTATGACCTGACACCGGAGAGTGAAAGGCAAACTCAGGGAGGAAGCTGTTATAGGAAATTGGGTTGTGCTGAAGGTGACCTAGAGTAAGCTAAAGTCAGAGTAATTGCAACATGGTAGGTGAGTTTGAGAAACAAGGAGGAGAAAGAAAGGAAGCATTTGAATCCTAGAGAAACCTATGTTTATTTTTGGCTTAGGTGGTGATGCCATTCAATAAGAACAGGGTCACTGAATAGTATTCAATTATGTATGTATGGCGGTTTGTCAATCCATACAAAGACAAATGACATAATTTCTTATGACTTAATAAAGAACTTTCTGGCATTGAGAAATGGGAGATAACATATAATTGCACATATATGTGGGGAAAAAGTCAAGATCATGGAAGCAGAAAGTAGAATGGTATTTTCCAGGATCTGCAAGTAAAAGCAGGATTAGAGTGATTAGAGGATACAAAATTTGGTTAGACAGGAGAAATAAATTCAAGCCATCTATTGTACAACATGGTGATTATTAATAACAATACACTGTATATCTGACAAATAATGGGAGTAAATATTGATGATTCTCACTACAGAAAATATTAAGTATGTGAGGTAATTCGTGTTTAAATTAATTTGACTTAGCCATTCCACAATATATCAAAGGATCATGTCTTACACCATATATAGTTTTATTTGTCAATTATAAAACATACAAAATGAAATAAATTACTGAAGAAAAGAAGGATGCATTTGATTTGATTTTCATGCATCTGCATTTTTAAAATACACTAGAACAATTTCTTTATTGGTATCATTCTGAGTTGCTATCTTCATATTCAAACACAACTGGGCAATGAACTTTAACAGGTAGACTTTCTGTACTTTCCTGGGGAGACTTAAATCACATTCCTCATGTTGACCCTGCCAGACATTCACTATGATCTTCAAATCTGTGTCTGAAAACTCCCTGCTTCTGCTCATCCCACTATGGAGATCACCTCAGAGACAAAGTGTTTCCCTGCTAGTGTAGAGACTCTTACACCCTTTCTTCGTTTTATCTCTTTCTCACTTCCAATAATTCCCCATTCTTTCAGTTTCTTGATTACCTTTAAAGCCTCTCCATTTTCACTTTTCCCCACTGCTTTGTCCAGCTCATTATGGTCTCTTGCTTTAGTTTTGGCAATAGTCTGCTCAGAGACCCCAGTTTCCTCTTGTTTTCTCCTGTCTACCTTCATATCAAAGCCACTGTGATCTTTCAAAACTGCAGAACTGATAATGTCACACTTTGCTTAAAACCTCCCAATAGCTTATCAGCCCGCCTTCTCAATATGCTCATCATTTACTTTTGTAACATTGACTTCACTTATAAACTTGAACCATGTTTCTTATTACTTTCAAGAATTTGCATGTACTTCCCATCTGATATGAATCATGACTTGTTTTTCATTCACATTATGTTTTATGTTGAGTCCTAAAGATTTTATTTAAATGTCACTTCCTCCTGGAAGTTTCTCTGACTGCCACCTGTCCTTTAAATATGGATCAGATTTCCCTCCTATTTGTTCACCCTGCATCCTATCTCTTCCCTATCATCACACATCATGAGGCTTCAAAGTTTTCCCCATCTTTTTCAGAATCCTGGATCATATTATATCAAGGCAGGCTCTGCTTTTGTTTTGTAGCTGTCTCTTGATATCCAGTAAAGTTGCCAATATGTACTAGGGATCAATAATACTTTGTAAGGAGTATCAAATGTGGAGTGATTTATATTGTTTTAGTCTATAAACCTGAGTAATGTTCAACATGTGTGATAATTACCTAAATTAAATGAAGAATTTGAATGTTATTCAATGTAGATATCCAGTGTTGATTTGTCACACTGAAATCTTGCTTTTGACCGTCAACAGTACTTTGATAATTGCTGAAAATAATTTACTAATGTAAATGCCATTGGCAAATTGCAGTTATACCATCTTTTTCTCTTCTGTTATAAAATATTGAGATCTGAGAAAGCACAATTCCTGAGATTTTGATTAATGCAAATACTACTCCTTCTAATTATATTTACTTTGGAGTATTATAATATTTTAAAAGCAAATCTTTTCTACTTATCTATGAATAGCCATTTATCATTTTTTCATCTACAGGGCATGGTTCTCTGCCCTAAGTTAATTATCACTTGCTATTATTTCCACATAAGTCAAAATCACCCTAATCTCTTGACGTCACTTTGAATTCTGTTGTTATCTTTGAAATCTTTTTTGACTAATCTATCCTGCACATGTACATCAGATCAACCATTTTTGACTTATCATTATTATTATTATTACTATTATTGTATTCCTAAGATATAAAACAAAGTTCAGTGAATTATTTTCATTACCTAGAGATCTAGGTTTCAAAATTTAATGCAGAAGGTATTTTCCTTCCCAAGAAAATACATGTAGAATCTCTAGTACATAATTCAGATGTGTGTGTGTGTGTGTGTGTGTGTGTGTGTGTGTGTGTGTATGGCTGGGTGCTTGGCAAAGAGCTATGCTTTCAGAAAGGAGAGAGAAAGAGAGAGCGAGAGAGAGGAGAGAAAGAGAGAGAGGCTTTATGAACATGAGAAATAGAAGGAGAGCCAGGTGAGCTGTGGTGTTTGAAGAGTAAGGCAGCAGAGATTTGAACAGAACCATAAGCTATGAAATTCCAGGATAGACAAGAATAAAGATGCTTTTCAGGTAAGAGGATGTTTTAATGTGTTGTAGTATTCTCATCTTCCACCATTTCTTCATGGAAAATTAATTACAATATTAAAGCAACGGATCTTATGGGACATGGATTTCAAGTCTCAGTACAGAAAATATATGTTAAAACTCCAATCTCAGAATCAATAACAATAGCATTCACCCAGAAAGTATCATTATTTTTGCCATTTGTCTTCCTTTCAATATTTTTTTTCAGAGAAGCAATTATTATTAACTCTCATGGATGAAAATTTAGTCGGGCCCATGCAATTTCAGTTTTCTCTGCGGAAAAAATTAAGGTCATTTTAAGTTTCAAAATTATGGTTATTTAAGTGTCTACCTATGATTCTGTAATTAAAGGTAGCAAGTGCCATGTAATGTTCAAAGTTTGAATCTGATATCAGGTGAAATTTTTCTCCCACTGGATCATTCTCAGATAGAAAGTAAAAGAAGGGGCTTTTTCTTTTTCTCTTTTTGCTTCACCTCTCTGTCACATTTTACTGAGTTTTCCAATATTGCTAAATCAAGGCAGGAAATCTGAGGAAGGGGGGCAGGAATATTATTGATCGCAGTGTGACTGATGTTTTTCCATGTGTTTACACTGGTTCTTGGAAGACTGCCGTTTATGGGAGCTCTTAATTCTATTTTTCTGACTCAAGTGAATAAACTCTCCTCTGACTTGTGATTTGTGCAAGCTTTTGGCCATTGGGAATTTTATGACTTGCTTGCAATTTCTCTCAGATGAAGTCTTTTTGTTCCCCTTCTGACCAAGAGACAGAATCCATTTTCCTATTTTATGAATCTGGTTTGGCCATGCGGCTTGCTGTGATGAAATAGAATGTGCTGAAAATGACATTATTTGAATCAGTATGTCATGTAAAAAGCCTGAGAGAAAGGATAACTTGGAGAGAAAGAGGCTGGCTTGGTCAGCTCAACTTTACTAATCACACCAGTTGAGGCTTCAGAATATGTGACTATGTGAACAGAAGATACAGTGAATGTTAAACTTGAAAAACAAAATTTCTTTTACAAAGAAAGAGACATTTCTATTAATTCTGTTCAAAATACTCCCCTTCACTTCAAGCCTATTTACCTCATCATTCTTGTCACTTTCGGAGGCAGTTTTGGAATCCTTTTCCATGGTGTCTTTAGTTGAGTGGCCATGGGTGCCTTGATGTCCTAAATCAATTTAAAATGTTTACCTTTCAGGGTCATCTAGACTTTGAGGGAAGAGCCGAAGTTGCATGGCATCAGTTCCAGTGAATAACGTAGATGAGAACACACTCTAATGTTTTCATGATTTCTGTTGGATGTCACTCAACAATGGCATTCATGGTTATTTTTTTAAATCACACCTTGTAAAGACACTCAGGAAAGAGGACTTCCAGAACTGCCTCAGAAAGTGACAAGGATGATGAAATAAGTGAGTTCGAGGGGGGGGGTATTTTAGCAAAATTAATAGGAATGTCTCTTTTATTGTAAACATTTTTTAAAAAGTTAAATATTCACTATACAGTTTGATCATCTCTTATGAGACTATCTTACACTCACTATCCTGCTTCATTCAAGCTTCCAGGCCCCTGCACGAGCCCACCTGAATTGCCTCAGTTGAGATCATCAGGATAACTGTCTAGTCGATCCATAGCACTGGGTGGAAGTATGAAATTACTGTTTTAAGTTATTGTTAGTGGCAGTTACACAATAATAATAATTTTGTTCATTATAGCTTAAAAGAACATCATGGCTATGGGTGACCAGTAAGAACACTCATTTATCCTTTATTCAGAGAACGTTTGGGATTCAGGCATATCTCTAGGCAACTTCTGGATAGTTCTTTAGATTTTTCCTGTCAACAGAAAAGTGCCATCAGAACCTTGTAAGAAATGAGGGACACAGCAATTTCCAGAGAGTCCTTCTGGAGACGTCTCAGATTGAGTTTGACCATTAATTGTGATATGTCAACTTGACTTGAATAAGAACCACCTAGCAGATTAATAAAGCACAGTTCTAAGTGTGTCTGTGGATGGCTGATTTATAGGTCAGCAAACTGAGGGTGAAGCAAACAGCCTCGAGGTGAGTATCACCAACCAATAGGCTTGCAGTATGGATAGAACAAAAGGGAAATGGAGAAAGAAGTGCTCCTGACTTGGATGAACTCTACTCTTTATCATTATCTTTAGATGTCTGTCTCCAATTTCTTCAGTCTTCAAGAACAGACTCAAGTCGGCAACTTTCCAGGGAGCTCAGGATCTTTGAATTTCAACTGGTGCTGCATTCTTAATCCTTCTTATTCTGTGGTTTCCATCTTCTTGGGCTAAGGAGCTACTGGATCCTCTGGTTCTCCAGTGCACTGACAGCCATTGTGGACTCTTCAACTCTGAGCCTGTGAGCCTACCTAATAAATCTGACTGCATAATAATACATATAATTCCCTTGTTTCTGTCCTTCTAGGTAGGACTAACTAGTAACTAATACACTGGGTTTTTAGGAAATATTTTCTGCATGTCTCCCTCTTTTTTGCAAATAAATGTTTCTCATGTTTTGTTTCATGTTATGTAGATCAATGACACAGTATTTTATATGTGGCATTTAGCAACTGGTCTACCGTTCCTTATCTACAATTTTGAAATGCACGAAACTCTTTGAAAAGCACAAGAATACAGTGTTTGTCTGTGTATGTGTGTGTGTGCAATGGTTATATGACTAACAGGCTACTTTTAATCTTTCTTTATCCCCCTTGTTGAGAATATGCATACATTCTGCTGCAAAAACCTTGATCCCTCATATTCACTGGTAGTGCTATATAATATTTAGCATATATATCTTTCTAAAATTAAAAAATGAATTGTGCAAACATTTTTTCCTCATAAAGGATCTTTTTTGTTTAAGTATTTATGTTTTCATTGAGTGGCTGAGGTGCATTGTCTTATCCTTGATGCAAAATGTCTGTTTTAACAATTGTTATGCAGAGAGTTGCAGAGATTAACATTGTTTCAAGTCATTACAATAGCATTTTATTCATTTATTTAGAAGAGTTATTGATTTATTTAGAAGAGTTGTCATACACAAGCCATGGCTCAAAAGGGCCAGTCTCACTAGACATTGTGAAGACATGACTTATTTATTTAGTCAGCATTCTTGATCTGGGGACAAAATACCTGACAGCCACAACCAAAAGGAGGACAGGTTTATTTGGCTCACAGTTTCATAGAATTCTGTCCATGTAGGCTGGCACCAAGGCAGAAACGGTATGGTGACAAGGCCTGGCGGAAGAAAGCTGCTCAACCTATGGTAACAAGGAAGGGGGGGGAAGGGAAGAGGGGGGAGGGAGAAGGAGATGGTGCTTTGGGGGGGGCGCTCAGTAGATGTAGACATATATAGCCTTCCAGGTCACTGGCCCCATTGGGCCACCTCCTCCAACTTGGTCCCACCTCCGAATAGCACATCACCTATGAACCTATAAGAGGATTCCTCTACTGATGAATATGGTGCCCCCCAAGATGCAATCATCTTTTGAATTCCTCTCCTCTGAATACATGAAACTTTTGAGGAATATTTTAGATCTAACTCATAACAATTTATGTTCTCAAAAAATTGTCTTAAATGACCAATAACTTTGTTTGTATTTTCCTTATGTTAAAGACAACTATTCTCCTAGATATCAAATGAAAACATTTCAGTCGGATTAACTTACTCTCCTACTCCACAATGGGTGGAAGTCATTGGTCTCAGACTACACTCAGCAGATCTGTTTCAGGGCCCCTGCGGATGGTGAGAGTTGAAGAATGAAGTAGCCCATGCAAACCTCAAAGCTCTCAAATGCATTCAATCTAGTGAATTGTCTTTTACAATCTGTTTTAAGGATGAAATACATGGTCTTTTTTGTGGAGGAAAGAATTGTCCTTTGTAGTATGAAAAGCACAGCTATTTGAAATTTTTATATAACTTAAAAATGTACATAAGCTTTTATCCCAGCTATTCAAATCAGGTAGACACAGCCAACATTTATTTCATGAGCTTACTTTGTTTGCCTTGTCTAATTATCTAAAGCTATTATAATTTAAAAGAAAATAACAATGGATCTATGTTTTACTTCTGTTGGAACCTCTTACTGTACTTTGTAACAATTTCACTAGAGTATTTGTCACATTTTTACTAGTTCTTAAAAATATTGCCTGTATCTTCTGTTAGATATGTTTTGGGACAGCTGTTCAGATTTAATTTTTCTTGATACTTTTCACTAGTAACAGGTATTTGATATTTTAAAAAGAAATAATCTATATCCTAAATTGTGTGAATTCAGCTCCACCTGGGGAAAAGCGAATTATTTAAATTTATTTTCCTTTCCCTAGATAAACATATCTAGCATTACTTTCTACTTTATCTACTTACTACTTATCTACTTTCTACTTTGTTTATTTTTAAATAGGATTTTTCAGTTTTTCAGTCTCATATGCTATCCCATCAGACCCTCACTTCTATGAGACAAACTAACAGAGAAGTAAAGGTGACAGCCACTAAACAGTTTCTTTTGTACTCTTAGAACTTTCAAGTATGAAGATAAAAGTGGAGTTCATTGATTTAAATACCAGTATGTCACTTTTCAAAGCATAATCTATCATCTAACATACAAATATTTTTTTAATTCTTAAAAATATTTTTCTACACCAGATCTGAAGTTGGTAAAAAAGAAGTGCATAACTGATAGACATTTTTAATTGGCTTATGAATTTTTGTAGAGAAATTTTAAAGAAATATATCAAATATATGTCCTTTAACGTTTTTTGTACTTGGCTAAAAGAAATTTAAATTTAATAGATATGAAAACTTCTAATAGATACAAAAAACTTCATTAGACAACAATGTAATGACCATTTGAAAAAAATCTTAAACCAATTGCCCAGAACATGTTTAGAAATTTTTTGGAGACTAAAAATACTGAAACACACTGTAATTTCCCATTTCACCACAGGATGGCGGCAAGTTACTTTAGTTTAAAACATGCCATCCTTTTCCTAAATTGAAAGATTAAATCCACTCCTGTTTCCTGAACAGTACTGCAATAGATGTGAGATAGTTAGAGCTGGCTGAGAATTGTATATATAGATTTGGTATCTTTTCCTCCACCAAAATCTGTTCCCTCATTAACATTTAACCAGCAATCTCAGTTTTCTGTGGTTGACATGTCAGCAGCATTATTTTCCTACTTTTTCAAGTTTTATCTCTAATCATTACCATCAAGTATATTCTCTTTGTTGCTATTTTTGAATTTTAAACAGGTTAGTCTCCTTATTTTTTCAGTATTTTTTTCATGAAATTGCTTTTCAGTGAGATTTGATGGTTATCTGGTTATTACAGCAATTTCCCACCTGGCTTTGGGTTCAAGAATACATTTAATAATTTAAAAAACTGTAAAAACACTATTAGTTAGAAGTTAAGGATTGGCTTGATTACTACCTCTAACATCTAGACCTTTTATTTTTCTCTAAATTTTCTCCACACTTTATTCTCAGCATTCCCTCTATCTCAGCTTTAACTTATGTAAGTCTTATTGTTGTTATCATCAAAATTCTCACACCCCTATTTATACTATAATTTGTAATATTTTATATATCTTCTTCACCTCTTTTTAAATATTTAATCCTTTTATTACAAGTTTATTAGAAACTGTCCTCTTTGGGGAGTCTATTATACCACAACATACAACAAAGTTAATTTATTTTCTTGTTCTAAGACTTCATAGAGCTAGTATATTTGTTTCTCTGGTTTTTTTCTCTGTGAATTCTCTGTGAATTTATATACTATTGGTATATTTTAAATATCATTAAAATATTATTTAAATTTTTCTTTGATGTGACTTCATTCCCCAGAAGTTACCAACTCACTAAAGGATAAAATTTAACATTTCTATTGATTTGCACTTAATTTGTGTGACAAATTACAAGCATAGTTTTCAGTGTTAAGTTACTGAATAATTACTTTTTATTTATAAATAAATACTGAATAATTACTTTTTATTTATATTCATCAGTATATATTGAAATAAGCTTTTTATGACATTGCATCTCAGAGATTAACAATTTAATAAAATTTTTTACTATATGACTTTTACTTTCTATGCTTGAATGGCTGAATATAATCTATATGTCACCTTTTGCTATTAAATGAAACTAATTGTGATTCCTTAATGTGACCTATAGATACTTGCTAAAAATTAGTACATTAATATCACAAGAAGGCCCAGGCATTTGAAAGACTACCTAATGAACATTCTAGAGAACATCATATATAAAATATCCACAAAAGATATCCCTCTAGCCCATATTCAGAACACAGAGAAAGTTTTATTAAATTCCTCAGTTACTAATTCTTTTGTGCTTTTCTACACTTTTTTTTCCTGGGTTTCTTTCCTTGCCTCAGGCAGATATTTCAGCTTATATAATAACGTGTTTGAATTTACAGAGGGGTAAATGTGGATTCATCTTTTTATAATAGCATATTTGATGGAATACCTTGACAACAGATCTGTTTTAATCCCAAGGATATTTTGATTCTTATAATGGTTAATGTTTCCTTCTTTGATTTTTCTCCTTCTGATATTGAAAATTTGGTTCATCTGTAGTAATTTTAAAATGATGTATGGAACTATTTTGACTTGATAATTACATGTTTACATTTATTATTTTCCTACCTAGTTCTTCCTGTCTTCTTTTTACTAATATTCTCAATTACTTATTTTTATGCTCCCCTCATGTATATCTTCTAAGTAATTTCACCTCTTTGATCTAATAAGACAAGTCATGATAAAGAACACTAGTAAATGAGATGTGATATGTATCGATTCTAATTCCGCAGATGAATGTAATTATTGTGTATTGCAACCACATACTTATAAAAAAAAGAGGCTAAATAATTAAAAAATAAAATCTAACTCTGACTTATTCTGGCACTGGGAGGAATGTCCGGACCCCAGAATCTAAGATGTGTTATAGATGCAATGATGACATAGATGTACTAAAGAGGCAAAAGAATCAAGGTTATCCATTGTCTACACTGAAATAGATGTGACCTCCTTCATGAAGACTCCATTTACAAATTAATATTTCCTTAAGAACTCTATTTACTCAGCAAAAAGAAGAAATAAGGGAAAAAGTTAAGCCCCTGCAGTCTTTCCAGGCTATAACATATAAACAAACAGCTGTCTTCCATATTTGTTACTGGAAATATGGTTGACTAGATACTTTGAAAATTTTCTGCTAGAAAACTTTAAAAAATGTATAACTTAGATTTTTAAAAAAGGATCATTATAGTTGAATGGAGAAAAAGAAATGAGAAACAAAATAAAATGCTGCAGTTTGGAATATAGTCAATCACAAAGTGACTGATTTTGGTAGATGCACTGAAACCAGAGTCAAGGACTTAGGATGGAACAAGGTGAAACTTCCACCAAACTTTCTGAATAAAGCCAGTGCCGTCAAAGTGCTAAATTATCAACAAAAGAACTAGTCAGAAAAAATTTTACCCTATGGGAAAAGAAATCTTTATACTTTTGGAAATAATATACTTCTATATAACTCAAAGAAGAAATAATAATGGAAATTGGACAATAAAACTGAAAAAATAAAACATAATATATCAAAAGTTATGGAATATGGCTAATGTAATGCTCAGAATACGATTTATTGCAAAAGAAATGCTGAGAAATATGAGCTCAGTGTCCAACTTAAGAAGTTAGAAATAGAACAACAAAAATAAATCCAAAGTAAATAGAAAAAAGCAAGAGTTATAAAAAAGTCAGAAACAAACAAATAAATAACCAAGGTGACACAAATACACATGAAGCAGACATTAAAAATAGTCATTTTATTGCCAATCATTTTGAAAACTTGAGCAAAACACATAGTTAAGAAACTATAACTTAATAAAAGTCTGATTTAAGAAGTGGAAAACAAAAATATCTTTATTTAATAAATTTTAATAATATTTAAAACGTGCTACTAATCACCCCCACCCAGCATCACACACACACACACACACACACACACACACACACACATACAAAAACACACACGCATGCACCACATCCAGACAAACTAGTGTCACAGGAAAGTTATAACAAATACGCAAGTAACCAACAACTCCAGTATTGCCACTTGCAGAATGGCCCAGAGACTGAAGGGAAAATTAGTGAGAGTAAAATGCTAAGCCAAGGTGCTATATCAATTTCGAAGCAAAAACTCCTAAACCAATTAAATACCAACCAAATTCCACAATGCTTAAAAATTCATCACAGTCAAGTGGGTTTTATCCCAATAATGCAAAAATGATATACTGCTGATAAAAACAATGCAATTCATCCCATTAACAGATTAATAAAGGCAGGGATCACAAGGTTGTTTAAATGAAAACAGGAAAAATGTCAACAAAATTCAATGTTCTTCCATGATAAAGTTTCTTAGAGAAGTAGAAATATAGAAAAATTTCCTTAATTTAACAAATCTCTCAGACAATGATGAAACATTGGAAACATTTCCCTTAAAACCAGACATGAGAAAAAGATGTTTTATTTTGCAATATATCAGCCTGCCCAGTAAGCTCAAAAATTGCATTAAGTAAATAAAATGACTAAAAAGAAGAGACAAATTTCTTTATGTTTGAAGTTAACAGGTACCCAAGAGAAATTGCAACTGGATTGTTAGAAATAATGGGAGATTTCAACATCCTTATTGTATATAAGTTTCAGCAAAAACCATTTTAACATGTAATTTTAAAATTTTGTAATAGCAACTAAAATATAAAGCAGCAGGAATAAATCTAACGAGAGATATGCAAGATTTTATGGAAAAATTATAAAACATTGAAAGTCATTAAAGGAGTAAATTAATGGAGAAAATATTGTGTGCAATAGAAAAAGTCAAAATACTAAAGATATAAATTATATTTTATATTTATAAAATATATGCATGTTTATGAACAAATTCAAAACAATATTCTAATAAAATTTCCACAGTATGGAACATAAGATGAATTTAACATTCAGACAGAGATGAAAGAAGCCAAAACATCTGTAAAAAAGAACATTTATATGTAATATATGTATATACACATGTATAGATATATTAAGTCAACTGTACACTGAGATATGAGTCTTGAAAATCACTGGGAGTGAATGGACTTTTTGTTTATTAGCATTATGTGAAAAATTAAGATCCTTGTCTTAATTTTGATTATTTAGTTTTATTAACATGTATTAGTTGTACAATTTAACGCAGTTCAATGTGATATTTCAACACATGCATACAGTGTACACCTAAGATACTTATCTTTAATTGTAAACAATTAACAATTTTCTACTTAATAAAGACCTGAATAAAAAGAAAATTTTAGGACATTGTAAAGAAACTAAAGAATGATATTTGTTTACTTTAGAATAATGAAGAATTTGTTCAACCAGGCACAAATGTCTAGAATATCCTGAATTGTTTTTATTTATTTATATATGTATTTATTGGCACATTTTAGGTATAAAATACATTTACATTTATCGTTGGGTGTTTGCACCAGAACATGATGTATCTTAGTTTTTATTTTTTTCTCCCATTACCTGTGCACCCTTTACCCCCTCCACCCTTCCCTATTTACACAGAATTTGATTACATTTTTTTTTTCTTTCTCATAATTTTTCTTTTCCCTTCTTCCCTTTCCCCTTCCCCTCTCACCATCCCCTAACCCTTGGATCTTTTCTTATTTCAAATTATCAATTATTCATTTTAATCATTTTCATCCTTATTTACACTTTCAATTTTTCACACTAGAGAAACTATTTGGTATTTACACATGTGTGTCCTATTTATTTCACTTAAGAGCATGGTCTCAATATATATCCATTTAGCTGTAAATGTCTCTAGTTTGTCATTCTTTATTGCTGAGTAGTACTCTATTTTATAGAAAAACCACATCTTCTTTATCCAGTTTCCAGTCGATCGGCACTTGGGCTGTTTCCAAGCTTTAGCTATTACAAACTGTGTTTCTATAAACATAGGAGCACATATATTGCTGTGGTATGATTCTTTTAATTCTTTGGGGAAGATTCCCAGTAGAGGAATAGCTGGGTCAAATGGGACCTGTAGTCCTAGTTCTTTGAGGTATCCTCCATACTGATTTCCACAGTGGTTGCACCAATCTACATTCCCACCAACAATGGAGAAGGGTTCCTTTCTCTCTACACCCCTGCCAGCATTTGTTATTGGTTGATTTCTTGATAGCTGCCAATCTTTGTGGGGTGAGGTGGAATCTCAGTGTTGTTTTCATCTGCATCTCTCGAATGACCAGTGATGTTGAACTTTTTTCATATATTTAATTGTTGTTTTTACTTCTTTGTCTGAAAAATATCTGTTCATTTCAGATGCCCATTTTTGAATTGGGTCTTTGAATTTGGGAGGTCTGATTTTTTTCAGTTCTTTGTATATTCTCGATAGTAGACCTTTGTCTGAGGTACAGCTGCTAAATATTTCTTCCCACATTGCAGGTTGTCTCTTAGCTCTGTTGGCAATTTCTCTTGAAGTGCAGAAGCTTTTTAATATGATGAGATCCCAGTTGTTGATTCTTTGTGCTAGCTCCCGTGATACTGAAGATTTGTTCATAAAGTCTTTTCCTATGCCAATGTCATCAAGAGTTCTACCTAACTTACTTTCCAGCAAGTTTAGTGTTTCTGGCTAAATATTTAGATTTTAATCCACTTCAATCTTAGTTTAGTGCGCGGTGATAGGTATGGGTCTAGTTTTAATCTTTGGCAGGTTGAAATCCAGTTTTTCCAACACCATTTATTAAATAGGCTATCTTTCCTCCAATGAGGGTGGTTGGCTCCTTTGTCAAAGATGAGATGTCTGAGTATATCTGGAGTTATTTCTGCATCTTGTAATCTATTCCACTGATCTTCAGGTGTGTTTCTTTGACAGTACCATGCTGTTTTAACACAGTAGCTTTGTAGTATAGTTTCAAGTTGGGGATTGTGATACCCCCAGCCATGTCTCTGTTGCCTAGAATTACTTTTGGTATTCTAGGTTTCTTCTGCTTCCAAATGAATGTTTGGATTGTTTTCCTGAGTTCTGTGAAGTATATTGTTGGAATTTCAATTGGCATTGCATTAAATCTATATAGTAGTTTTGGAAGTATGGCCATTTTCACTATATTGGTTCTTCTTACCCAGGAACAAGGGATATCTTTCCATTTTCTTATATCCTCTTCAATCTCCTTTTTCAGAGAGCTGTAGTTTTCAGTGTAGAGGTCTTTTGCTTCCTTTGTTAGGTTGATTCCTAGATATTTAATTTTTTTAGATGCTATTGTAAAAGGAATTATTTCCCGAATTTTTCTCTCAATGGGTCTGCTATTTGTGTATAAGAAGGCTGTTGTTTTTTGAGTGTTGACCTTGTATCCAGCTACTCTACTGAATCTGTCAATTATGTCTAGCAGACTTTTGACTGAGTTTTTTTGGATCTTCTATGTAAAATATCATATCATCAGCAAATAATGACAGTTTCACTTCTTCCTTTCCTAGCTTTATTCCTTTTATTTCTTTCTCTTTTCTAATTGCTATGGTTAATGTTTCCAGAACAATATTGAACAGGAGTGGTGATAGTGGGCATCCTTGTCTTGCTCCTGATTTTAGTGTGAAAGTTTTAAGTTTTTGACCATTTAGTATGATGTTGGCTGTTGGTTTTTCATAGATAGCCTTAATGAGGTTGAGATAAAGCCCTTCTGTTCCAATTTTCTGTAGCGTTTTTATCATGAATGGGTGTTGGATTTTGTCAAATGCTTTTTCTGCATCTATTGAGATGATCATATGGTTTTTGTCCTTGACTCTGTTAATATAGTGTATTACATTTATTGATTTACAGATGTTGAACCATCCTTGCATTCCTGGGGTAAATCTGACTTGGTCAGGGTGTATGATCTTCTTGATGACCCTCTGTATTCTGTTTGCCAGTATCTTGTTGAGGATTTTTGCATCTATGTTCATGAGGGGGATTGGTCTGTAGTTCTCTTTTTGGGTTGGGTCTTTCCCTGGTTTTGGGATCAAAGTAACACTTGCTTCCAGGATTGAATTTGGAAGCCTTCTTTCCCTTTCAATTTCCTTGATGAGTTTAAAGAGTAATGGTGATAATTCTTCTGTAAATGTCTTGTAGAATTCAGCAGTGAAGCCATCAGGACCTGGGCTTTTCTTTGTTGGTAAGTTTTTTATTACATTTTCAATTTCACTCATTGTAATTGGTGTGTTTGGAATTTCTATATCTTCTTCATTTAATTTTGGCAATTCATATGTATCTAGGAATCTATCCATTTCTTCTGTGTTTTCCATTTTATTAGAGTACAGGTTCTCAAAGTAGGTATTGATGATTCTCCGAATTTCTGCTGGATTTGTTGTGGCTTCAACTTTTTCATTTTTAATTTCATGGATTTGAGCCTTTTCTTTCCTTTTTTTGATAAGGTTGGCTAAAGGTTTATCAATTTTATTTATTCTTTCAAAAAACCAAATCTTTGATTCACTGATTTTTTGTATTGTTCTCTTAGTCTCCATTGTATGGATTTCTGCTCAGATCTTTATAATTTCCTTTCTTGTATGAGCTTTGGGTTTGTTATGCTCTTCTTTTTCTAGGAGCTTGAGGTTCTGCATTAGGTTATTTAACTGAGTTCTCTCTGTTGTCCTAATATGGGCATTCACTGCTATGAATTTCCCACGTAGAACTACTTTCATTGTGTCCCATAGATTCCTGTATGTTGTACTAGCATTACCACTTGCTTGTAGAACCTGTCTAATTTCTTCTTTAATTTCCTCTGTCACCCACTGGTTGTTCAGGAGGGTGTTGTTCAATTTCCATGTATTTGTGGGAGTTTAGCGGTTTCTTATATTATTGATCTCCAATTTTATTGCACTATGGTCTGATAATATACAGGGTATAACTTCAATTCTTTTACATTTACTTAAATATGTCCTATGAGCTAGCATGTGATTTATTTTGGAGAATGACCCATGTGCAGCTCAAAAGAATGTGTATTCTGATTTTTTGGGGTGGAACAGTCTGTAAACATCTATTAAATCCATTTGTTCAATAGCTTGGTTCAGTTCTAGAATTTCATTGTTAATTTTTTTTCTAGTTGATCTGTCATTTTGTGATAGAAGGGTGCTGAGGTCCCCCACTACAATTGTATTAGTGCTTATTTGGGTTTTCATGTCCATTAATATTTGTTTTGTATAGTTGGGGACATTCGTATTTGGTGCATATATATTTAGGATTGTCATCTCTTCCTCTTGGATTGTTCCTTTCATAAGGATGTAATGATCATCTTTGTCTCTCTTAATTAGTTTTGGTTTGAAATCTACTTTGTCTGCAAATAAAATTGCTACACCTGCTTTTTTCTGGGTTTCTGTTGCATGGAGAACTGTTTTCCATCCTTTTACTTTCAGTCTATGGATTTCCTTTTGAGTTAGGTGTGTTTCTTGTATACAGCATATTGCTGGGTTTTGCTTCTTAATCCATTTTGCCAGTCTATTTCTTTTGATTGGTGAATTGAGGCCATTAACATTGATAGTTATAATTGAGAGATATTGACTCATCCTTCTCATGATGTTTTACTGTTTTGGGCTCTTTTATTTCTTATTTCCCCCCCTTTCGCTTTAGTGTCTTACCTTGCATGGTGCCTTCTCTCTGCTGGGCCTCATTGAGTTGTGACCTTCCTTGTCTTTTTCTAGGATATTGCTTAAAATTGTTTGGAGTGCTGGTTTGGTGCTCATGAAGTTTCTCAGGTGTTCTTTGTCATGAAAGTATCTAATTTCCCCATTGATTTTGAAAGATAATTTTGCTGGATACAACAGTCTAGGTTGGAATTTATTTTCTTTTAGGGATTGAAATACTTCACTCCAGGCTCTCTTTGATTTGAGGGTTTGTGTTGAGAAATCTGCCGTGATTCTGATGGGCTTTCCTTTGTAGGTGATTTGTTTCTTTTCTCTAACTGCCTGTAGAATTTTGTTCTTCTGTTGGGTTTCTGGGATCTTGACTATTTTATGTCTAGGCGTAGATTTTTTTTGGTCATGGTTGATTGGAGTTGTATATGCCTCACTTATCTGTATGTCCAATTCTCTACCTCTGTCTGGGAAGTTTTCTACTATTACTTCTGTGAACAGATTTTTTATGTCAATTGTACTTTCTCCTGTTTTTTCATGGACTCCGATGAGTCTTATGTTATTCTTCTTTGCATCATCTAGCAGCTTTTGGATTGATTTCTCATGGTCCCTTACTATCTTAAAGAAATCTCTGTTTTCATGGTCCTTAACTGCAATCCTGTCTTCTATATCTGATATTCTGTCTTCAGATTCTTTTAGTCTGCCCTGCATGCTTTCAATGGAGTTTTTAGTCTCTTGAATATGTGTTTGAATCTGTTTCATGGATTCCATTTCTTTCTTATGCTGGGCATTCATGGCTTCCAGCATGTTTCTGATCTCATCCATTTTCTTATCTGTTTCTGCTCTAGAGCTTCTAATCATGTCTTTCATTCTGTTTACCATGTCTGTATTTATCTGGGAGATTATTTCTGCTTTGAATTTTTCTAGAGCCTCATGCTTCTGCTTTGTTACTTCCTGCGCTATCAGTTCAGGGTGTCCAAGTCATTGCTTGTCAGACTTTTCCACCTCATTTCCCACAGAATTTCCTTTTTGTCACATGGAAGCCTGCATTTGTGCCTTGCTTAAGTGTCTTCTCATTTTTGTTTTTGGTACAGTTCTTGGTTTAATTCCTGGGTTGATATTTCAAAATTGCTTAATGTAGGTATCTTTTTTGCTTGTGTTTAAAACCCTTGTGGAATGATTGCTTTTCAGAGGTGTCTTCTAGATATAGCTTGTGTTTGGCTATTTTATTTTCCTTATACCAGGTAGGAAAATGACTCTGAGGCTATTTTATTTTCCTTATACCAGGAAGGAAAACTAATTAGATCAATCACAACATGTTAGCCCAAAAGACATAGTCAGCAATACCATAGCATCAAGCACAGCTTAGAAAATGACAATTTGTGGTAGTTATTAATCTATCAATTTTAACTATGTGAGTTAAATTAAAAACGAGGACCAAACTAACATAAGTTTATAATGAATAAGCTCTTCAATATAGCATCTTTCCACTTTGGGTGGAGAGTTAAAAGGAGTTGAGGAGGGAGGGACAGGTAGAAAGATCAGGTAAGATTAGCGGTGAGGCCAGAAGACACAGAAAGATCACACAAACTCTAAGAAGTTGTTAAAGGCAAGAGAAAATGGAAGAATGAAAGAACAAAGATGTGAATAGAATCTCCTAACAGCAACAGGGAGGCTAGATACCAAATTTACTTTCCTTTAAACCTAATGATAATCAAGAGAAGGAAAAAGAGAAGAAAAAAACACTAAGGGAAAAATCTGAATTCAGTGCAGAAAGGAACAATTGGGTACATGAAGAGCAATGTGGGATAGCAAGAGAATGAGTGAGAGAGAGGGGGAAAAAGATAAAAGAAAGAAAAGAAAGAAAAGTAAAACTTTGAAGAATAGAAAGTAAAAATTAAGAATTGAAAATAGGAGAAAAAAATTTTTTTTTTCTTTTTTGCAAATAGCACTAGAAATTATGGGCCTTCTTCAGGGTATGTCTCTGTTGTCACCGTAGGCAACGTAGGAATCCCTGTGCATATGTAAGTCAATGAGTCTCAGCAAGCCAGAAGCAGATCAAGTACAGTGGTCTGATGGGCCTTTATTGTAGAGATTCTCTTTACTTTTCCGCTGAGCTTCAGTTTTCATCAAGGGGCCCGAGAAGCCCTCTTTCTTTTACTAACTTCTGCTCAATCTTGTGGTGGTCAGGACAAGGGTCTTTATAATCTCCTGTTCCTCTGTAGTGTGGGACCAGGTAGCAGAAAAGCCAGAAGGCCAGAGGCGCACGGTGGGGGTGGGGGTGGGGTTATTGGGCCTTGAAAGCAGACCTCACCGTGGCCTGGGCGGGGCCTGGGAAGGCCGCGTAGCTTCAAGCTGCTCCTCTCACCTAGCCGGTCCAGCTTAGAGACCTGAATTGTTTTTTAAAAAATGTGCTATGATAAAATTAAAAAGACTTCTGTGCTTTAAAAGATATTGTGAAAAAGAAGAAAGGCAACTGAACATATAAGATATGAGATATTTGTGCTGCATTGAAATGACAAAGGAGTACCACAAAGAATACATCAATGATTTCTACAAATCAATAGTAAAACATTGAAACACATCAATTAGAAAGGGAGAAAGGATAATAAGGAAGAGGAAAACATTTATTTCATTGGCCAATAAATACATGAAATGACATTTGCAACTTTATTAAAATCAAGTGAATGCTACTTATAACCACAATGAGGTTTCATGACTTAGAATGAAGTTAGTCTGATATAGCCAGGCATGGTGGCACATGACTAGTCCAGACTGCAGGAGAGGCTGAGGCCAAAGAATCACAAGATGGGACCAGGCTCTGGAATGTAAGAAGACTTTGTCTTAATATAGAAAGACACACAGACACTCAAACAGAAAGAAAGGAAGGAAGACAATTGGGGATGTAGCCCAGTATTCTCTTGCTTCAATTCATTGCAAACAAACAAACAAACAAACAAACCCAAATGAATAGACAAATTTCAAGTACACACAGCAAAGGAAATTTTCACAAAGTACTACTGTGATTAGAAATTGATAAAGTCACTTTACAGAGATGGTGGTTAATACCTAATAAACTTGACACCATGCATAAGTATTTAACACAAATTCCCAGACATGTACCCTAGGGATAATATTGCTTATGGGCATAAAGACATATGCGCAAGAATGTCTGAAGCCACTGGTGAAAAAGAACAATATGAGATAATGTAGATCGCCATCAACAGCTGCATGAATAGGTATACTGTGGAAAAGTCATGTAGTGGAATATATTAAAGGCAGGAGGATCACTGTGAGTTTGAAGCCAATCTGGGCTACACGTTGAGTTCAAGGCCAGCCTGAACTACATAGCTAGACCCTGTCTCAAAACAAAACAAAACAAAACAAACAAGAATAAACAACCAAAAAAAACAAGTGATAAAAAATGTATGAAATAGAGTGAATAACTTCTAACTCTTCTAAATGCAACACTACATTTAGTGTTGAAATCCTGGAAAAGAATACACAATACTCACACCATAATACTCCTAATATTTAATTGGAAGAATATATGCATATATATTCTTAATTACATACATATGTATATATGTATATATACATCTATATTCTGTATGCTTATGTGCGTAATGATGAGGAAATGACAGACATTTAATTCAAAATGATGTTTACTTCTGGGATGAATGGAGAAGAATATAACTGGGAAGGGGGACGGAGGACATTTCAGCTGTGTTTACGATATTAAACTTCTTGAGCTATATTTTGGGTACATAGGTGTTTGTTTACTATTCTCACACATTTGGACATATTTGAATTGTTTCATGTAAGAAAGGAAAATAAAAGCAAAAATAATGAAAATGGACTTTAGCTACTATGTGCTTGCTAAGTATATTTAGCCTTTCAAAGCTTCTCCATGCCAAATTACCAGAGACTGCAATGCTTGAGGAGACTGCTGTAAGCCCTCCTTTCATTAAGACTTAAAATTAAATACTATATAAATATAAACATAAAATGATACATGACTAGAAACACAAATGACTACTCTGTAATTTACAAATTTGTAGTTTCTCTTTATTACTAGATCCATTATTTTTTCTCAGTGGCTCCTCTAAGGTAGATTTAAAAATCCATTTATTGAACAAAAAAGCCATGCAGCAAAAACATGAGTATCTTTATAATTTTTTAAAGGATAGAGCTGATTGTAATTCAGCTAGAAAGCTTTCTGAAGATTAGCTCTATTCCTGAAGCTACAATTTTCCCAGCAAAGGCTTTCTTATTCTTAAGAATAATTTATCCAACTTCTGTTATAAATATGGTATTTCTTTTCTTATGTGTGTACCAAGGGCTTAACAAAAGCTTTTATTATCAGTTATTTTATCAAGATTCACAATCTTTATAGGAATGCTTCATGCTAATTATTTTATATGAGGCTTTCCATATATTAAAGCAGGCATTCTGTCTAAATATTTTTCATTTTAGTGAAGGCTTGAAAGCTGAACTGATTACAGTCCTGCACTGATGTGGCTGTGACTTAATTAGAATCTACTTATCAAGTGGTGATTTCACTAGGAGCAGTTTTGTTTTGTAATTTGTATATTAACAATGATATTATGACCAAGAGGTTTCTCATTAATCAGCCTGGCAAAGGCAAACACAAAGCTTACTGAAGAGACCTGTTTCACTTTCATAGCACAAGTGTGGGCCATTTCTTGGAAGTGTTCAGAGGCTGCTCTTTAAAACTCGTGTGCATGCCCAAGTCATCTTGTGCCATGACTGCAATTATTCTTCTTCCCAAAGGTCTTAAAACAAACATGTGGAAACTTTGCTCTTTGCTCTCAAGCCTAGATGTTGAAAGTGGATGTCTTAAGTGCATCTCGAAAATTACTATTTGAAATGAGCACTGATAAGGAACTTGGCCGAAACACCTGCAATCTTTGCTCAAAGCCATGTTCTTGGCTTCTGGAAATGGGTAAGTTTTCCAGACCTGGTTTCTGAGAGCCGTGAGTATCTACTTGCACTTGGCTCTTCTCCCAGAGTGTGGCCATTAAAGGGATGATGAGGTGATTACCATTCTCTTCACAGTGCAAGGCTGTGGGTTCAAAATCATTTTCAGTGACCAAGTTGCTTGTATTCACTCATTCATTCATTCTGGTACTGGAGATTGAACCTAGGGCCTTTGCACTGAGCTACATTCCCAGCCCTTTCAATTTTAGTTTGTTATGTCCCTCAGTTGGCTTGGTTGGCATTGAACTAACCATCCTCCTCCCTCAGTCCCCCTGAGTGCTGGGATTATAGGTGTGTGCCGCCAGGCCCTGTTCCAAGTTGCTTTTAAATGGCAAGAAATCCCCATTCATTCTGCAATCTTTGTTTTATTTCCAACTTCTCTTTATTAAATGGAAACAAGAATTAGATATGAACACTATTAAGAAGTTCCCGTCCCATAGAAATTTCTCCTCAGAAGGAGAGTTAAAACTGTTAAGATTTGGGGTTGCCATTGCGCTCCACCTCGTTTTTTCCAAGCTGCTTCAGGGAGCCCTGGGGGGCATCACCTTCTTCTTTGATAACCACACTAACTCTTTGGTAACTCCAGTAAAATTTGTCTTTAAACCACAGCCCAAACTGGACTTTTTTTTGTGTTTTCTTAAGAATCAATTCATTACAACCTATAGCTTATAGATAGCTTATATAACTTATACTTAGCAGCAAATTTAGTTTTCCCATCCTCTCTGTTGCCAGTCCAGTAAATTTATTTCCTGACTCCCATAGCTGTAAGTAGACCCGTGGTCTAGTTATATTTCCAAATGTATTACTCACATTTTTACTTAAAACGTGCCAGGAACTGTTAAAATATTTGACTACTAAAACCCATGCTTTGATATGGAATCCCTTCATATTAAGGTATTCTTAGTTTAGGCAGTTGTTTGTTGTGAAAAGGAAAAGCAAACCAGAAGTTGTCTTGTCTGGAATGATCAAACAATGGAGAATGAGTATGTACTTCAGTAAATGTATATGTGAAAAGAAATTGTGAAAATGAAGAAATAAGCAGTGTACACATACAATGGATGGAGTGACTAAGTAAAAAGTACAGTACTCAGCACCAAATGATTCCAAAACTGGCATTAGAGTATATATGGTTTTCTCAATTTCTCTCTGGCTCAATCCACTTGTCATAAACAATGGGTTTATCCTTGAGAAATGTTATTTTATGTTACTGCCAGGTCATAAATTTTATGCCATGGATATGCATTGCCTACTAAAAGGTAAAATAAAAAAATAAGTACTGACCTGATAATATTATACTTTTGAGAGGAATAGAGCAAGAGAAAAAGAGTTATAACTCTAGAAAAAAATGGGTTTAGTTTACAAACTCAGGTAAGCGAAATGACTGTATTATATAGTTTTTTTAAAGAGACAAATCTTTTCTGAGGGGAATTTTACCTCAGTTATTATGGAAAATCTGTTTATCCTGAAAAGTTGTATAAATCTCCTGGTTTCCAGGAAACACATAAATATGGAAGAAATTCTCCAGATGTAAGTTCCATTGGTTATCCATGGGTTACCACCTGGGGCAGCATGCAGAACCTCTTCGTGTCTCCTAATGTTAGTTACTCTTTTGGTGTCACATCTACAGCAGGGGCTCTGATCCCATGCCACACATAGTTTTTGTCTCCTGAAACCGTCACCTCCTTGCACTACACAGGATTTTTACTGAGTCTCTATATTTCTTACTGTTTCCTGCTTTCAAGGCTAACTTCCCTGTCTCTCTTTCACCTTGAGAAGAATCAATTTTCTTTCTTCTATGTAAAGGACCCTTGGGATAATCTCTTGGAGGAGTTTAGACTTTTACAAGAAGCAGTGAGGAATGTTTATTCACAGAGGCTTTTGCTTTCAAGCTGGCAAAAATCCCTAAGCAAAAAAGCAACCTGACCCACAAGGATGGAAGGAAATATATTGGAATAGCAAATACAATTCAATGTTTTAATAAATTAACCTGCTGTATGTCTGGGATGTTTAATTATATTCAGAGAAATCCCTAATCAACTTGTTTGTGGAACACAGTTGGGCATTTATCAAAAGTGGTGATGGTTGTGAGGCCTTGGTGTGGGTTTTCTCAGCGAGAATGTATGGATTGTTCCTCTCCCTAGAAGCCTGTAAATCTGCAGGAACAGATTTATCCTCTGTGGAAAAGTGTAAAGTCCTGGAGGGTAGGTTAAGGGACAGTTGGCCTGGCTTTCCATTGCAGGCTCAAGCTCAGTGCCTGAAACAGAGTCAGCCCTCTTTTCTGAAAGATTGAGTGGATGAGTACAGCATTTGATAGGGGCCTCCCAATATTATTTCTCCTCATCACAAAGCAATGTATACATATAAAGCAATGCAAAAACAATGAGCAGATCCTCATTTTCAAGATGATAAGTCTATTCTGAATTTTATCAAAGCCTATGTTGAATTTGTCATACATTGTATTTATACCATGTTTAATTCTAGTTCCTTAATGTTAATAATTGATAGTCGGTGGTTTTATGGCACTTTACTAGCCTGTTCCGTTAATAGTGAGTGTAACCTCATTAATTTCTTTTCATGAGACTTGTGTGCAAAAATGCTTGAAATTCCTCTTTAGCAGGGTTGAAAATATTAAACTGCAATGGAGGAGGGAAACAGGAATTTATATCTACTGGTTTGTCTTTTCTCAGAGTTTACTTTAAACCATAGTCTTCTTCATAGTCATTAAAGATCATAGTTAAATTTTCCAGATTTTTCAAATCTTTCTAAAGAAAGTCAATCTTGAGCAGAAGAAAATTCAGTTACTATATTAACCTCTGAATCTCTTTTCAGAACACTGTAAAAAAGGCCTCAGTCGGCTGTATGGTCAAGTTCCCCGAGTGAAGGATAATTTTGATGTTGGAAATGGCCTCCAGCTGTATAAGTGTGAGCCTCAACTGATGTACACTCATACATTCCATGTGCTCTCCAACATTCATACTATTAATCATATTCTTGGTTACTTTCATAAGGGTTCTCAATTGTATCAACATCCTTTTGAGTATATTTAATTTCTGAACAGAATATTTGTGTCTTATGTGGATCCTATTACTTTTAAGTGTTTTATTCTCCTTACCCTATCTTGTTCTCCTTACATGAATACACAAGGCATGATTAAAACATACAGTGAATGTTTAAATTAAAATATTTATTATAGTAAAAGACACTACCATTAGTCCCTCTCCTAATACTCCCTAATCCCCCCTGCACACATTGAACATATTTATCCCATAGTTCTTGCCATTTTCTGGAGCAGTTCTGCAAATTGACTTTCATGAAAATTTTTATGTGATGTGATCAAAAACACAGTGAATGCTGCTATCAAATATACCATCCAACAGTAAGGCAGGCTGATAAAAACATTACAGTGTGTTCTCATTTACCTTATTCACTGAATCTGGCACCATGTAACTCTGGCTCTTCCCCAAAGTCAACATGACCATAAAAAGTAAAAGTTTTGAATAGATTCTAGAAATCCAGGGAACTGTAACACTTCAACTAAACACTGCAGTTAAAGCCACTCACGAAAGAGTGCTTCCAGAACTGCATCACAAAGTGGCAAGAATGATGGAATAGTTGTGTAAAGAAGTGTTTTTTGAGGTGGGTTAATGCCAATCTATTTTTTACTGTAATAAAATTTTTCTAAAATTTAAAAGTAACCATATTGTATGATCATGCCATGGACATATATGTTTTCCCAAAATGTATAAATCTCTTTTAGAAATGATGGAATAATTTATTTTTTTCAAGAGTATAAGATATCTTTTGATCCTTTTGAAGGCTTGGTTCATAAAACCACATTCTCTCTTTTCATTTCTGGTTTTCCTTCAGAAAATACTTCATTTCAGTCTGACATATATTTTCTGCCAAAGCTAGGTCTAGACCGGTGTTTAGTATTCCAGGCACACTTTTCCACCAGCAAATGTGGGAACATTCTAAGTGAAAGGTGGGGCTTCTAAATATAGTCAGGGTGCTTTACCACAAATGTGTTCATGTTTTCAAATCATGTTGATGTGTTTGATAAACATTACATTTAAAATATTTATTATATGAGTTAAAACTTGCACCTCCCCAAATTTTTAAAAATGTAACTCACATCCCTCACTCCCTGAGTGCCTTTTTAATTACTGTGCTTATTTAGAAGACATGTTGTTTTGAAAGAGAGCGTTTGATAACAACTACAGTTTTTGTGAGTAGTTACAATGAAAAAAGCCCCAGGTTGAGGGACAGTTTTTGTTTTGTATGCTTATTAATTGAATCATAGTACTCTTTAAAAATCACTTATGCAGGACTGCAGAAAGCTGGTTACACATCCCACAGCAAGGCTGGGGCCGGGGCCTTTGTGAGCAGCTAGGGTGCCGCTGTTTCACATAATGCGCCATTCCTAAGTGGGAGGAGATGGAAAGTATCGCCATTGTGTGGCATCACTCAGCAGGTGCAAATGAAGTATGAAATGGAAACTCCCAACCCACACAATGCATGGAGAAAAAACAGAGAGCACTTTGTAGTCACTGCTGTGCCAGGCTATTTACTGTCATAGACAACTCAGCTCCAGCTAGGCAGGCACCCCAAATCTCGGTGACTCTGACACCTGCAAGAGAAATCGTGTTTCACTCGGTGCTATTTTGCTTACGTTGATTCCCCTCCAGGAGTCTCTGTAGTTCCAGAAGAAAACCAGTTAGTTTTCAGGAGGTGGTTCCTTTTTTAACAGGGAAGAACGATGCAAGCATGGGGGAATGTGCTGTTGGGAATGAGGGCAATCCCCAATACGGACAAGGAGGTGATTTTCAGATTAGGGTTCACATGAAATTAGCATGCCTATCTTGTAACATGAGAAAATACCATAGGAAACATATTTACCTGCTCAATTTTTTGAGGTCTATAGAAAGCCTACTGTATATCACTGCTGATAACTATTGTAAGAGTGAGTAAAAAGGGTAATGCAAGTATTTTGATTAGTCCAGATAAATAAATATTACAATGCTTTTAGTATATTTTTATATATTTCTCCATCTCCTTATTTATCTCAACTCATAGGTGGTATGATCTCTCCTATCAGAAAAAGTGAGAAATACGGAATAAGTAAATTTGGGATGCTCAGGCCTGGGCCTTTGTTAGAATACACAGCAAGAGACAGGTCTCTGCCTATTTAAAGTGTTAACTCTATGAAATTTTAATACTGGATACCAAAAAGATAAGCATGATGTCACAAATGGTAAAATTGAGTAATTTTAACAATAAAAAACATATAAATGAGAAATTACGAAGATAAAAAATTTATCGTCTTTTAATCAACATAAGAACTGTAAAAAGTTTAAAAATCAATGCTGTTTCATTATATTCAAGTGAGAAAGCCAATAGAAAATGAGTTAGATAAATAAAAATATCAAATACATGTTGTGGATGCGGAATTGTTAGAATGTCAGAGTAAGCACTGAGGGAAGCTCTGACTTTCTAAGCCTAGGTTTCCGCATCTCTTTGAAACAATAACAGTAACAAAACAATAGCCTTCTTACAGCGCTTCCTGGGGATGGAGGGAAACAATTTATGGAGCGTGCATAGCAAAATGCCTGGCTCCCATGTGGCTGGCTCGAGGCGCGGGAAGGCGGGGAGGAGGCGACGCCAGGAAGGCCAGGGCTCCGCGCCTCACCCTGCAGGTCTTCGCTCCCAAAACCCGATGACTGCCTGCCGCCCGCGCCAAGGCCGCTGCTTCCCGGTGGCCGCGCTCTTCGGGGGCCGCCTGTCCACCAAGGAGGTGGACGAGCAGATGCTCCTTGTGCAGAGCCAGAGCCGCAGCTGCTTCGCTGCAGCGTCAGGACCACAGCGTGCAACGTCGCGCAGCTAGGCCTGGAGGCTCCCGGGACCTGCCAGCTGGGCCGCTCAGGAGCTGTCCAAGGTCCTGGCCACGTCCCGCTGCCAGGCCTTCCTGCACCGGAACACACAGGCTGGCCGCGGAGGAGATGGAGATCACCGAGGCCCGCAGAAACACGAACGACCTGGTGTCCCAGTCCCAGAAGTACCAGGACGCCACTGTGGAAGAGGAAGAGGAAGAGGACTTCTGAGGGGAGGCCCAGGAGGAGGCATAAGCCGAGTCCCCTGTCACCTCAGACCTCTCATTGCCTCAGCCTTCTTCGATGCTTCTTTCCTTCACAATTTGTTTGTTGCCTCTATCTTTATGGTTGTTGTTTTCCTTTTGGGGATGTAGAACAGTATCTGGCACATAGTAGGTGCTCAAATAAATATTTGTTTGTTGAGTGTCTCCTCTTTCTCTACTCTGGCAAATCTAGATTTCTGTCGTTTTAGGTGACCCTATATTTTCTGTTGGCACCCACTTTTTACATCTGTCCGATTAATATTTCTGTTTTCAAAATAATTCTCCAAGAAATTGGGTCTCTTTGCCATCCCATTTAGAACAAGTTACATGCTGAAACCCCACATAGTGGCTACCATCCTGAGCCCAAGGGGAAAAGAGGTGGAGGATAGAGGTCAGCAGGAGGAAAAGGTTTGGATTTTCCATTCTAGGACTGTTGGGAAAGAAAAATCCAGGCTTTCACATTAATTTCCAGGCATTTCTACACTCTGCACTTCTCTCAGCTTTGAGAGAGGGGTAGCATTAGCTCCATTTATTGCCTTTACAGCTGTCCAGAGTGCCCTTGCCCTTTGGAGGGAAGCCCGACATTATCCCCAAGCCTTCAGGAATGCCCTTCCCATCGTCTTTTTCCCATCCCCACTGAGAAGCATCTGCTGTGTGGAAAGGTGCACATTGTCACTTTCATGTTTGGGTCACTCCCTGGAAGGGCAAGGGAACATCCAGGTTTTTTGCAGTATCTCATCTCTTGCTATTGCCCCCAACCTTGAATTTGTCCTGGCCTACACTTCAGATTTCTATTTTGTGTTGAATTTGATGCTTTTTTTGGTTGTTGTTAAATTCTTCTATTGGTACATTGTAGGTATACAACACAATTACATTTCTCATTGGGAATTGTACCTTTACATAATGCATCTTGGTTCTTATTTTTCCCCCATTCCTAGCCCTCCCTTCACGCCCTCCACCCTTCCCTATTTGCAAAGACTTTATTTCCATTTTTTCCATTTCTCAGCATTTTTCCTTTCCCTTCTTTCCTTTCCCCTGCCCCTCCCACTACCCCTACCCCTTTGGGCCTTTTCTTTCTATTTTGCATTATTGATTATTCATTCTAATCATTGGTACATTTTAGGTATACATTATAATGATATTCATCATTGGAAATTTGCACCTTTACATAGTCTCTCTTGGTTTTTATTTTTCACCCTTGCCCAGCCCTCCCTTCCACCCCTCCATTCCTCCCTATTTATAAAGATTTTGTTCCTATTTTTCCATTTTCTCATATTAATCCCATTCCCTTCTATCCTTTCCCCTAGCCCTCCCACTTCCTTCCCCTTTGCCCCTTTTCTTCCTATTTCACATTACCTATTATACATTTTAGTCCTTACTTACACTTTCATTTTCTCACACCAGAGATACTATTCAGTATTTATACATGTGTGTCCTATTTATTTCACTTAAGAGTATCACCTTAATGTGCATCCACTTAGCTATAAATGTCTCTAATTTCTCATTTTTTATGGCTGAGTAGTACTCCATTTTATTTAAAAAACCCACATTTTCTTTATCCAGTCTCCAGTTGATGGGCATTTGGGCTGTTTCCCAGTTTTAGCTATCACAAACTGTGCTGCTATGAACATGGGTGCACATATATCACTGTGGTATGATTCTTTTAATTCTTTGGGGAAGATCCCCTGCAGTGGAATAGCGGGGTCAAATAGGACTTTACTTCCAGTCCTAGTTCCTTGAGGTATCTCCATACTGATTTCCACAGTGGTTGCACCAGTCTATACTTCCACCAACAGTGGAGCAGGGTTCCTCTTTCCCCACAGCCCTGCCAACATTTGTTATTGGTTGATTTCATGATAGAATTTGCTGCTTTTTTTCATATTGCTATGATGACATTGTCTCAGGAGCCAAAAATAAATAGGAATTTTTACAAAAGTGCCCAGCTTCTAATAAATCCTCAAACAGTAACAGCATCATCTGGATTCAGCAACTGGATCCATTTTTTAATGAGTTCTAATGATTCTAAGTCAGAGAGAGAGAGAGAGAGAGAGAGAGAGAGAGAGAGAGAGAGAGAGAGAGAGAATATCATTCTAAACCTTAGTTTGTATTTAACAAGTATCAGATATTTTAAATCAGAAAAAATTAACATTTTCAGATTTTATTTATATGCAAACCTAATTTAAAAATGTTTAGAGTAAGATTTAAAAACCCTAAAATAGAAATTCACACTAATACCATTTAGTTCTTATATACAAAATGAAATATAATCAAGTTTTCCCATCTCATACATTTTTAGAGACCTTCAAATTCCTTTATTTCAAAGATGTTCAGTGCCTTAAAAGTGTGGTTTATGTCCATTTTTTTCACTGTTACCCCAATCTATTGAAATTTGCTCTGGGAACCTGATACCACCAATCAATTGAAGATATTTTCTCATTGATTTCTTTCTTGCCAAACACAATGGTTTCCTCTCTGTGGAGTGTTTAGTAGTCTTCATTCATGGCATCCTCAGTATCTACAGTTATGGCTCATACCATGTGGTTGGGTAGGAAGTGTAGCCTATGTTCACTTTAGTAAAATATGAAAAAGGTATACAAGATATAAAAATCTAACCAACTAGATTTCTGACTGAATAGAGTAGAAGGAGCTGAGAATAGGAATTTATGCTGATGCTCAGTTTTTAATAAAATTTCTTCCTGCATAGGTCATGGTCATTCATTGAGACAGAAGATGTAATAGAAACTGCATATAAGTTCTATTTGGACACTCGGGTTTTTAAGGCACCATGTGTAATAGACATAAAAAATATAGGTTTGCAGATCAAATCTGGGTTATAGTAACACAGTTTAGAATTATGAGTATAGTAAGTTTTTTTGTATGGTGAATATATACTCTATCTTCAGTAATCATTAAGCATCTAGATAGGATAGGTTCTTGATTTAAATCCAATTTCTAGACACCAGCTCTAATTGCATATTTTTCTTGCTTGGAATCACTTTCAAGATACATATTTAGGTCTTGAAAACCACAGCATCATTCAGAAAGAACATTTTAAAGTAAAAATAAACAAAACTCTGGTGAATGAAAATATTTAAAAACAAGTAGAAGAAGATAACTAGAAAAGGCAATAAGCTAGGGAAACCAGAAGAGGCAATCAGAAATGTGGGAAGAGAAAAGTAAATAGCGACACCACAGAAGTGAGTGAAATAGACTTTTAAGAATTGTGTGGTTAGCTCTTAAATGTTTCTGTAAGGTCAAGGAAGCTAAATAAAAGAATTACTCTATTGTCTCTATTTAATCAAGAAATTGTTGGCAATATTTGCTAAAGCAGTTTCATTAACCTGTTGTGGATGGAATTTCACTGCAGTGGACTGTGGAGTTATGGGTAGTTGGGAAGTAGATAAAGCACAGTGAATAGAAAGTTCTAGAAAAAAATGGAACTCTATAAATATCAAAAGAAGGCACAGCTGGATGGAAGAAGGCTGGGAGATAAACTATATTAAGATAACAAAGACAAGGCATGCTGAAAAATTTCTAACCTGTGGAGAAGTACCTTGAAAGATTTAAATGAGAGAGAGAGAGAGAGAGAGGAGAGAGAAAAGAAGGGAAGGGAAGAGAAGGGAAGGGGAGAGGAGAAGAGAGAGGGGAGAGAGTGAAAGGCAGCAGCAGAAGGGAGGACAGAAAAGGAAGAAAGAAGGAGAGAGAGTTGCTTATAATCTGGAGAGCATGTGCAAATTGTGAGGAATTAGCCTTGTTTAGGATCGAAAACACTTCTTTTTGTAAGAGGAAAACAGGTAAAAATATATCATAAAATGGGAACTTGAGAGGGTTTGCATCTGATAGAAATGATTTTCTCTAAAATAAGAGATATGATTATATTCTGAGAGGGAGAGCATATCAGAAAAATGCTGTAACCTATACTGTTAACTAATGGAAGGCAGGCGTTATAGACACATACAAATAAATAAAGTAGATGATAAAGAAGAAAAACACTGTGAAGAAAATGAAAGATTGCACCTTAAGTTAGACAAGGCTTTCAATTCAATGGATACCTAAAGAGGGGGACAAGCTTTAGGAAATAGAATGGAAAGGAACATGATAGTATATCATATCAGTAGAAGGAATTGTGACCTTTGATTATAATAAATATTTTACTGGCCTTCAGTTTTATATTGGCGCCCCCTCTTGGTTGGGGTGGGTTGAGGCAAAGTCTTGTTTTTGCACCTTCAGAGTCTACCACTAATATGATTGTGGAAAGAAAATATACATCCACGCGTTACTATTCTGTAGATGCCATGGGTCCATTTCATGTGGAAATTGGAGTGTCAGCGGGGTCCCTCCTGCAAAATCTCAGGACTGGGCAGTTTTAGAATTCAACACCCAAGTTTTTCTGATGCAAAAGCATGTGCTTGATCCCTTGGCCCTGGCTACCTTATAAATAGCTTGTTCTAGGGCACACTTCTTTGGGTAATTTCTTCCCTTTTTCAGTTTTGTCATATTTCATTGTTTCCAATTCTTATGTTTGATCAGACTTCTGGCCATGGCCCTGTGTCCTTGCCCTATTTTACTTTCTTCTTCTATGAAATTTCTTTATGTCCAAAGCTTGAATGTTCACATCTATACTCCTGATTCCTATAATTTCCTCTGCAACCCTGTGTTATGCAGCAATCTTATTTTTCCAAATATTTTTGGAAAAAATTCTAAGTAAATGACCTGATACTACCTCAAATTCCCAAAATGAACTTCCCATCTTTTAGTTTGCCTGAATGGCTCTCCTAATTTTTCACCACTCCATACATCTTGAAACCAATTTTTTGTTTCTTTCCTCTTTTGTTGTGAAAAGAAATCTGTCATAAATCTTCCTTGTGTAATAGAAGTTACCTTTCTCTTTCCTTTCTGTACACACTAGTTCAAGCTGATGGAGCTACACTCTGCAATAACTCTGCTCTCCATGCTCCTTGGAGTTGTCATTATCAAAGACAAAAGTCTTTGCCTGACTTCCATGGCAATTCATCGTGTTTTTGCCTTGCACTTGTTTTTATATTGCCTTGCTATAAAATCTTTCATAAGAATTGATATTCACTTAGAGAGCTTATATAAAATCCATTTGAATGTATATATTGTTGTGGTACTTGGTATTCTTTGTCTATAATTATACTATGCCTTTGCTGAGACTCTTTGTGGGTGGACCATATTTTCTTACTGTTTGACCTTAAAGTTGATTATGAGGCTTACTTTGTCCAATGAAATATAGGGAGAAAATCAGTGTGCCAGTGTTGAGTATTTCTTCTCATGATTCTGCATTCTTCCAATGCACCACGAGAAGAGTAGTGACAGGGAGCTGTTTTCCTTTGACCAGGCTCCTGGGGTAACAAAGAGACACTTGGAGAACCCCTAAACTGGACCTCTAGAAGCAGAACTGTCCCCAGATCATTTGCAGAAATGTAAGACGTATGTACTTGCTGATTGTATGCAGTGTGTGTGTGTGTGTGTGTGTGTGTGTGTGTGTGTAATATACAACCATTCTGGAAACTGACATAAACCAAATCATAACTTTGATTTCTTCTTAGCTGTTGAACATTTGGCTAAATGTTTTGAAGAAGTATTTTATCACAGTTATAAAGCATTTGTTTTTATGTATTGTATAGAGCCATTTAGTTAATTCTGAATTTGTTTTGGGAGACTTGCATTCTAGTTCTCAGGAAAACTTAAGTTAGCAGAAATTAACTAGTAGAAAATAAATATTTTAGTAGTAGAAATTGAGTCAAAATTTTAGAAATTAAGTTCTTTCTGAAAAGAAATTCTGATTTAGATATTTCTGAATTAGATTTCCTGGAGATCCACTCTAATACCTATAGAATATTTTTTAACTTGCTCTTAAAATTGTCTCTTTATTTTGACCACTAAAGTATGAGTAGTAGATCATATTGAAGCCCTTGTCAATGCTTTAAGTCTTTGGAAGCCATATTTTTACAGAAATTGTTTTTAAAAATAATATTTCCTGGAATATCTTTCTGAAACACCTTTTCTGAATCATTTTTGGAAAGAGCTATTTCTTGGTTCATTTTTGGAGTCTTTCCAGAATCCTTTCTAAGGCCTGATTATCAACAACCCAGAACAGACACTGACACATATGTACTTACAAAGATCCATGAAGAAATATCATATGTTATCTTTGATGTGAGACTACAGCTTCCTAGACAGTCTGGCTAGATCACTCGCTGGCCTTCAAAACAACTTTCTTGAGCTAGTTGAGTAGCTATGGGACACTCAACTACCCAGATCTCAACTGAGAAAGAGAAAAAAAAGAAAAGCCAAGTTTTCACGTTTGTAGATTTATTATGGGATTCTTTCTTTCTACAAAGTTTTGAGCACTTCCCAAATCATATAATATGTATGTATTAAGTGGGGAATGGATTAAATCTGATAGATAAATAAACTGATAAGTTTGGTAAGTCCTTCGGGCCCAATGGAGCTAATATCATTAATTGTGAAATACTAAGAGAAATGAGGCACACACTAGACTTTCAAGAAAACCTATGAAGTAGATTTAAAAAATTAACTGGAAATAAGTCATCCAAAAGACTGTTTTAGTTATTTCTCTTGTTGCAGAGACAAAACACCTGGTACCCAAAGTTAAAGGAGGAAAGGTTTATTTTGGCTTGCAGTTTTTTAGAGGTTTCAGTTCATAGTCCGCTGGCTCTAAGGCAGGGTGGCATGGCAGAAGGGCATTGAAGAGGAGAAACAGTTCATGGCAGGAAGAAGGCAGCAAGACAGTCAGCACCAAGTGCAAGGGATGAGATGTGACCTTCTTCCTGTCCTTTATATTGTATCCAGGCTACCTGCCCTTAACATTCACACCCTTAACCCCAGGACTGCACCATGAATCAGTATCAGCATCACATTCTTAATCTCAGCATCAAAAACTTCAGATCCAGCCACCTCTGCAAAGCTCCAGCATGAGTCTTTGGTGGGACGTCTAGATACAAGACACAACAAGACAATAGGTAAAATTAGGCATTGTCTCATAAACATTTTGGAGCTTGGTATGAAACATTATGTCAAAAATGTAAAATGTAAACTGGGAATTAGATATTAGGACACTGTTAAAAATGTTATATTTAGTCCCAATTTGTTCAAATGTGAATCACTTTGTTACCTAGATGGCAGCTTTCTAGTGTTAATACCTATTTTCCTCCTCATCTGTGAAGATTATAAATTGGAAAAGCCACATTTTTTTTCATCTTTTAGCCCATGAGTACAAATCCACTGGCTGACTATTTTTCTAAAAAATAAAAAAAGTGTTTTATTGAATCACAACTGTATTTGCTTGTTGTGGCTTGTATGGCTGCTTTTGTACCAGAAAAGCAAAAGTTGACTTAATGTAGCAGAGACTATGGTCCAAAGAAACTAAAATTTTTGCTGTCTGCATTTCTAGAGAAAGCCTGCCTACTTCTGTTCAAGCCCAATGGCTTTCATGCTCTTTTGATTATGTCCTAAGGGATTAAATACATTTTACATCCCCACAAGCTTACATGAACACACACAAACAGGAATATACATTAGAAAACATTGCCAACAAACATTTTCATTCTTCTTTCTTTGTTTAATCTTATTCTACCAGCTTTCAAAATATGCTCCTGAAATCCTACTTATTTAACCATATTCCAGGCCTATCTTCAGGATTATGAAAGCAGCATATTCTAAACATAAATAATGATGTCACTCAACTATTTAAAGTATGGACCTAGTGGTTTAAAAATTTCATTATGTTTGCTAATATTAGAACTCAAGTGACACACAATTAGGCCAGGGCTATGGTTTGCATCCAGATATCCCCCAGAGACTCACGCTTTCATAGGTGGGGCCTTCGGAAGATGACTGGATTACAGGAGTTTATAGCTGGCTTGCGGCTAGGCGCTGGGGTCTGGCTGAAAGAGGTGGGCCACTGGGGTTACTAGGAGTGTGGGCTGGAAGGGTTTATCTCCCTCCCTGCTTCCTCCCTTGACTCTCTCTGCTTCCTGTCTGCCAGGCCTTGGATGGCATTCTTCTACCATGCCCCTGTGCCATGCTGCCCTGCCTTGCAGCCAGCACCAGACTATGTACTAGAACCTCTATAAACCGTGAGCCAAATTAACCTTTCTTCCTTTAAACTGTAGGTGTCAGGCACTGTATCTTAGTGAGGAGAAAGTGGCTAAAACAGTCAGACATCTGACATGATACCATGGAGGAGAAGATTGGAATATGTATGGACTAAGGGGAGACTGGATTAAATCTGATAGATAAATAAGCTGATACATCTGGTAGGTCCTTAGGGCCCAATAGAGGTAACATCATTATTGTGAAATGCTGAGGAAGATCAGTTCAAAGAGAAAGGAGGCACACACTAGACTTTCAAGAAAACCTATGATGTAGATTAAAGAGGTTAACTAGAAATAAGTAATCTGGGCCCATTCTGTAAGAAGGTTAGGATTTTACTAATTTAATGACCTGACATTTTTTGCAAACCTTTCTCAAGAACTTAATTAATACCAAATGATAGCCTATGTTCTTGAGAGTTTGGCCTAACTTCATTTGTCATCGTTAAGTTTTCCATGTGTAGATTAAGCCAGAGTTTAGTGTACAATACATAAATACAAAACTCCATAAAAAGATATAACCTAAGTCATTGTCAAATGCTTGACTTTTTCATTTATTCTTTCATTTATTCAAATAGTGAACATGTATCCATGAAGACCACTTTTATGGTTGGTACTGTGTTTGTGGTGTGTTAAGTTCCCATGATTAAATGGTGTCCTTTTGAAATCTACCATTGAATATAAGAAGCAGTAATTCGTCAAATAATTCCATAAAGCTGTATTTTGGATAAAAGATGTGATGTTGAGAAACATGTGGCATAAATTATCTAACAGAGCAATTTGACCTTGTCAAGAAGGTCAGTCAAGACTTCCACGAGGAAATAATACTGAGCTGGCTTCAGAAGGACATCCACAACTGAGCTGGGGAAGTGTTTGGGAAGCTCTCAATCCCACTTCCTCTTCACAGAATTGCACTTTGGACCTTTCCTTGGACATTGCTCTCCTTCCATCTCTCTCAGCCTTACTTCTGGTGGTATTTTTAATTCGCTATTTATTTTTTGATTAGCTATTTTTCTCTCTAATGCTTTGTGTCCAAGAAATAGAATCTAGCTTAAGAATACTACTATTTATTTAAATATTTCTGCAAGAGATACATTCATATTTGTGGAAATTGTTCCTGTTCATTTGGATTAAGTCCTAGACAGTTTCCTTAAATAGCTCCATAAATCATGATGAAGACACGACCTTGGTTTTCAATCAGCTATATTTATGGTTTGGAAATACTTCCTTGTGAAGCCAATAGGTTCGGAGTCACTGACCACGGATTTATGGTTGCATGTATTGTGACAGGCTCGGAGTCTGGAATGATAGCAAGGTAAATGTGCTGCAAGAATGGATTTAAACATATAAAACTTCATATGCTTTTCTTGTACATAAGTTTCTTTTGGAACAGCAACTGAAAAATAATTTATATTTTGTATTTTAAATACTTATTTAATGTTACCCAACACTTATTTTTCAATCTCTACATGTTGATGCAGCTATGGTATCTTTTTTTTCGGTAACAATGAATGATCCAACAAATATATTTTAATTTCACTGTTTTTGTAATAATACTCCTATATGGGGAATATGGGATAGCCAAGGCAGTAGGGCAGAATTTTACTAGGAAGTTTAAAAAAATTGTACAAAAAATAATGGAAGTGTTAATTTCTTGCACAAAACTATAACAAGACTCTCGGTCTATATTCATGATGGAGATCGAAGGACATGAGAATGAAACTCGGGGACTTGCGCACACTGAGCAAGTACTCTACTACCGAGCTAGTTTTCATTCTTTTGTGCCCTCAATGAGCTGCTCTTCAAAGGAAATACAAAGAACTGCAGTTAAACGATGAACTCGATGACGATAAATTGAGTGACTTAAAAATGAGCCTTCCCCAGGACTATTGCACTGGTATGTTACTTCCCTTAGATATGATGTGAGTGTTCAAAAAGTTTTCCTTTTTGACATGACTGGCCTTTGCTGCTAAAAAGAACTCTGGGAAACATTTCAGCCCTTTCATTTCCTTTTTGTTACAAGATTCTCAGATGTCATGGAGACATATGACCGGCAGATGGCGCTAGAATTCTGTCAGAAAGAATTGAGGTAGTTGCTTGTTCTTTGGCCTCTGCTTATTACCATTCGTTTTAGGGGTGAAAAGCAGTGTTCAGAGAAAAAAAATCTTTGTTAGCACAAAGCTTCTGAATTTTATAAGAGACAAAATTATGTTTTCAGTTAATTCAAAGACCAGTGGGTAATCTCTGAATTTTGCAAGTTGACTCACAGGAACATGAAAAAAAAAAGGGCTCTTACATGTATTGATTAACCGGGTACTCTCATTTGCTGTATTTCTCAGTCCTTTTGTGTGTGTGTGTGTGTGTGTGTGTGTGTGTGTGTGTGTGTGTGTGAGAGAGAGAGAGAGAGAGAGAGCATGGAGAAGGCAGCTGATGTTTTCATGCATTTTGAAGGAAGAATAAAATGGCTGGTTCTCTGCTTTGCTTGCTCATAGATTTCATAAGCCGAGTAAATGGATGCTATGGTTGTTTGTAAAACCAGATCCAAACAAAGGAAGAGAGCAAGGATACTTTCTTATAACATTGACACAGCCGCCGCACTTTAGAAAAAGGATGAGGCTGCAGAAGAAGGTTTTAGCTTAGCATTTCAATTCTAAAATGGATGGTCTTATTTAATTTTCCACACACAATATCTTTCTTTGCTAAAGAACAGGTTAATATTACTAGTCTCACTTATGTAGCGGCTTTAAGAGGCCAAAGCAACAAGGATATTTCTAAAGCAGATTGTAGTCATTTCTGCCGGTGTCAGAAATTTTCTACTCACACTGAAAGTAATTTTGTGGGTAATCTCGTGCTATGGTTTTGGTAGGGGTCTATGTCTTTGCTCCGCAGACAGGCAAAATGGATGGAATGATGAGTGAGTGTGATGATGAATTAATATCCCAGAGGTCCTGGAGGTAATGACAATGAAAGGAGTCTTTCTTTGCGACCACTGGGTTCTTGGAGTTGTGCTATTAGATGTGATTCTGAGGTGGTTTGCTGACTACAATCCCTGGAAAAGGCAAGAGAGAACAGTTCCTGGAACGCAGAAGAAAAAGCATGAGAAAAGCAAGGCATGCATTTGCTTGTGCTAAAATTCAGTGAAATCACGAATATAATATACTGGGCAGGTAAATGGGAGGTTTTCATTTTCTCAAGCCATGCACTATACGAAATATTTACACAGCTTGCAGCTTTACTACTTGTTTTAGGTTGACATTTTGTTATGGAAAGCATGTACTTATTATTGTATATTAAGCTGTTTCTTCCAACATATGTAGATTAAGTAGCAGAGATGGCCTGAAAAAACATTTTCCTATTCTTTGTGATCCTTGGAGGTGTTACAGTGGAAAATAGAAGCAAAGTAGAATGGTGAGTGAACGTAAATCTTGATTATACCTTGTTCTACTTGTTCTTTTGTCCATTTTCACTCTCACGGTGTGCGACCTCATACTAGTCACAGCACAGAGCACTGAGGATAGCAATAGCATGTGAGTGGTGCTCTTCTCACAAAGATGCAGACACAGTTATTCCTAGTAGTAGTGCAATATGCTGTGAACTGTAATAAGGGTGGAACTGTGGTCCTTAGCTCAATTAGAGATACCAGTCCGGAGGACTGGACTTCAAGATAAACTTACTACCAAAGATACCTAAATATAATTTCCTCTACAAGGAAAGTACAAGCTAGAGGAAGTGCAATCTTAGGAAGAAAAAGGATGAGTGTGTTCCTTTTGTCTGAAAGATGCTTCTCTTCTAACCATCAAGGGACAGGGATGGGGCAGGAGCTAGGATGGAAGAGCATGCAGAGACACTGAGCAGGCTTCTGTGGGGCTCACATCACATCTATAATGGGGTTTTAAAGTTCAGTTGGACTGTGTCCTTCCAGAAAGCAAAAATCTTCATATCCAGGTATCACAATATAGTCCAAGAAAGCAATACCTAAAACATTTGGGACAAGCCATGTACCTTCTTTGCTCAATTTAGACGGGTAAATTCTATGTTTCACAACTGAATTTCACTGCTCATATCCTGAGACATGAACATACCTATTTTAATGACATACTGATATAAAAAAAAAAAATCAGCGGCGCGTCTGGAGGTCCCGCGGCTCTGTCTCTTGCTTCAACAGTGTTTGGACGGAACAGACCCGGGGACTCCCTCTTTTTCATCCTCCATCCACCTTCCAGTTACAGATTTCGGAACCATCATCTCGCCCATCTCCTGCTTCCAGGACAGGCCAACACCGTTCTTTTGTGGGTAGCTCCTTATTGGTAACTAGCCATGACGTCTCAGATTCATCAGAATTATTCCACCGAGGTGGAGGCTGCCGTCAACCACCTGGTGAATCTGCACCTGCGGGCCTCCTACACCTACCTCTCTCTGGGCTACTACTTCTACCGTGACGATGTGGCTCTGGCAGGCATGGGCCATTTCTTCCGCGAGCTGGCCAAGGAGAAAAGCGAGGGTGCTGAGCATCTCCTGAAAATGCAAAACCAGCGCGGAGGCCGAGTGCTCTTCCAAGACGTGCAGAAATCTTCTGAAGATGAGTGGGGTAAAACCCTGGACTCCATGGAAGTTGCCCTGGCCCTGGAGAAGAACCTGAACCAAGCTCTTTTAGATCTTCATGCCTTGGGCTCTGCCAAGACAGACCCCCATCTCTGTGATTTCCTGGAGAAACACTTCCTGGATGAGGAGGTGAAGCTCATCAAGAAGATAGGCGACCACCTCACTAATGTCCGCAGGCTGGCCGGCCCCCAGGCTCGGCTGGCCGAGTACCTCTTCGAAAGGCTCACCCTCAAACATGACCAGGAGGCCCAGGAGCCTGGTGGCCTTTGAGGGGCTCCTGCTCACTTGGCATCAGGGCTTTGGCCTAACCCTCTCCCTCCAGCCACTAGGCAGCTTTGGAGGCAGCTTTTTCACCTCTCTGGAGCCCCCTTCCAAGTCTTGGACCAAAAGAAAATAAAGCCTTTTGCAGCAAATAAATAAATAAATAAATAAACAAATAATGTGTACATTTTTGTGTCTGGTAAAAATGTATAATTGCATTATATTTTTATAGTATTTATAAGTAACTTAAATTTTTTTAGTAGCTACAATGATGTGAACATTGAAACAAATATTTCCACATATAAATCCATGGTATTTGGTTCAAGAATTGGTTTGAAATTTGTTTTATGATTTTGGTAAGTCATTTATATTTTTCCCATGTGAAACATTTTCAGTAAAGTTTATTGGTAAAGCACTTGGAGATCACTGGTTGAAAAGTGAAATTGACTCTGAGTGCAGGCATCAGCATCTCACATTTAATAGTCATTTTTAGTTTTATCTCCATTGGCACCACTATTGAGCTCATTTTTATACAGAAGTGGCTCTTTCATTTTGTAAACATTTTAAGCTAGATGTTTCTGTAATGAATCTTAGAGCAATAGAAAGATGTGCAATAATCTATGTAGCAGTCACTGTTTGAGTGCATTTATAACTTTCTCCATTTGCCATAGTTAGAATAAGAAAACACTAATATTTTGAAATAAAATTTTTAAGATGTCATTCTTATATTCATAGTAATACCATCATAGGAGATGAAGCCATGCAGGTTTATTTTGCAGTATAAAAGGTGGTATTTATTCTAGAGATCTTCCTCAATAGCCCAGATTTCTATTAACTTTTTAAAGTTAAGTGGATACTCTGGGATGATACTGAATTTATCAATCAGAGAAATGGGAACTGTGGAGTTGTTGGGGATGCTGTTTCAAATCCTATCAGCTAGAAAGAAAGGAAATGTTCAAGGATAAAGGTAGAAGTAAATTAAACTTTGCTCAGTATCAACTTAACTTTTCCAATCAGAGAAAATTCTCCAGGCAGGTGGAGAGAGGACACAAAAAAATTGGAAGCTGCAGGTGGAGCACTGATGAGGAAGACATCACAAATGACCAACAAATTGTAAATGAAAATTGGGTGACTTTCAGGGGAGAGCTCCTAACAGGCTCTGAGGCAGCGTTTGACCTCTTTTAATGGAAGTTTTAAGAGAGGACAGGAGGTGATGAAGGTTCATTCCACTGGATGTCAGCGACTCCTGAGTGCTACTCTGGGTGGGCTACTGGGGCTGAATTGAAGGATGGTGTGGAAGTAGCATCAATCAGCAGGGGCAGAAGTCAACTTCCTGGCCAGGCTTTTTCTGCAGCAGTTCGGAAATTGCAGAACATACTGGAAATCAGTACTGGAAATTTATTTACTTTGTATTTAAAAATATATATAATAGCAAGGTCTTATATTTATTTACATATATTGGTTTAGTGCATTATGTTTTGGAGAATGTGTCATACAAATTTACTAAGAATATCAAAACGGAAGAAGTTCATCTGAATATGTACTTTTATGCTTGATGTGATAAAATATTCACATATAAGTCACCTGGGATCCAAGCAATCATAGAAGCTGACCTTTTTCAAATATACTGTTCTTTTATATATGGAAAAATTTGGAGAGAATAAAATCTATTAAGGTTATATAAGAAAGACACATTAAGAGTTACATTTATATCATCGATTATACTGTTTCTCAATTATACAGTTTAGGAAAAAAACACAAGCAATTAATCACGGTAGATTACACTCATTTTGTATTTGGCTAGCAGTAGCAAGTAGTTATTAAGAAGTCTGAGTTCCAATTGTTTTCCTAAATAATACTTCATAATATCTTTTGCTTATGTGATTTCTATAATACCTTTCAGTAAATGTAATTACTTATACCTGGAAAAGATTTTAAAATAGCTCTCATTCCCTTTTTATAATTATACATTTAAATAGACTATTAAATATATTTATATTCTTAATATGATGCCATTACCAGCCTGGCCATTTGTTTTGTTTAATCTGAATATGCATAATTACAAACCACACCAATTATAACTACTATGCATGCATTATCAACTGAGTAAAACATTTGGTAGTAATGGTATGACTGAAATATTCAGGGAAAATAATTATCTCTAGTTTATTAAAACAACCACAATCAAAACCCAGAAATTATAAAATTTTTATTTTTCAGGAAAATATTGGATACACATAACAAATTTAAGTATTGGTAAAGCATAAAATTTCTATCAGCAACTTAATTCTTCAAATAGAATTTTCTTTAGCAGTAAGGAAATATTAAAAAGAAGTTGAGATATTTGAAAGACATGCATTTAAATGATTTTGTAAGTGTTGAAATGGCCCACTGAAAGCAAAAGAAGAGATAGAGTGTAATACCTTATTATCCATTGTCAGACTTGGTTAGGGTTTGGATTTTAGGTGTCACACAAAGGCTCATGCATTGAAGGCCCAGTCCCCGGCTGGTGGTGCCACTGGGTGTGGTAGAAAATTTAGGATGTGGGACCTCATTAGAGGAAGAAGGCACTGGAAATGTGCCCCAGAAGAAGTGTATGTTGAGAATCTCTCTCTCTCTCCCTCGCTCCCTGCTTCCTGGCTGCCATTAGGGGAGCAGCTCCCTATGCTACATGTTCCTGGTGCCATGGGGTTTAGTCTCACCATGGATCCATGGCAGCGGAGTCAGCTGATCATGGACTGAGAATTCTGAATTCATCACCCAAAATTATCTTTACTTTTTAAGTTGTTTTTCCTGGATATTTTGTCACAATAGCAGAAATTTGACTAAAACAGAACTCAACAGAAAATAAGGAATCAAGAAGTAATCTAGGAAGAGAGTGTTTTATATTAACATGATTTGAAGCAAATATTTTTCTCTTAGGAACTACAAATCATTGATAGTGTGGTTTAAAATGACTGGATTCACAACACAATCTTTCCATTCTTATCCATAATATTTTAGGAAGCAAAATTTGGTTTTTTTCTTTTGTAGTGCTAGGGATTGAACTCAGTGCCCCATGGATGCTAGGGAAGCACTCTATTGCTGAGCAATAATGGCAGCCCAGGCCATACATTTTTGTATTGCCTATGAATTGCAGTAGACTGTAGTCCTTCAGATGGTGTCCTGATTTTTCCATCCTTCTTTAACTGTTCTTGAGGGGGCTAATAAAAGTAAATGAGTTCAAGGTTTCTAAATCACAAGAACTTTTTAGCACCGACCTCTTCTGTATAGTTAATCTATTAAAAAATACAACTAGGTATGACAGATAACTCTTCCATAAGTGACATTTGAAGTAATGTTCTCTGCATCCCACACTTCTAATCTCTACTAATGCAAATTGGTGTTTGTACAACCAAACGACAGCAAATAACTTGTCTGCTTATATAAATAAATAGAAATCAGGACAAAATAGCATATCTTGCAGTACATTAAACATGTCCTTGCAATTTTGTAATTACATTGTAATTTTGTATTTCTGTAACAATACAGTGTCTGTCACACTAGTAGGCACCAAATACATGTTTATTGTAGGATTATATTTAAATTTTTATTGGCATATGTTTGCAATGCATGACATTTACATTGATTTTTGCCAAAATGGCAGCATATAACATATCTTTCTCATTTTTGGTCTTGTATTTAAATTTATTAAACTGACTCTACTAAATTTAACTAGTGAAAGGGAACAAATTGAAAATAATGGTAAGCATTATTAACAAACTCATCAGAAAGAACAGGGAAGAAAGGGCAAAAGAAAAGAAAGGGACTGGAGAAACAACACAAGAAAAGCTGGGAGGAGTTAGACACATCCTTCTAGAAGAGATGAAAATCTGTGTGTTCAGGTTGTCAACATGACCAGGCTAAAATCAATAAACTAGAGTGTTTGATATTTTTAGAATGAGTTCAGGGTATATTTAATTTGTATTTACAGGAGGAGAAACTGCATCAATTAATGGAAGATGTTCCTGAAATTTATTTTTATTATAACTTGTGATGAGTGAACAAATATATGCCTTGGAAAATCCATTTATATTTCACATCCTTACACACACACACACGCACACACGCATACATACCTACATACATGCACATATACACTGAGTACTAAGATCTACTCATTTCTAGTTTTCCCAGTCCTGGAAGCCTAGAGCAGCACAAGCTGAAACAGTGAGTATTCAGGATTTCATCCCTTCCTTATTGATTCATTCTTCTTCCCTTTGTTACCAGTAGTTGATATTCTTTGAACCAAAGTCCAAGTAAGTCTGTTCCCATTTCTTCCTATGCTTTCTACTCACAGTGTGATATAGCACCTGTATGCAGGTGATTTCTTTCCACATTTCAAGCCCATTCTTGCTATCTCCTTGCCTATATTTAAAAAACCCACTTTTTCTGTATTTACTGATGTTGTAAGGATATATGATTAAGCATTTTCAAACATAATTCTTTCTTGGGCTGGGGATTTAGCTCAGTGGTGCCTCACCTGCCTGGCAAGCATAAGATCCTGATCACCAGGACCAAAAACAAACAACCTCCACAAAAAAAGATAAACAAAAACAAAAAGCAAAAAAAGAAGAAAAACATAATTCTTTGTTTTTTTGGACATTTGGTCCCACTATGTGGCCCAGGCTGGTCTCAAACACCTGGTTCAAATAACCTTCCTGCTTCAGCCTCCTAAACAGTTGGCAGTACAGTTGTGTGTGCTCTAGCACCTTGTTTATAATTCATTTTTTAAAACTAAAATTCCTCATTTCTAACTTTTCCATTTTTACCAATATTATCACTCAGAATCAAAAATTTGAATTATATTTAAATAAGTTAATATCTTCTATCGTGTATATTTCTTTATCTTTACATTCAATACTTTGTGCTTTTGTTGATAAAAGCAATTTAATTTGTACTGCTACCTGTCTCAAGTTGTCAGTACATCATAGAAAACTAGTTTTCCTATAAGACGTGGCAGGTCATAGGTACTTCAAATATATTTGTAAAAGAAATGAACAAACAGATCTTCACAAAGCAATGTTTCAGAACATTCCCAGTCAATACTGCTTCTCCCTCCATTATGATGACTATTTTTTTTACTGATTATAAGACTCTTTTAGTGCTCAACAAATATACCATAGGGAATCAGTTGTTTTTTTGACTGACATTTCCTTGATTGAATTGTAGGGAGTTGAGGAATCTTCCATGTTGCATTGTAAAAGATTTATATAGAGTGGGTAAAATTTTTTATGGCATTTCATTTTATGTTACACATTGGAGTTAGAATGCTAATGAAGACATCAATATTTTCAGAAGTGGAGAGAACCAATAATCCAGGCTTGGATTTAGCCCTTTATGTTTTCAAAGCTGCTAATTCATTAAAATTATTGAAGTAGTCTCAAAAATAAATGAGATATAAACAAGTTGATTTTAAAAATTGAAGAAAAGTCAAAGGAAGTCTTGGAAAAGTAGGATGCAACTGCTATTAGATATTATAGAATGAGCAAATTGTGACAATTACTATGCTTGAGATTTGCTTTTAGCATTAGTTTACAAAGTGAGGCAAAAAGAGAAAACTAGAGGGCATATAGCAATTTATTCTGCTGATAGAGGAGCTTCAAATATATTTTAAATGATAACATAAAGCATGCGTGATCTGCTGGGTATTGATTTTTTTCAACTGTTAATTGATTTTAAGATATATTTCATGGGTCTTCATAAAGGCAAAATGAATAATGTCAATTTCAGCCATGGCTTGTCAACCATAAATGTTCAAATGAATATTTTTTGTGTGATCTAGAAAATTAGAGGGTGGTTGTAAGTTTGTGAAGAAGCCTCACCACATATATTTAATTTTAGAAATAAATGGAGACTAAAACTGATTTGCAAAGCCCTAAAACCTCTACGGACACAAACACTATCTCTAGTAGGCAAAGTTGTTCTCCACAAGGAAGGAGTGGATTGGTATTTTGAATCTGTGATCCTATACACTGTGAGTGAATGAATAAGTAATTTATAGCTGGAGCTGGAAGCAGATTTCCCAACTGTTGAAGTGAGAAGTTACAGATAAGCAAGAGGGGAAAGCTGAAATGATCTGTTGAGGTAATAGATTAGAGTTGGAGGCAAAAGTATGACTTTCACTTAGCTTAATATACTTATAATTGATACATATATAATATTTATAGATATATTTCATATACTAGTTAATGTATACCCATATATTCTCTTTCTCCTTTAGATGAGAGTGCTCAGAAGCAAATATCCTCCAGTAGCAACAAGTACACTGATGGCCCACATTTTGGTTGCTACACTATCCTCCAATATAAAGAGCCAGTGCTTCTAGGAAAAAAATGACTGATCCTTTGGTAGAGCATCTATCATATGATCCCAAAGCTTTCTGTAATTAAGGCAGAAGGTAAGGACGTGCTCAAACATGTACACATATGAGCACTCAAATAGGAAGAGGGTGTGTCCCAGAGACACATGGGCCTTCTAAAAGATCTGGGGCAAGTTGAGCAACAGAATAAAGAATGTAACTCTGGGTGGCATTCCAGAGTATAAGTCAGCACCTTAATTTCTTTTTTATGTAAATAAATGAATAGAGAAATAAGTTAGTGGTGAATAATGCACAAAAATTCTTAGTAATTTGGAACAGGCACATAACTTTATAACCCTTACATATTTCTGTCTTTCAAGAATACAATATGGAATGAGGGGAACAAAGACTTAAAACCACTATCTCAATCAAGGCATCAATATTAAAACAATATAAATACGTCATTTTGATCATGCCTTATATAATGTGATAAAAATCGTACTTTACCTCTGTAAATTCCTCCCTCAAATTTATAACTTCAGTCTATTTATCAGACAAATATCTGATATTGGGAAAAATATCAGACAAATTCAAATTGAGGACGTTCTACAAAACATCTGACCATCACTTCTAAAACTACCAATGTCATAAAAAAAATCTGAGAAACTATCACAGCTACAGGCCATCTAAGGAGTAATCATGACCAACATAATGTGGAGTTCTGAAAGGGACCTGAAATAAAGAAGGACTTTAGGTAAAATGTGAGGAAATCCGAATGAAGTATAACCGTTAAGTAATAACAATTTATCAATGTTGATTCATTAATTATAACAGTACAGCAATACTAATGTAAGAAGTTAATTATATGAGAAACTGAGTGTAAGCTATGTGGGTACACTTTAAACTATTATGTGACATTTTCTTAAATCCAATACTTTTCAAAAGTAAAGAAATTATTAAAAACATTTTAAATCTCAAAATTAATTTTTATTGTTTGTTTGTTTGTTTTTGGTACCGGGGATCGAACTCAGGTCCTTCTGCTTGCAAGGCAGGCGGCGGAACCACTGAGCTAAATCCCCGGCCCTCAAAATTAATTTTTATTGCAAGAAAGCTATACAATCCTGGATTATAATTCAGGTTTTTAAATTTATGAGTACCACTTTTGGTATACATTTATAGTATTTTTCCTTATATGATTGACCGATGAAAACAAAATTGTACATATTAGTGTGGTACCATGTGATGCTACAATGTATATATTTTGCAATGTAGTTGTTGTTTGTTTTTGAGATAGGGTTTCGCTATGTAGTGCAGGCTGGCCTTGAACTCACTATGTAGACCAGGCTGACCTCAAACTTGCAGTGAGATTTCAGGCATGCAGCATCATGTCGTGCTATTTTACAAAGTTTAAATCAGGCTAAACATATTTATTATGATTACCTTATTAAAAGCTACACAAGAGAAGAAACATGAATATTAAACATTCCTATAAGAAACTCTCAAATAGTAGTACCATTTTCTCCATTTCTACTGCTATAACAAAATACTTGAGGCTGATACATTTACAAAGAGCAGAAAATTATTTTTCACTTTCCCGGAGGCTGGAAAGTCCAATAGAAAGGTACTGGCAGGGGCAGTGGGTCTGGTGAGGACCCACTTTCTGAAAAATAGTACTTTACTGCTCTGTACTTTGGAGAGGACAAATTCTGTGTCAGTAACCTGCAGAAGGGATGGAAGGGACAGACTTGCCTCCCCATGTGCTTTTGCAAGGCTCCAATCCTATTAACAAAGGTGGAGCTCTTAGGGCCTAACGAGAGCTTTGCTGGCTTTCCTTGTTCTGCTCTTTGCTATGAAATTTGTGGTCCCCTAGAATCTCATGAGCCTCTTTGCTGTGAGTTGCGGATCTCTGGATGTAATGCATTGGCAGACACCATCTTCACTGCTGCTCTTTAGGCTTCTCTACTTGTAGCTCCTTGCTTTCCGTTTCAAGGAGATTTCATTGACAATGTGTGGACTAGCTTCCTTTCCCCTTCTAGATTGCCAGGACTTTTCTTAGATAAAAACTGGATAGACTTGTTTCGGCCTGAATCTACTTTCTTAGGTTTATTGAAAATACCATTTACATTCTATCTTCAGGTCAGCCTTACTCTTTAGTTTGGGTGTGACTTTTTGTCTTTTTCTGTATCTCAATAGACATTTTGGTAGCAAGTTGGCTTAGCTGCCTTCCATACTGCTGGCTAGATGCTGTTATAGATTGGACGGCCCTCCTAAATAGTTTTATTGGATTATGGATGCTTTCCCTAATCATTCCAAATTAATCACAGAGAAAAATCTAACTTCAAATTCACCTCCTCCATCCTTGCCAAATACTTTAAAAACACAAAGACTTTCGGTTCCAGCCTGTACTTCCCTTATTTGTGAGTTGACCCTATCTTCACCTTAATATTCACTCTGTTTGGCATTTCTCCCAGACCTATTTTCCTTGTGCCAGTTTGGTATGCCATAGATCTTAACTTTTACAATCCAATCTAAGAAGTATTCCATAAATCTTTGCAAGTTGCACAGTCTGCACTTTCCCCTAAGCCCAGCCCATTGCATATTCCTGCTAGGCTGTGCTTTCAGTCTGTCTTGGGCGGGGGACGCTACTGAATTAAGTAGGAAATGTCATTTGCAAGGATTCAAACCTCCTTAGGGTATATGTAAGTTCCTTTTTCCATGCTACTTTGCTAGAGTGTTAAAATCTGAAAATTAGTGAAAGGTCAGAGATGTGTAAAATTCCAATGACAATCTTTTTTATATCCAAAGAAATTACTTTAACAATGAATTTCTGAGACATTCTACTACTTTCTTTGGCTCATTTAGCTCTTTATCACTACACTAAAGAAAACTCAAAAATGATATTTTTTCTTTTTCTAAAAATCATTTTAGCAAGTGCTAAGCTTTCACTTCTTGTGGGAGACTTCTTAAACTACTTTTTTGCTCTAAATGCTTCAAAAATATAAGTAATAGAGAGAAAAAATAGTTTCAATAGTTTCAACTAACCACAGTATCTTCTGCCACCAAGGAATAAAATTGAATTCTGTACAAATTATCTTGGTAGTGTTTCTTGCAAAAGATAAGGTCCCATGGAATTATTTGTAAGGTCCCTGCAAACAATGAGAAAGCTAAATTGACTGACTAAAAACCAAATTGGATATTTGTGGATTGTGTGATTCACAGGAAGAGAACAAATATGAAAAGACTTGAGAGTGAGCTTGAGGCCACGGAGAACTGCAGAGCATGTAGAGATGTGGACTCGAGGGAAAACCATCACGCTGACTGCGGCTGAGGGGATTTTAAGAGGTTATAAGTGTGTACTATTCGGTGTTATAGTATCTTCTGGCTGGGCAGTGATTGTCTTTACCACTGAAGCTTTGGGAAAAATCTGCTCAACACCATGCTTTATGTGAGAGGTTTTCTGAGGGATTTATCAGCAAAGGTAACTACCAGAACTAAGGTCCATGGAAGTTTTCAGAAATATTGTGGAAGATATGAACAAATTATATTACTATTTTAATTGAGAGAAGAGAATTTTAAAGACTCATCCAATGGCAAAAGGAGGAAAAATTTTGCAACAAATACTGATTATGTTGAATTGCAACATAAATAATATTATAAATATCCATGAGTTTATATTTACATAAATACATAAGTAACTAAGAGAAAGGGAACCCCTCTTCCTTATAGGAATATTCCATATATATGTGTGTGTATATATATATATATACACACACACACACACACACACACACACACACACACACACACAGTGGATCTTCAAGTTATGACCAGCCTGGCATATGAGCAACTTGTGTTAATTAGGTTAATGGAAGATTTATCTGCCTCTTGTTATCTATAGCATGTACCAAGGTAAACATCCAGACCTCAGCTGTATTGACTCGAGATACAACTGGCCCTCAGCAACCAATAAAGTGTGTGAATCAAGGGTCCACTGGATATATATATATATATATATACACACATATATACATATATATATACATATATACATATATACATATATATATACGTGTATATATATATATTTTCAGGAGGTAGAGCTTAATTTTCCCTCCTTCAAGACAAATCTAGACATAAGAACTTGCTTACAAAGTATAAGGTATAGAAGGAGAAAAGGGAGATGTTTTGCACTGTAGATATCTGGTAGACATCTTACCTCTGGGTGAAGGTTTAGGACAGTGGTTATAAACTATGTTGATATCATGTATGCCTTGATAAGAAGCAAGGAGAAGGGTACCTTACTTCTTTGATATTTTTACACAGAACAGGACCAGTCTAATCATGAGAAATAAATAGGCAAACTCAAATTAAATGTTATTCTACAAGGTACAGGGAAGAATTCTTCCAAAGCATCAAGAATGTGGCTGTTAAGGAGAGATTGAGAAACTATCATAGGTTGGAAGTGGTATGATAATTTGATGGCTGAATACAATGTGAGTTCCTGGATTTGATCCTGGAACAAACAAATGATAGTAATGAATAAACATGCAAAATCTAGTTTATAACTTAGTGGCATTGATCCTATATTCTTTTCTTAGTTTTGATAAGTGTACATTAGTTTTGCAAGATGTTAGAATTAAAGAAATCTGGATGAAGTATAGATGAGAACTCTCCCTATTAAAATGATAATCATTCAAAATTATTTTCAATTAGAAGTTTCCTAAATATGTTAACACTTTAACAAAACAATTTTATTTAAACATTTTAACAAAACAATTTTAATTAAATTGTTCAACTAAATGCATATAACTGAATGACTACACCAGGCAAGCCTTCATTTTTGGTGCCCGGTATACGTGAGTGAAAACATGAAAACAACTACTCTTTCTTGCTGTGCATTGTTCAAAGGGGTGAGGCAGACAATATAAAGTAAGTATGGCAAATAAGTAAATTTTACTATATATCATTTTTCTTACTAAATCATTTTTAAGTGCCCTACTCTGTGAATCTCAAGCTTAAATTTTAAAACATTAAGATGAAGTGCATGTGTTATTCATTTGCCATTTTTTTCCTTTGGAGGGTCTAAGAAATTAAACATTTTTTCTTGCTTAAAGCAGAGATCATCATAACAAGTCATAAACTTTTAAGTTGGGAGAAATAGTCTAAAATGGCCTAATATAAAATTCTAAAATTTGTGATTTGTTCCAGATGAGATACTCCGGAATGCCAAATTAGAAAGGAGGTTTGGGGATAGAGGAGGGGGAGGGGGAGGAGAGAGAGAGAGAGAGAGAGAGATTCTCAATTTTCAGTGTGTCAGGTGTAAGTATATAAATCAAACATAGTTTAGGAATTTCTAGATTATGTCAGAATTCTTGCTAAAATTAGCTGCAGGAATCAGATATTCAATTTCATTTCTTTTTTGGTTGAAATTCTGTAATTAACATGGGTAAATAACATTAATTGTAAAATAAAAAATTTGACAACTATTCTAGAAATTTAGAAATTAGCAAGAAGTAAACACATAAATCTCCACTTTAAGTAAACTTGAGTGTAACAAAACAACATTTCTTCTGTTGTATTTTAATAAAACAATTTGGCCTTATACATTCTAATAACAGAATAACTTTGGTTAAAATTATAAATTATGAACTATAGTCCTATCAATAACATTGAATTCTCTGATTTTTCTTATGACTTCAAAAATTGGTAACAAATTCATTGCTAGGTATTGTAGATAATGTTAGTGTATCAATGACTAAAATTATCTTCTAAGTGATGATATTATACATAGAGTATCCCAGTATAATTGTGACTTTAATATTGAACTACATCTTAACATTGAAAGATTGGTAAATAAAGGAAAGGAATTTGAATTAACTGAAACTTAGTTTTTAACATTCAATGTCATAGAAATGTCTGTGCTTATCATTAATCATTTTTCTGAAGAATTTTTACTGGTAAATTATAGTTGAGTTGTTATTTATAGCTGATTAGGAATTAACACTATTTTTGGTAACAATAAGTTAGAAAAGCAAATATTTCTGTGCTCTACTTTCAAATCAGACTGTACATGAAAAGAAGGGATGTTATGACAGAAAAAAAGAAGTATTGTTCCACTCTTGTCATCATCAGTTCATTTCTTCATTTCTGGGAAAACTTGAGGACTGTTTAGCAAAATGCTGACAAGTAGACTTCAGAGAAATCTAATTAGTAATTTCTTCTGTTGGATAAGTGGAGAATGGAAGGTAATTATAGAAACTCAAAGTTAGTCTTCAAATTAAAGCCCAACTTAAATATAATTTAAAGCCTTTATACCTTTAAGCTCACATCTCTCACAGCTTTTTGATTTTGTGGTGGTTCATCCATATTAATGTACCTAATGACAGACACTCTGAAAAGGTGAGAATGAATACTTTTCCTTTGACATATCAGCAGAGGATGATGGTACAAAGTATGTCTTTCAGTGTGTATCTGTATGGACTCCAGGTCTGAATGATATATACTTCTACTTTATGCCTGCAAGATTCAAAAGGCCTTTTCAAATATTCATGTCTTTTTTTTTCTTTTTATTCTCTGCCGGTACGAGTTATGTGATGAGAAGAATGTCAGAATCTCTGGAGTTTTATTTTAAGTTTTATTCTTGCCTAAGGGGGGAAATATATTGAAAATTTGCTGGTCAAGCTGTTCCCATTTTCTCATAACATGACTAATAATTGCAAAGCAGTTTGTTCAGATAATTTAGCCAGACCTTGCATAGTCACCAAGATGGATTATGAACTGACTTATTGGGCAGTGGCTGGCAATCCGTCTGTAACACCTGGAGATAACAGGCCCCTTTGTGTTTCCTGTTACAACCACAGAGAGGTCAAAGGAGGCACGGAGACCAGGGATCTTTTTTTCCTTTTGACTGAATTTTGATCATTTTTCCCTGATAGCGGTTCAACATGGGTCATAACTTCCCCATGTATGATGCATCAGGTTAATAGGATTTGTACTGCTTGAGGCACTTTTGCTAGTCCTCATGAAATCCTAGATAACAGCAGTTGCTGATTAGGAGCATGGTAATACATACCTCTACCCACTAAACCTAACCTGGGCCTGAATGGGCTATGTGTGAATAGTTTTGTCAGTATACTCATTATTTGTTGCTGTGGTTTATCTTTTTTATTTTTCTTGGTTTTGAAAACTTGAAATATACATTCAGGTATATTTCACTTATAGTCCTCTTCATCCCTGAGATGTCTGGATACATTTTTAAATAGTTTTAAAAATTTTTTTCATTAGTTCTGAGCTTCACTTTTCTTCAACTAGGAGAAAAAAAAATTAGAAGAAAATCACCAGCTGGTGGGAAAGTCATTTGGAGGATGTTAGCCAATTAACCTTTATATAATAATTATGAATTAATAACTTTTTTGTCCTCAATAAAATTCATGCATTTAGTTAGCTTTGGGGAAAAATGTAAGAGGAAAGAGAAATAAAATCACAGCAAAGTGATTCATCACATTATAATAAAACAGTTGTGGCTTCAAGGACCTGTAGTCTTTAAAAACTACCCAACATAAAAAGGATGAGGAAATTAAAACTATAACTTCCCAAGTATGAGAATATCAACTTGATTCTGAGTTAAGTAAATAACTTGTCAATCCCTTTTCATAATAGGAACAACCACACTGGGATGTAACATGCATTAAGAAAGTGATTAAAATGATCCCAACCAGTGCACTAAATTTTTAAACAAGTTTTCACTATCAGCACAGAAAGAAAATTCACTGGCAATAACAATAATATCCAATTATGCAAAAATATCTTTTGACATGTGATGAAAACATAACCTCTGGATACACATTCTCTTTTAGGTTTTCAGTGGGAATTATGCTGAAGTGATTAGGGCAGGATTTTGTCCAATAAATAAACTGAAAATTTTGTAACAAGTGGTAGAGTGATACATATTAATTCTGAACAGATTGACACTGTAATTTGGGATAAAAACCATAACGATTACAGAACACAGTCAGTGTAAATCTGGTCTGATGGACTGGAACAGATTGTCCACCTGTTTAGGGCCAGCTCTGCATCACTTGGGATGCATAATGTTATCGAGGTCCATCATATTCACGGTTTGGAAAGGTTTACAGGTTAGCAAAGAGGAGAAATATTGAGCCATGGATCATGCTTTTTTCCCCTTTTATGTAACTATCAGGGCAAAATTTAAAAAAAGACATAACTGAGCATGCTAAAGAATAAAATAAGAAAACCCAGAGGAGATGTAAACATTGTTGCAAGCCTTTCATTGGAGATAATTTGGAAAGCTTTCTAAAAGGCATTTGAAGGACATGAATGTGGAATAGATTGTTTTCATTTTCATAAAATCAATAAATTCCGTGTAAGTTAACGCAATCAGAGGGATTTTTAAAATGCTAAGTTGAAACAAAAAAGATGGAAAGAGACTCTACTATTACAATGGTCACATCTGGGGCACTCTGTGTATCCAAAACCAGCAAGATTAGGCTTTTGTGAATATTCATATTTTAAAATATAGGGAAGCCCCGCCCCCTAACCCCTAAGTGTGTGAGGGGCCAGAGTCCTGGAGCTGAAGGAGGGCTCAGGGAAGAGGAGGAGGAGAGCCAGCCACGGAGGTGCCAGCCGACCGAGCTCCCAGGCGCGAACCAGCCCTCCCTCGGCCTCCCAGGTCCCCAAGATGGAAACTGATTATTTGAAAAGGTGCTTTGGGAATAGCTTGTCCCAGGCACTGGCAGACGTGGCAAAGGTTCAGCCCAGTGACCCAACAGAGTACCCGGCTCACTGGCTTTATCATTACAGAAAAATTGCTACAGAAAAAGAAGAGAATAGGCAAGAGAAGATCCAGTTGCAGGAGGAGTATGACTGTAGCCTGAACGAAAAGGAAATGATGGAAATGCTGAAACAGGAAGAGTATCAGATCCAACAGAAATGTACACAGTGTCACAGGGAACAGATTTCCACAAAGAAGGCCATATTCATGCAGGAAGACACACGAGCTTTTGAGAAGGAGGCCTTGAAGCAAGAATCCTTGCCAGGTACTTCCGAAATGACTCCAGCAATGCCTCAACAGAGTCCTCCTTCAGAGTCAGCTGAACAGACTGAGCAGAACTTTGATACTCCACAAGAAATAAACTTAGAGAAGATGCTTCCTATTGAAGTTGCTCATGAAATGCTTCCTAGTTCCAAATTCCCTCCTTAGATTATCAGAATGGAGAGAATTCTACTGACCTTTCTCTTAACACTTCAAGCCAAGAAAATGACCATGAGAATGAGCTCTCATCTAAACTAAGATTTAAGGGACTGTGAAAGGAGGTGTCTAAAAGTTCTCTCCCATCTAAGGACTGGTCTGTTAGCCATGAAACCCCTAAATCATGAGAGAATTTGAACTAGTTATAGGATAAAATCAACTCACAATAAGGATTAAAACAAGTAACAAAACTGAAAAAATAATCATAGAGAAAAGAGTGGGTTTTTTTTTTTTTGACAGAATATGCTGCTGGTCTAAAGATTATACTACATGTCATTAAGGGGTAATTTCACTTTTTCTTAAGGTAGAAGGAAATGTCTTTTTACTATGGTAATAAATCTGTCTTTTTGTTATATGAAAAGCCTAATCATAATGTTAGTCATTGTAAGTACAGGCTATTATGGATGTTACTATTGAAATATCTTTCCTATCTATACTCTTCAAACTTGCTTATTTAAATTTATTTACAAAATTGAGTATGTGGGTGTTATTCTCCTTATATCTTGTCTTTTTCACCCTTTGCTTATGTCACCAATCATTAACTTGTAGTGTTTCTGTTGGCATAAAAATGAAATATCATTTTGTTATGTCTTAATATACAGAAACAATGTTTTAAGCTCATTGATGTTCTCTAAATGCACTTTTTGGAGATATTTTCTAGTGAAAAATTTATTTTTCTTTTAGTATCAAAATATTTCTTAGAATAAGGATTTTAAATTCCACAATGTCAAGTATAGGAGTTAGTTTAGAACACTGAAGATATATTCTTGTGAAAAAAATTGTCAAATGAGTAAAAAACCATTAGAAAAATCTAAGAAGTTTTTAAAATTGCATCTCTCTTTCCTGCTGTTTCCTATACTGTCTGTGAAAGAATGAGAGGGAGGGAGGGAGGGAGGGAGAGAGAGAGAGAGGGAGAGATCTTTTAATGATTCATTATCATATTTGACAGAACTTTTAACAATCCAAGATCAAATAGTCAGAAAAATCAATGTGTCTCATATGGTTATGTAGTAGTATACATCTTGTTTTATACAGGTATAATTATTTTATACCTATAAATTACTTATGTAGAAATAAATGCTAAAACACATGACCAAAAATATAATAACATCACATTACATATGCAAGATATTGTAGTGGAAAATAACTAGATTATTTATTTATTTATTTAAATCAGTAGTTTTCAAATTTCTCTGAGATATGTATCTATGTATCTGATATCTATTTATATCTACATATCTATATCTCACTTTATGTATATCAAGTGGGAAACCTTTACACAATATTGATGTCTTGCTTCCCAGTTTTCTCACCCCAAGTCCCTAGGACATTATATTGTGCAGTTAGGATTGAGAATCACTAATTTAATTTATCTTTTTTCAAATGGGCTAATTGGAGTCATACCTTCTTATATCAAAGAATTTGTGAAAAATAGTAAGTAGAATAGTATCATAAATATGTTGAACATAGTATGATTATCAAATAATTGGTCATCTATTGGAGGTATATTGCCTAAAGATTAAAGTAGAGGTTATTAAGATTTTGAAGGAATTACTTAACCAAATATGGGAGATATCAAAGAATGCTTCTTGTTGAAGGAAACTTAAAATCTTTGTGACAGAGCAAAGAAAAACAATAAGATAGAAACTTAGAACTTGCTACTGGATGACATATTTTACAGGAATACATACAGAAGTTCATCAGACTGAAAGAAAAGTCACTAGATACTAATTTAAACCTACACAAAAGATATAATTACCTCATTAAGTAATTTTGAAATGCAGTTTAATGGCATATTTTTTCTATGATTGAAAATATGAAGAGACCTAAAATAATCAGAGATCAAAATTGTGATTTATAAACATCTCATGAAGAAAAGCTTGGGCCCAGGCAGCTGGTGAATTCCATCAAACATTCAAAATAGAATCAATGCCAGTCATTCATATAAACTTCCAAAATATATGAAAATAGAGAATATTTTTATATTTATTCTATTATGCTATTTTTACCATAATGTCCAAACCAGGCAAAGACATCAAAGAAAAAAAATCTACATAACATTATGTCTTATTAATATGAAGACATACACACAAGAAGGCTCTTCAACAAGGTGGTATCAAACTGAACCCAACAACACATAATAAAGGTTGTATATCACAAGCAAGTGAGATTTAGCTTAGGAATGGAAGACTGTTTTAACAACTGTTATGATTCAAGCCTAAAATACCCCACAAGTCTTGTGTTTAGAGATGGGTCTTTTGGACTGTGATTACACTATGAGGTCACTATACTTATCCGTTGGTTGGTGAGCTCATAGCTGACCGTGCTGCTTGGAAGTGAGGCCTCGTCAGAAGAAGTGGATAATGGGGAGCATGACTTAAAAAAAGATGTTTTCTTTTCCACAGCTTTCTCCTCTCTCTCTCTCTTTCTTTTCCTCCCTCCCTCCCTCCCTTTTTCTCTGCTTCCTTGCCACCATGGGCACCACATGCCCTTCCACAATGTCATTTTTGCAAGTAAGAGGGCTATGTACTGAATACACCAAAATTCTGAGCCAAAATAAAACTCTTCTTCTTAGACTTGCAAATGTTAGGTATTTTGTCCAGGAGATGGAAGTCAACTAATATGGAAAATTGGTGCCAGAAATGAGGGTCATTGATGTACCTGAACATATACTTTAGAAACCTTTGAGACTGGTTTGCAGGAAGAATTTGGAAAGCTTGGGGGTATAGAATAGAGAAACATTAGAATTTAATAAGTCTAGCTTGAAGGGTGATTCTAATTGGAGCTCAAAATAACAGAATGCTGATAAAATGCCAAAAGTAATAGCTCATGAGGTTTCAGATTGGAGAGAAAATTCTGTTGAAACTGGACTAGAGGTGATGTGTGCTATTTTCTGGCAAGAATCTTCAACATTTTGCCTATATTCTAAGATTTGTGTGAGGCTAAATTAAAAGATAGTGAACTAATTAATCTGGTGGAAGAAACTTCAAGGAAGCCCAACATTCAGGCTGTTCTATGAGTCTGCTTTTAGCCAGATTTATATTGAGAATCAGTATCAAAAAGCAGAGCCAAATAATATGATTCTTGGTCAGAATGATAGTATCTGTAAAGTTTGGGAAAAGGAAAATGTGGTTGCTGAAAAGATTGGGATTATAAAGAAGCCAAGTATTTTGTATAAGGCTACTAGAACAGATGGGTAGAAGGCAGCTCGATAATCAGGAAGAGGCCGGGGATTTAGCTCAGTGGTTTCGCCGCCTGCTGCACAAGCGCAAGGACCCGAGTTCAATACCTGGTTCCCCCCCTCCCCCCCAAAAATCAGCAAGATCTTAAAGGCTCAAGGTACAAAATTGTAAAATTTTCATTTGAGAAGAGAGTCCATGGATCCCCTGCTCAAAAAGAGCCACCTAAGAAATTGGTTGCCTTGTATTCATATCACCAGGCTTAGCCATATGGACACTCAGATGCCTCTGCAGCCATGGTCCAAAGGATCCAAGTTACTTCTTGAGCTGGTGGCACACTTTGGCATCACCCATGTGGTACTGCTTTTTTCAAGCTTGCAGAAGGTAAGAGTTGTAGGGTCAGGAAAGATTTGGATGCCCCTGAGGAGACAATGCATTAATCTGTGAGAGTGAAGCCAAAGGTATAGAGAGACCCAAGGAAGTTGGAGATGGTAGAAATGTGGAACGTCTGCTGAGGAAGACCACAGGCAGTGAGTGGCACTAGCCCAAAAGAGAAGTCATGTGGGTTGCAACCTGCAAGGCCATAAGGATGGGGCTGCCCAAGCCCTTTGTGCTCATGTTACATCATCATGTATCCCACATACTGGACAGATTTTAATGTTTTCCCTGCTAGATTTTGGTCTTGCTTATGTCTGATTTCTTTCTATTCCCATATTCCTCCCTTTTGAAATGAGACTGCTCACTCTGTGCCATTGTATGTTAGAAGTATTTAACTTGCTTTTTGAGTTTCACAGGGGCTCACAGCTGAGAATTTGCTGTGTGTCTCAGAGACTTCGGATTTGTACTTTTCAGCAATGCTGGAAATGCTAAGATTCTGGCAACTCTTAGAGATGGACTAAATGCATTTTGCGTAATGAGATGGAAACCAATCTTTTGGGAGCCAGTGGTGGAAAGTCCAATACTCTAGTGAAAGGTGTGTTACCTTAGCAATTTCTGTCATGAGGGACAGGATGGATCTGTGTAGAGAAGGAAAAATTTTCAGAATAATTTTGATATAAAAGAAGTGTGAAGCAAGTATGGTGTTTAACAGAAAGTGTAGAGTGAAGATTGAATGATTTTAAAGAAATATTATTGTGGTCTTCACCTTCCTTTGCAAAATGATTCAACTTGAGCCAGGTGTGGTGGCACACTCCCATAATCCTAGAACTCAGAAAGCTGAGGCAAGAGGATTACCATGAGTTCCAGGCCAGCCTGGAGCATATTGCAAGACCTTGTCTCAAAAGAACAAAGAAAAAAATGAAATGTGAACTTCAAATAGAGAATTAAATTACCTTGACTTTACTCTTTGGCATGGAAACTGCTTCTTTTGTGTAATATAGTGTCAGTGACATTATTTTTCTCCCAGGAAAAAACAAATGAATTTTTGTGACTATTTTCACAGTTCTCCAAATGGTAATAAATACCATGTCCATGGTAGATGCATATTAGAAATAAATTGGGCCGAGGTTTTAGCTCAGTGGTTCCGGCGCCTGCCTCATAAGTTCAAGGTTCCGAGTTCGATCCCCGATACCCGCCCCCCCCCAAAGAAAGAAAGAAATAGATTAAGAAATCCCCTAGTGTATTGACTGGGGCTTAATTCTCACAGAATCCCAGTTGAGATAGTATGAGAAAACTATCCCAACCCCCCCATATTCACAAAAGCCAAAGACACAAGTATAATTAGGCATATAAAATCAGATCTCTCTTGGCAAAAGAGTCAGGTTGGTCATGTTTTTAAAGTTTTATTCTGCATTAATTTTATGAATAAATAATAATTTTCCATAGATATGAGGCACAATGTAATATTTTGATCTATGTAATTGTACATTGTAGAAATATTCAATCAAGATAATTAATATATTCATAACCTCACCATTTTTTGTTGTGAGGATGTTAAAAACTTATTCGTATGTAATAATTAAGTACTACAAACATGTACTAATAAATGTCAAAACTTCTTGTAGCAATTTTGAAATATATAATACTTTAGTAATTAATTGTGTTCACCATAGGCTACAATAAATCACAAATGCAATAGATATTTTTTCAAATAATTGAAAATTTGTATCTCCCATTTCCTCATCCACCCTTCTTTCCCAGCCCCTGGTAATCAACTCCCTACTCTCTTCTTTTATGAGATTTACTTTTTATGATTCTATGTATTAATGAGTTCATATGATATTTGTCTTTTAGTTCTTGGCTTATTTCATGCATCAGATGAATCAAGTTTAATAAAGCTTACTTCACAGAATCAGGGCCACACAATCCAAGTTAGTTCTGGGAGCTCACTTCTCAGAGGGAGAGAGAAAATCTTTATTGGTCAGCCAGCACCACGAAAGGTCATATATGAGCACAGGAGTTATATGTTTACTTATGTGTATGTTTGAATTGGGTATGAAGGAAGATCAGTCTTATTGCTTCTTTGTCTTGAGGTCTACCCAATTGAGAATGTCTACTCATTCTCTTTATTGATGACCCATGTTCATCTTTGTCCTGTATGGCTCTGAGCTTACATGAAATGTTCTCTCTTTCAAGACCTCCATTTTCAAACTGCATACTATTTACTCTATGTTTTACTGCTCTACAGATTACCACAGACCGGGTAATTTATAATGAATAGAACTTTATTTCTTACAGTTCCGGAGACTGGGAAGTCTTGTGTCAAGATGCCAACTTTTGGCGAGGGCCTTGGTGCTGTGACATCCTATGGTAGTAGGTGAGAATGTGGGATAGGGAGGCCAGAAGAGAAACAGAGACAGATAGCAATAGAACAAGAGATTTAACTTGAAGTTTCAATCTTTTTCTAATAGGCATTAATTCATTCATGAGGGTGGGCAACATCACCTAAACATGCCCCTTAGGTACCACCTTCAGCGCTGTTGCTTTCCATTATGCGCTTCTTTTGGGTGAATTCAAATCACAGAAGCAGCACTCTTAGATGACATGCTTTTCTTTGCTGTACTCTGTCAAGTGGAAAGTGTCAACTCCCTTTGCAATTCACAGGATGATTTTCTTATATTTTGTAGTCTTACCATTTTCTAATTTCAACCTATGATCTCAGTTCTATAATTTTCATTAAAAGAAGGGCACATGTATTTCTTTGCTGTTTTATTTTATTCTTAAAATTTTTATTTTTAATCACTGTTTGCAGTACATAATGATTACATTCTTCCAGAGGAGTTGGTACACACACAGAACACATCCTAATTAATTGCTTCATCCCGTTTCACTCCCCCTTCTCTTCATCTCTTAGTCTCTTATGCAAAAGATAAATCTCTGTGTTTTCTATTATCTATTACTTTGCTCTTTAATTTATTTGTATGTTGTGTTCCTAATACAAAGAGCAATTATGTGATCTTTAAGCTTGTGTGTCTGATTTATTTCACTTAACATTATGTTCTCAAGGTGCACCCATTTTCCTACAAACGACTCAAATTATTTTGAATTTATCTTTATTTTAAACAGATGATATATGAACACATTATAGTGTTGAAAAGATATTTTAATGTTGAAAGATATTTTATGAAATTTAATTTCTCCACTTTATACCTATTTCCCAATTACTCAGCAATTCTTCCTCTATGTAATCAGCATTGCTTCTTTTTAATGTAATTTTTCTGACGTATTTTATGTAAAATTTGCTTTAGATCTGCTTTCTTTCAGTACAAATAAAACACTGTAGGCTATTTTTCTCCTCATAGTATAGTGCACATAAATCTTAAGTTTTTCAATTAAAAATAATTTTCTTAGTGGAATGTAAAGTAAAAGATAAGGGGAAAACTCAATGACTTTAACACTAAATGTCTTTCCTGGTTGCTGTAGTTTTACATGCTTTTAATTAACCACCAAATGAAAATGCATGTGTGTGTGTGTGTGTGTGTGTGTGTGTGTGTGTGTAACATAATAAACTATTACATTATATTACTGAATATACGACAATTCACTAACTTGAAAATAAAATATATTTAATTTGGAAAACATTCTCAAAAGCATGTTTAAATAAATATTTTTTGCTTTTAAATTTTGTCATGTAGACTACTTTAGAATGTGCTAAACTTTATCAGGAAGTCAAATATGTGGACTAAGAGACCAGTTCTAGTAGAGTCTATGTGAAGTTTGTGCACCCAGTCACTGAATGATTCAGTTTCTTGCCAACTAAGAATTTCAATAATTTTAGCATGATATTCATTTGTAAGCTTCCTTGGTTTGAGTGGTTATTTTGGTTTTTAAAATTCTACATTTATGCCACAGCATAAAACCATTCACTTGTTAATTTGAATCCAGTTTTGAACTGGTAAAAACTATTCCTATCTTATATTAGCTCTTACACTTCATAAGAAATGGGTTTTATACTATTTTGGAAAAAGTTGTAAGCTGTAAAAATACAGCCATTCCGATCTTGGCCTATTGGAGTCTGACATGTTCATTTGTTTGTAAGGAATAACCCGAGAAGATGGCTTTATAGTACTGGCACTTGCAAAATAGGAAGTATAATTAGCTTGAGAAGTAGTAAATGACTTTGTTTATTCCATTAAGCCAACATTATACCAAATAACAATAACTCCTAGGAACATTTCTAAGTCATCCAATTTTATTTTTAGTTTTATAATATTTACTTGTAAATTAAATTTTACTTCTTAAATGAAAGTTTTCTAAATGAGGAGAAAACACCTCCTGTGGTTGTTTCTAATTTCATTTTCTGCTAACATAGTTGTTGGCACTAGAAATGCAGAACAATTTTTAGAGAGTACTGTCAACCATGTAATTTCTTGGCAAATATATGACAATTATTTTCCATGTAATTATAGTGTCATGCCACAGGATCCTACAGCTTAGTCAAAGGAGACTGTTAGCAGGTCATCTTGTCCATTATTCTACTGAGGTTGTTTCCTTATGTCAATAACCTGGTCACATTATGAATTGTGACTCCAATTTATACAGCAGTCAGGCCAAAAGCATAGAACTCGGCTAAATGCAACTAATTCTCTCATGCTGCTAGAGGATTCCTTTGGATTAATATTAACTCAAAACCCAATCCACTGTCTTGGGTTTGGTTTAACTGCTCATTAACCATCCCAGGCTATGTTCTCTGGGGAATGAATCCAGGGCCTTCAAACAGAGCTAGAACCCAGCCATCTTGTTTGTTTGTTTCCCTAGACTGGGCTGGCTGTGTCCAGACTAGGCTTGAATTTGTGATCCTACTGCCTCAGCCTCCCAGAATGCTCAGATTACCGATGTGCAACACCTTGCCTGGGTTAGAGTTCCTTATACTCACAGGCTCTGGTGTACTGTATGTAGAAGGATGGAAAAGTAGAAAGTCTGCTGACATTTTTGGTTTAATGGAGAACTATTATTTCATGTAGTTTTGGTTAGAGTCAATGCTTAAATGCCTTAATGAAAAATTATTCTTAAAATAGCATCACATGTTTAAATCAAATTTCATTTAATGTTCAGACTCTAGCCCCTTATAAATATAGAATTTACATTGACATTAAAATTTATTAGTGTCTTGATGTGGGGGCTTTATCTATATGAGTCATTTTTATAGGCATTTTATTAAATGATTTAGGTATTAGAGAAAACTTTTCAATTGTGATGATAAAATTATAATAAAGATTTGAAATATTTACTGTATTAAATTTTATTGACAATGTTTCCATAATCTGAAGGAAGTGCAACAAAAGTGGGTGAATTTCATCTATTACATGGATATTATTAGTCAATAGTATTGTACTATTTGATTAATGATGAAAGTCTCCAATAATTTTCTAAGAATGCATAGAAATTGAAGGAAAAATTCTTCAATATTAAGAAATAATCACTACTTAGAATAAATATTATTATTTAATTTAAAAATGCTATTTGATTATACTTAAAATGGTTATGAGCAATCCCTTTTTAGAGATAAAGAAATGTTAAAATACAGAAAAAAATTTTTATCAAGATATTTCAATATTAACTGCATTCTGTTTAAATTATAGGTGTAAATGAATACTTTTGTTTTTTAGAAGTATTATTGAGCATGTGCCTGATTCTTGGCATAAACAAGAGGGAGAGTTACAAACATGAGGCAAGGAAAAAAAGAACAGTGGTAAGGTGCTGGTGTGCTGGACACTGCTTGTGCAGGTTCATTGCAGCTCATTTGGACCATTGCTTATGAAATGATCTTCAAGGAGCTTCAATTGGTAGTTTGAAATTAGTGGTGACAGAAGTATTAGAGTGGTAAAAATAAAACCAAAATGTCACAGAAAATTATTTCTTCTTTCCCCTGTCAGACTTGGCAGAAGCCATTGTTATATGTTTTTTTTTTGTTTTTTGGTTTTTTGTACCGAAGATTGAACCTGGGTCCTTAGCTTGCGAGGCAGGTGGTGGAACCACTGAGCTAAATCCCTGGCCCTAAATTGTTATGAATCTTCCTTTCATGCTGCTTTTTTTTTTGGTACTGGGGATCGAACTCGGGTCCTTGCACTTGCACAACAGGTGGTGAAACCACTGAGCTAAATCCCCAGCACTTTGTTAAATGTTTTTCAACATACCCCTGGATTGGAAGTAATGACTATGCCTCGTTCTTTATTGTATGCATTTGTTTTCTATGTGAAAACTGTATCATTAGTAGCACTATGGATCTATTTTGAGGATTGAATGAGGTAACAACTATAAAATGTATAGCAAGGCTCTGCCCACAGCTAACTCAATACTTTTCTTCAGTCACGGATCTTAACTCTCATAGATCCAAATTGTGTTAATTATTACTAACATAATAAGATAGACTAAGTTATAAGTAAAATAATAAGATACACTAAATCATAAGCACTGTTATTGAAGTATCTTAGGATATTTTTGTAGAAAGTGTTAAGGTATTGTAGAGAGGGGGACCCTTAATTCTGCCAAGGAAGCTGAAAAAGGCTCCTAAAAGAATTAATTTATGGAGGATTGCAATAGATGTAGCTACATGTATTAAGCAAAGATAGTGGTTGCCATGCCAACTCTTACAGCCAGTGGGGATAGATGGAGAATGGCTCAGCTGGGATAGCTGCAGAAGGTTAGCTGAGAAAATACATGGTCCCTTCTGAAATACAGGTGTGTGCTTTCATTACAGGTCAATTCTAGGGGAGTGAGTTTCTTTTGGGATGAGTTGCTGAGTGAATATAACATCTTCCATATTTTTTCCTGAAGCATATATTGTAGTTTTCACTCTGCTGTTTAATTCCAGAATTAAGAAAATGAAGGATTTCTCACCAGATAGTGGCCACCAGTTTTATATAAACTGGAGCATTAAACAAATTAAGTCTTCAAAATGATTTATAAACATAGATGATCCACTGATTTCAATTTCAGGCTAAGTAGTTAAACATTCATATTAACTTTTATAATTGGAAGTTTGGAAAAAAAAGCATATAATCATTTAATTCCAAAATGCCAATACATTAGAAACTTGTGTTTTTTTTAAACATAACCTATTCCTAGATAAAATGTTTCATTATTTTGAGCTGAGCGAATAGTATTATCCAAACATTAGATTCACTGCATTTTAATCTGTATGTATTTTATTGTTTATTTTCAATATTTAATAATTTTAAGGTTATAATGTTATTTATTCTGGTCATAATTGTACATAATGCCATTATTAAGCATTATTTAGAATCTCCCAGTAAATATTATTGTGTTCTTAAATCTCTTTTTCATACTATTTATAAAACTATTAATTATCAAAAGATGATTTTATACTCTCAAGAGGAGCAGAAAATAAACACAACCAACCCCATGTTTGATGATGCTTGGAGTTTTATTAAAGTGTCCTTAGGACAAACTCCTTCCTTTGAATTACGTTTCTTCAAGAAAGTAACATTTTATAATGAGAAATATATTCTTTAGTTATCAGACTGTCTACCAAAGCATTTAAAGACTACAGGTCAGAGATCCAAAGCAACTTGATAATTTAACATAGCCATTTGATTTCTTACGGCTTTATTTGTTAAAATGTATGTCGGTGAAGGGTTTCATCATGCATTAGGAAAAGTTCAATAGTCCATATTTACTGTGGAGATCCGGTCCCCAGTACCTGGCCTAGGCTGGTGTACTAAACCCCTGCTCACTCTGAACATGATTAGGCTCCCCAGGCTGCAACATCTACACTCCACAGGGCCTTTTGAAAAGAATAATCATTGATTTTGTAGAACACCAGGCTAATAGGGCATCTACTAACCTCAGACTACGCATGCTTTGTCATTCTACGGAAAGAGGGGCCTCCCTTCTGATGTCTTAAGGTAGGTTTTCACTTTTCATCCCTCTTTTATGTTGCAAAACATTTCTTAGAGGGGAAAGAAATTGAAACTCAACTTTTCTACTTTGGGGAGCATCTTTATTCTGGCAGAGCCTTTTTACAGACCACTGTTTCTACCTGAAGTAGCACTTACCTAGAGAGAGAAGAATGGGATCCAGCATAAGTTCTGGAATAAGAATTAGTCACCAGACAATGAGCTTGGGGTGACATATGGTCCCTGAATTTAGACAACACAGCAAAGGGACTTGCATTGATGTAAACAAAGCAATCAAAAAGAAATTAGATTTGCAGCCAAAAGAAAAATCGGTGTAATTTCACATTGTGAAAACTTTCCAAAGTAAAATCCAGGATATTCTACAACAGATAAGACAATAAAAGTAATTTGTCAAAATAAAACACATTGATAGCTGCAAAGAAAGTACTTCTGGTTCTAACCCTTAGGACCTGTCATTACTATGAGAAGCTGTAAAACAGGTATGGAAGAACGATATTAAAGGAGTAGAGGTTGATAAGGTAGAAATCTCCACAACGGTTATAAAAGTAAATCTTCCTAAACCAGAGCCCACTGTAAAAGGGAAAGATTTACTGCCAGCCGTCTCTGCTGCTGCTGCTGTAATGGGCACCATTAGCTGTATGTTGTGAAAGCAGCCACTCGGTAGAATGGGAGACATTACTTTTTAGATTGATTCTGGAATTTCAGGGTTATTGTTCTACATTCTTCAGAAAAGTTTCATGAAAAGAGCAAATGGCCTTAGACTCAGCTTTTGTGACTTCATCTCTCAGAGTGTGGTGTGTGTAGGTTGCACGCCAGTTCTGATTATTAATTGTGCTGTTTTAGGTCAGTTGACTTAATAATTTTGAAGATGATAGTAATGATTATTTTGGCAAGCATCTATATTACTGCAAGGATTAAAATGTGTTAATATAGCTTCATAAAATTCTTATTGAAATGTTTGGCACAAAGGTCACATTTCAATGTCAGCTAAAACATAGAGTCAGATCATGGACAGTTAAGTGCTGCCATTAGAATGATCGAACGTCTGTTGCTGTATGGTGGAAAAGATGACTTAATTTACATTTTACAAATAAGTTATGGAGGGAGGAAATGAAAAAGAATTACAATGTATTATGTTCATGAACCAACTCCCCATGAGGAATGTAATCATTATGTGCTGCAAACATATAAGAATAAAAAAAATTCTGTGAGTTAATAGATATACTAATGGAAAAAGGATGAGCTTCAATATTCAATAGATATTATTCAATGACTAAGCAAACAACAGTAACAACAACAAAAAAAATAGAAATTTAGTGAGCCTCTTGTCTTTGACTCAGGTCTGACTCCAACGGGATGATCATGGAAGCAGTATGCAAGAAGGTAGAATATTATAAATATTGTTCTAAAAAAATCTTTACAAATGCTCAAAGGTACCAAGGTATGTGTGTGTGTGGGGGGGATTGGGAGAATCAGGGAAATACTTCTTTTATTAAATATCACTTTTATTTTTCTTCTTATCCATATATTCTGTGGAGTCATACACAACACAGTCTTAATTTTCTTGTTTTGATTCTTGTTTTCCTAGTTATTTTCCCTTATAAACTTGTGTGGACAGATTTGTGCTGTAGTGGATTGTTAGGTTATAATACAGCTAATTTCTGGGATTGAGGAAAATTTTTTTTGTACATTGAAATAACTGACAGCCAGTAGGCTAAAAGTTTTCAGTCTTGGTGAAGCCAAAAATAATGAATATTAATTTACCCATTATGATTCATATCACGACAATTCACATTAAGGAAAACACAAAATATTAAGGTTCTTTCCTTGACAGAAAATGATGCTTCCCATTTGTATAAATATTTTTAAAAGGTAGTATCTTGAATTACCTATTCCGAACTTTCCAAAATTAGCATTAAAAATTTTTTAATGTAAATTCAAGATACCCAGTGCTTATGGTTCTTATTCAATGGGTAGATTTTTGTCATCATAGCTGTCATGATAGCTAGTTTTTTATATTTTCACATGTATAAATGTTCTGCTTAAATTTAAAAATTTCCTATTATTACAGCCTTAGCTTTTCCCTATGGAAACCAGAAGAAAACACAAAACCATACAAACCAGAAAACACTGAGCTTTTTCAGTTGCTAGAGCACAATCGTATACCCTGGAAATTTCTACCACTGGGAAACACCAGATTCAGATGACCCAGAGAAATATGTACTAGCCAGAATAACAGCAGGTGGTTCAGTTTCCAGAGGCAGCTGGGGTAACATTTTAAGAAAATATTCAGTACCTGGTATATGCATTATTAGAAAGATTCTGTACCCAAGGTGATAGATAAGGTAACTCTTCTTGATTACTTTAAAATTCACTGACCTGTTACTAAATATAGAGATTTTACTAAACTTATGAATGAATAATTCATGCATAGAATACACGTTGTGGTGACTCTTGAGCATTGAGAAACTGGCACTCTCTGATCATGCCAAATAGTGATTGAGACCAAGAGCTCTTAGACTCCCATGCAATGATAAAGTGATTATTGTTTCAGTTTGTGGTCATAGATTACTTTTACAATGGTTTTATACCACAGAAAAACTGAACAGAGAGTAAATAATGCCCACACTAACTCTAGCCTCTCCACATACAGTTTTCTGTTTATTAACATCTTATATTAGTATGAATATATATATAGTATGAATTTGTTTTTTCTTACTTTTGTACTGGCTATGCTAACAGGTGTGAGGGGACAGCTCACTGTGATTTTGATTGGCATTTCCCTGGTGATTGATGATGTTTAGAATGTTCTGTGCCCATTGGACATTTGTACCTATTCTTTGGAGATCTGTCTATTCAGGTTATTTACAATCTGATTTTTGATCAGGTTATTTGACTATTTTTGGTTTTGACTATTAAGTTAGAGGAGATCCTTATATATTTTGGAGAGTAACCTTTCATCATATTTAAGAATTGTACAGGCTCATCTTGTATAAATTTTGCCTAATATTAGGATCATACAGTTCCTAAAAGATTCAATTCATTATATAGGAGAATGTATTACAAATAAAGAGCTGGGTGCTAATTGTGCTTTTTGATACTGGGATGTTGTCTTTTTTATGCCCCTTTAGGTGATAGAGCAAAAAAAAAAAATGTGTGTATACTAACTTGTGTATATACACATCTACAACTATTCTTATGCATAACTATCTGTATCTATATCAAGTCTTTGGGGGTTTTTTGGGTACCAGGGATCGAACTTGGGACCTCGAGGTTGCAAGGCAGGTGGTGGACCCACTGAGCTGAATCCCGGGCTATATTAACTTAAACATGAGTTCTTCTTGATGCCTTCAATTCTAACTTAATACCACACCGTTCATTCTAAATTCCTTCCCTTGCTCATTTGTAAATTTCTTCTCCACCAGTAAAGACATAGCATCCAGCATCTGCCATACATTTACTTAACTGTTCAAGTCTAGTGTATGTGTATAGCACTGTCAGAATTGGTGACCAATATACATGGGAAATAATTTTATTAGTCAATTATTTGTGCACAGTTCTCTTTTACTGCACTTAGACTCCATTCATATCCTGAGTTAATTAGGTTGGCACTTTTTCCCTCACACCTTACAGTGAGATTATTTTAAATGTTTGTAACGTGGTTTGATACAATTGTCAGAGGCAGACCTTCTCAATATCTGACTTTTTAATTTCTATACACTAAGGCTCATTCATTGTGTGGCAAAGATTCTGTAAGTTTTGAAAAATGCATGTCGTGTATCTACCATTACAGGACCATACGTAATAATTTTACAGCCCTAAAATACTCTGTACTTCCCCTGTTAAGCCTCTTCTTTTTTCCCCAATCTTTTGGAATCATATCTTTTTGTTGTCTTGAGTTTTGGCCTTTTCAGAAGATCACAAAATTTTAATCTTAAGATATGTATCCTTTCCATACTGGCTTTCACTTAACAGTATGCATTTATGGCTTCTCCATTTTTATTTGTAGCTTGATAGCTTATTTATATCACTGAATAGTAATAAACTATATGAGTGTACTATGGCCTTCTGTATTTGTGAACTCCACATTTGAAGATTTGGGGACTCAGGATATTGAGAAAAATGTATTTGCATTGAACATGTACAAAGATTTTCCTGTCATTGTTCCCTAAGCAAAAGAAAAAAACAACCATTTGCATAGTATTTACTCTTTATTAAGTATTATGAGTAATCTAAGGAAGATTCAAAGTATATAGGAAGAAACTGCATAAGATGTATACAAATAGTATTATACTTTAATAAGGTACTTAGTTATCCATGGATTTTGGTATCTGCAGGAGGTTCTTAAACCAAATCTCTGTAGATGCTGGGGAAAATGGTGCAATAGTTTGTTGATATATTCACCTATTGAAGAATATATTGGTTGTTTCTAGCTTTGATAATTATGAATAAAGCTGCTACAGACATTCTTGTTCAAACAGTATTGTGGACATGAACTTTCAACTCAATTAGGTAAATACGTAGGAGTGTGATTAATGGATTATATATCAGTATTATTTTAGCTTGTGAGCTGCTGCCACTCTGCAGAATGACTGTACAATTTCCCATTTCCTCCAGAAACATGACAATTTTTGTTGCTCTGCATGCTTTCCATCACTTGGAAATGTCAATTTTTTAGGTTTTAGTCACTTTGGTAGGTGTGTAGTTATATTTGAATGGTACTTTAATTTGAAATTTTCTAATGTGTACAATTATAAGCATTTTTTCACATTTCTATCAGCTGGGTATCTTTCATGCAGATATATCTGTTCAGACACTTGCATATTTCCTATATTATTTTATTTTTATTAATATGTATTAATTATATACAATATTGAGTTTCCACTTACTATTTTTATAAAAATTGGTGATCATCATTTTAGTCTTGAATAGCAGTTTCTTTTTAAAATTTTATTAGTGAATGTTTACAATTTATTTTCGGAAATTGTTACATGCATATAAAGATATTACATTTAAATTTATAATCCATTTTGAATTAAATTTTGTGAAAGGTATAGGATTTTCTTGTGTAAACATTTTTCTTCTGTTTTTCAATAGTCAATTGTAGCATGAAGTTCTGAAATATTTATTCTTTTTCTGTTGAATTGCTTTTGTTGTCTGTCAGAGATCAGTTTGGGTATATTTGAGTATATACTTTTATGCTATGATACTCCATTAATCTATGAGTCTATTTACTACTACTATGCTCTCTTGGTTACTGTAGGTTTTTATTAAGTCTAGAAATCACATAATGTCGGTCCTCAAACATTGCTTTTCAATATTTTATTGTCTATTCTGGGATTTTTTTTACTTTTTCACATAAGATTTAGAATCTTCTAGATAGCTAGGGAGGACATTGAAGCAAGCTGTAGTGGTCTATTAGGGTGTAAGGGGGAGCAAAGGGATGAAAGGGGAGAGACGCCTCATCCAGCACAGGGAAAAATGAGAGTTCAACATTTATCGTCCATCTTCTCCTGCCACCTGACCCAGATTTTTGCTTTTTTTAAAAAATTCTTTTATTGGTACATTGTAGGTATACAACACATTTACATTTCTCATTGGGAACTTGTACCTTTACATGATGCATCTTGGTTCTAAGTTTTTCCCCATTCCTAGCCCTCCGTTCACCCCCTCCACCCTTCCCTATTTACAAAGGCTTTATTTCCATTTTTTCCATTTCTCATCATTTTTCCTTTCCCTTCTTTCTTTTCCCCTGACCCTCCCACTTCCCCTACCCCTTTGAACATTTTCTTCCTACTATTTCACATTATCAATTATTCATTCTAGTCATTGGTACATTTTAGGTATACAATATAATGACATTCATCATTGGAAATTTGCACCTTTACATAATCGCTCTTGGTTCTTATTTTTCCCCCTTCCCCTACCCTCCCTTCAACTCCTCCATTCCTCCCTATTTACAAAGACTTTGTTGCCATTTTTCCATTTTCTCATATTAATTCCATTCCCTTCTATCCTTTCCCCTACCTGTCCCACTTCCCCTTCCCCTTTGCCCCTTTTCTTCCTATTTCACATTATCTATTATACCTTTTAGTCCTTATTTACACTTTCAGTTTCTCACACAAGAGAAAATATTCCGTATTTATACATGTGTGTCCTATTTATTTCACTTAAGAATATCACCTCAATGTGCATCCATTTAGCTATAAATGTCTCTAATTTCTCATTTTTTATGGCTGAGTAGTACTCCATTTTATATAAAAAACCCACATTTTCTTTATCCAGTCTCCAGTTGATTGGCATTTGGGCTGTTTCCAAGTTTTAGCTATTACAAATTGTGCTGCTATGAACATGGGTGCACATATATCTCTGTGGTATGACTCTTTTAATTCTTTGGGGAAGATACCCATCAGGGGAATAGCTAGGTCAAATGAGACTTCTAGGCCTAGTTCTTTGAGGTTATATTTCTGCTTTCTTAATGTCCCCTCATAGCAGCCACCTCAGAGGATACTCTTTCATTAATCAGAACAAAGAGGGAAACTTGGCAGGTGGCTAAGATTAGGAAAGGATGGACCTGGGGCCCTTATTTGAATATCCAGTATTCACAGCAAGCCTTCCAGAAGATTCTTTGATTTTACCCCTCACCATCGCTGAACTAGGCCTGCAAGTAGCACTTCCCAGGCACTTCTTGGGTTTTCATCTAGGAGAGCCTCTTCCTATGTACTGTACTCCCTGTGATACAGAAGAGACCCTATTAAAATAAAGACTCTCTTTAGTGTTCCTGTTAAAAAGAAAAAAACAATCAGCTTGTTGATTTCCATTAGCGACTTTCCTGGGATTTTTATTTAACATTCTGCAATGAAACTTTAAAGTCAGGGTAAATAGACATTATGACAGTATTGAACTTTTCCATAAATGGACACAGAATTTGTCTTCAGTCATTTAGATATTTGATTTCTTTCTATAGGGTCATTTACATATTTAATACGTATTTTATTGGATTTATAGTTAAGTTTTCATTTTTGCTGGTAATTTAAATGTTATTGTGTTTTAATTTCACTTTCCAATTTTTCACTGCTTGTATACAGGACCATAACAAAAATTTCTGTATTGTAGTGTATGAATTTGATATACTCATTTGTGAGTTGTAGGAATTTTTTTTCTTTGTTCTTCAGAATATTCTATTTTATTCCTGAACATCTACCTTATTCCTGAATCCAGTTTTTCTGTACTTGATATATTGTTACCTCCAGTTTTTTAGATATTCTTTGTCAAGTCAGGGAGTCTGTTTTTAGTTTATTGTAAGTTTTTTTTTCAGTCTTGAATCAGTGCTGTATTTTGCCAAATGCTTTTCTGACTCAAATGATATGACAATTAAATTCCCATTCCATTGATGTGATGACTACATTATGGGTTTTCAAATGCTGAAGCGGCCATATACACCTGGAAAAAATTCCAAATATTCATGATGAATGATTCTTTTTTAAACATCTCTGAATTGAATGTGGTAGTGTTTTGTTGAAGATTCTTGCATCTATGTTCAAGATAAATATTGATTTGTAGTTCTTTTTTCCCAGTGATCTCTTCATCTGTATAGAAGAGATTGTAGAGAATTGATAATATTAAATGTAAAATTTACCGTATATTATTTGGTCTTGTTACTTTCTTTTATGAAAGCTTGTTCATTAAGAAATTAGTTTCTTTCATAATTATAGGCCAGTTGAGATTTCCTGTTTTTCTTTGTGTGAATTTTGGTAGTTGTATTTCAAGGAATTTGTCCATTCCTTCTAATTAATCAAACTTTTGGATATAGAGTTCTTCATATTTTTTCTTTGTTATCCTCCCAATGCCCATGTGGTCAGAACTAATGGGCCCTGTTGATGTCTCTGTTAGTAATTTGTACCTTTTCTCTTTTTTCTTTTTGGTTAGCTTGGCTATAGATTATATTTTTTATCTTTTCAAAATACAAGCTTGATGCATGCTCAGATAATTAAAAATGTTACTAATTTATTTGAGAAGTTAATAGTAAATCATTAAACATAAAAACTGTACAAAGTCACACAAATCTTTTCTTGTCCCTTTGTGTATCTCACAAGTTCCCTTCTTGGAAACAATTATTGTTACTAGATTATTGTATATATTTTTAGAGATATTTTCTGAATATAGAAATTTTTCATTTTTCCTCAAGAATTGACAGTCAACTCTTATGCCTGTACTTTGTGTGTAATCTGACATAGTTTCTTGGCTATTCCTAGTAAAATAGGAATTTTGCAGAACTCACAGCTGTCCAAATATAGTAAATATCATTATATTTATTTTTGGCACCATAAACCAAGAGAAAAACAGATATTCAGTTATGTGTGTCTTACCCTAAAGATTTGGAAAAAACATGAGTTAATATATCTTGGAGAGAAATACATCACAGTAACTTGAATCCAATTGGGAAGTAACTTATGTTTCTGTGAGTAGATACACTGACAAATGTAATTTCCCATCCCCACCCTGTCGACTAGCATCAGGGTAGAGAAGTTTCTAGCAAAATGTTCCACTAAAAGTCATTTCACTTCTGCAGCATCTCCTTTAGGAGTTTCTCTACTGTTTGATTTTGGTTGAAGAAAAAACCCCATAATTTTACAAATGATCTCTTTTCAGGAGACCAGGGGATATTTCTAAACCTGATTGAATTTTTGTCTTCAATCTTTTCAGTCACAGGTTTTCTCATACCATAGTTTCTATATATTTTTAAAAATTTTATTTATTTTTTTGAGAGGAGGAAAAATTTTTTGGGAGAAAGAAAACTTCTGCCTAAGAGAGATGGAAGAGGGGCTGGAAAGTGGGTTGCCTGTTCACCCCACTTTTCAAAGATGTTTTATAGAGCAAGGCCATGTGGTGAGGCGGGTACAAAGTGGAACGAAACTATAAGACCCAAAGGAAATTTACAAGGTGGGCATGAGGCCGGACAAAACCACAATCAACCAATAAGATTACAAGTACAGTCACCCAGGTAATATTGATTAAATGGGGGTCAAATGGGAAAACAAGTCACATACAAGGAATTTCCCATTTAGAATATCAATCACTGCTGTCTATCTCTAGGGGAAGTAGTGCCTCTTCTTTTTATAATGCTAACCAGTGAATGTGTCGCAATTGTTCTTCATGTTGATTCCCTGCTGTATTGGCTCCTGGAGGGCTGGTCCTTTCTAATTCCATGCAAGATATCTAATTAACTTACATATCTGCAATATTCCCACCTCTGAAGAAGTATCCCTAACTGCTGTGAGAGGACAAAGGGCAAAGACTGTTCTGGCTACTTCCAGCTGAAGAGGGTTGTAGTTGTGACCAGCAGTTAGAGATACTTTACAGAGAGTCTATCTAAAGGTTCTTGATAGGTGCCAGGCATTGTCATCTTATACTGTAGTTTTTATATTGATTCTGACAAGACTTTTATACTTTTTTGATCAAATTTCAGTGAGTCTTTCTGGGTGCTACTGGTTACTTTAAGTTTTCATTTTATGAAGAGCCATATTTTTTACTGTTCTGGTGTGTTTGAGGTTATTTTTCTGCTAGTTTAATAATTGCATCATTGCTTTGGTATTATATTTTTGGATTATGTCCAATACTCATAATTTGTAGACATTTATTTCTGTCCCCTAGAATTAAATGCTGTTCCAAAAAGTCTTAGAACAATGTAATCATTTCCTCCCTTTACTACTTACAAATGATTTGGTGTTATTATTTGACTGCTCATCGGTTCTGTTCTGGAAATTCACTGAGCTAGAGCATGCTGTCAATTTTTTTTTTTTTTTCATATTTCTCCATCAACAATGTGTTCTCCTTAGTAGCATATCTAGGTTTCAGGAATGTTTGAATCTTTTATTTTAGAATATATTTTCTTTTCTCTTTTCTGTACTTCTGAAGTTATATCAGCTTATTCAGTCATGTTTTCCATATCTATCATATTCTCCAAAATAATTCAGGCAATTTTATTTTAGTTTATTCCATTTTATTTGATTTGATTTCTTCTGGATTATTTACTATCTTCTTGTTCAATTTTCATTAAATAAAATTTATTTTTATTCTAATGTATCTCCATTTATATATTCTCAGTTGTTAAACTGTACTTACTCAGTAGTTATTTTATAAATATTATTGAGTGAGGTTGATTAAAAATGTAACCAAGAATGGAGATTTATGCACAAAGAAGTGTTGAAGTTCCTTTGGGGTTGGGCTGAGTTGAACGTGGTATCTGGATTCCTGGTGGGAAGACCAATCATGAACATGATGGCCTGTGCCCTCAGAAGCTAGGTGCAATTCAACATGACTATAAAGATCATATTCTCAGACCTCCATTTTTTTCTTATTTGGCAAAAGTTTTTACCTACATGAGCAATAAACATTTTAGAAAATAACAATGTAATCAAGTCATATAAACTTTTTTATAAACATGCATTTACCTTTTAAAAGAAATGTTATGCTTTAGTTTTTAGCTTGCTTTTACTACATCCTTCATCCACTTATATAATATCCAATATGATACATGCTTTTAATTATTTCCCTTATGCACATATATATGTATATATATGCATACATACATATATATATATACATTTATGTGATTTTTTAAAAAACTATTTCAGTTTCTGCATCATGTTCTTTTCTTGCTCAAAAGTCTCATGGAATGTTTTCTAAATTTGAATCAGCTAATGAGTTAGTGTAGATATAAATCATTCTTTTGAAGACTGCATAATACTTCACAGTGTGGATGTAATTTATTCAATCACTTAAATGGTTAGTATTTACTTCATAGACAGTTGTTGATCCTCACATTGCAAAAGTTGCATTGTGTATGTTTCCACTATTTTTAATGAAATATGAGCATATAATTCTTAACAATAAGATTGCTAGATCAAAGTACTTTGAATTTTTAATTTTAGTAAATGTTTTCAGAGTATTTTTGATAAACTATGATTACTATTTTTTTAATAATATATGAGACCATGCTCTCTCCAAATACTACAAATATATGCTATTACACTTCAACGCTTTAATCAGCCTAGTGTATGCAAATTTTCCTTACTGTTGTTTATTCTGTGTTTACTTGACTAATGGGATTTTTAAGGGTCTTGTCTTTTCCTAGTTTTGGCCATTTGAGTTTGCTGTTCTGTTTGGCCTGATTGGATCATTTATTGTTGGAGAATTTAAAATTTTTCTTGATTCACTTTGATTGTAAATATAATATAATTGGATTCTATTATAGATATTAATCTTTGTAGCATGACTACATCAGTGTTTTTTAATACATTCTCTGTATTTTAAATGTGTTTCCAAAATGACTGTCTTTTCCTATGTTCATATTATATTGCTGTCTCTATTTGAATTTTACATGTGAAAAGTATCTGTTTTTAAATGTAAATCTTTCATTTTCTGTTTCTGCTCAGGATATATTCCATATTCATATATTGTATAGACACTTAAAATTTTTTTTAAAAGACTTTGTCTCAATGTAATATAAGTAGACATCAATAAAGAAAATATTTTTTAAAAACAATCTTCTCACTTCTATGAAAAATAAAGAAAAATTTCATAACAAATTAATTAAAGAACAACATTAGTTAATACACTGTGTACCATAATCTTAAAAGAATGTCCAAAATGTTGAGTACAAGTCATAGACAAAGAAGACACCTAAAAAACAGAAACAAATAGATAATAGCACAAAACTTTCCTTTCAATGAATTAAGAGGATCTAGCAGTATAAATGAAACAAATTATCATATATATTGAAATATTTTTCAATAATATCAAAAATATGACACTTAAAAATTTAAGGCTATTTATTTTATTTTTAGTTACTATTCAATGATATAACTTACATTTATAAGAGTGGGTAGATATTTAGAAAATAAAACACAAATTAACATGCATAATTGGAACAGTAGTATAGCTGTTGATTTCTAATTAATAGATTGATTGATTAAGAGGGAAAGAACATTTCAAATAGCACATAGACATATATAAAAATGTCCTTTGATGGAAGTAAAATTTACATGTAGAGAAATGGCTAAGGGCCAAAATACGCAGGTTCTTGTAAATGGTGTCTTATTTTAATCTACAGAGTAAGATGCAACCAATAACAGAATGAAGTTCTGCTGCTGATGAAGCATGTGAGGGAGGGAGGGAGGGAGAGTGGGGGGAGAGAGAGAGGGAGAGAGAGAGAGAGAGAGAGAAGAAAGGTTTGCATTTCATTTGTAATTCACTTGGTCTTTATGATCAATGGGGAATGTAGGATGTAGTTGGTTGGTGAGAGATGCTGGTAACTAGACTAAGAATGTTGATGATGGAAAAGGAAACAATTGAGGGTTTGAGGGACATTGAAGAAGTGAATATGTTTTTGCTGCAGCACTGAATATGAAAAGTGGGGGAGGCAGAGGAATGAGCATGGTTATATCATCCAGCAATGACTGGGCCATTGTGGTGCTCTGTTTGGGTTTTCTGATGAGTAACTCAACGATGCTTTGTTACATGACAGGTTTTAGGAGTAATCGATTACTTACTTCAATATAGATTTAGAGAAAGTAGAAAGATTAGAGTCATTCAGCTTGAGTTACATCAGGTACATATGATGAAGAGAACAAGGTACTGAGACCGGAGAGGATATTTGCAAAATTATTTTTGAAATAACAAAATATGCAATCTTAGCTGATGAAAGAAGTAAAAAAGAAGTGAGCAGCGACACTGAGATTAAATTTGCGATTTTATTAACCCAAGGCGCTATACTACACAATTTTATACTTTGATCTTAATTCCTGTTACCAAGTGCCTTCAATATTTGCTGAGCATTGGAACTTAACTGAATACTTCCTGGGTTGTTCCTCTCTGATGCTATGTGGATTCTTAGTATTGCTTCTAGTAATTATCAGCTGCTTCTTCCAGAGATTTTGATGCATTTTGAGGTGATTTTACTTGATGGGTTACTTCTCTATCAGTCTTTTAAAACACAGCATCTATTTTATGATCCTGTAATAATTTAAGAGCTGTTCTGTCTAGATTAAAAAGCAGACATCAGGAAACCCTGAATATTCCTTGACAGATAGAGGCGAAGAGTGAGTTGGAGGAAGTAATGTTCTGTGGCTTTTTTTCTTTCAGAAAGATATACTTTCTTGGTTGGAAAGAATCTTGTTTATGCTTTAAGAAGTTGCAGGTATTTTTATTAAAGGAAAACAAACAACAGAAAAAACAAACCTTATTCCAGAATATTATAAGACAGAGTGGAGTAGGAAACAGGCTTACAAAATCCTCAGCCTTTTCCAGGTTGTTTTCCCCTGGAAGAAACCCAAAATTTTTGCTTTTCCTATGTTTTGTAGATGATAGATGCTTCTTTTCCAGGAAAATTTTATTTGCTTTCTTTCTTTCATGTCCAACATTTAACACACCCTTTATCACATCCTTCTCCTTTAGGAGATAGACCTGTTCAACAATCGCATTTAAAAGAATTTTTGCATCTTATGGTTCTAAGTTTCAAGATCTAAATGTACAAGAATTTAATCTGAGAATCTCAAGAAAATTGAATATACAAGGCTAAATTCCTTAAAGATAGAATAAGTCTGAATAGTTACTGAAAATGTACGTTGGATGAGACAGTGTATGAAATCATTTAGTATGTTGATGATGTAAGAATAGTGTTTCGAGGTCTTTACTTTTCCCTTGTCAATCTTTATATCCATCCTTGCATTTCAGTTTTGAGGAAAATGTTAACTTCTCCAGGGAAACTGAGATAACAGGAGAGATTTCTACTGAACTGTTTGTAAGAAGTTAATGAATGAGGGTCTTTTAGGCTATTATTTGGAAGGTGGCTTTCATAGTGGAAAGATCTGAAATTAAGTTAGGTTTGCATTAAGAATATTTTTGTATTGTTTCTCTGTGTAAAACTTTAGTTTTAAATGCAATAATTTAGAAAGAGATTTTTAGAAATGATACTTTTATTTCTGCTATGATATTTTTAGTACTAACAGTTAAAATGAGTCTAAATGTTCATTTTTAAAGAACAAATATAAATTAAACTGTTTTGTTATGATAACTGAATATGTTACCCTTGCTGTAAACACTCAAGATGACAGATTAATTTTTTAGGTAACACATATTGTGATTTTATCAGTTTACTAAGATAGCAAAAAGGAAAAAGAAAACCCATTAGAATGGGTAAGTTCAAGATTGTTAAGTTACTACCATAATTTTGCTTCTGTTAAAAACTGAGAAATCTTTAAAAATCCAACAGGTAAAGGAATGTAGAATTTGTGAGGGCTCTTTCACATAAAATAGTTTAAGTGAAGGAGTTCTAATCTGAATTATGTAAGAATAATTTTGAAAATGTAAGACCTTCATAACATTATTAAAGAGCATTGCGTAAAGAAATTGACATATATATGCTTCAAGGCCAGAAGGATAATAGGGTTTTTAAATCTTTAAAATTAATCTTATCACATTTCCTTCCTAAAATGTGCTCATTAGTCTGGCCAAAGAGGTAGAAGCTCTACTGTTAAAAAAATTGCACATGATTGCAAATATTAACTTTCTTTTAGGTTCAGAAGTTTCTAAAAACATTTAATGTGTATGAGTAAAGCTTTATTATTTTCGTTTGGCAACTGAGAATTATAATCATTACCAATTATTAAGCATTATTTCATGCAACTAGATTGTTATACAGGGGAGATTAAAGAAGATTCTACTAATTAATTAGAAAATCCTGTTTTACTCTTTGTTTAATTTGTTTCTAATTTTCATCAACAAAGTTCTGCAATGTCTAGTTCTGTGAATATTAGATGCTGCAGAATCATCAATATAGCAAAGGCACCATTTCAATATTTCACTCCAAAAATGTCAATATTTTCTCTGAAGGAAAAAAGTGCACACTGATGACAATAATTAGGAAGCCAAAGAAAAAGAGTGGTTGAGAAAACTGTTATTAAGCCTTTGGTCTGATTTAAGTATGTGAGTAGCATTTTACTCTCAGCTCATTTTAAGACTCTCCTGGAGAATTGTAAAAGAGGTTGTTAAAAGTAGGTAGTTTAAAATATCAGGTCATTAGAATTTATGTCAGCACTTCTGTGAGAGGAAGGCATTTTTTCTCCCAAGTCTGAAGTGTTGCTTTGGCCCATTGTCAGCTGGAAAACAGATGTCTTCTAGGCGAGATGTTTGTTGCACTATATCACCTAGTAGAAGATAGAGCTTCATCCTACCGAGGGGAATAGAGAATTGTTTGTCTCCGGTTTAACCAACTGCGGATGCCTTTTGTAGGGGTGTGTGCACATTTTATTGAGTGCTGGGTATTTATTCAGGACACAAGGTTCTCTCAAGTAATTTAAACTCACAATTGATTTGATTTCCTAGCACAAAGTCTTATGTTTGTAACAATGTGCTATTTATACATGATAAATGAATCAACAATTACTATTTGTCATAAATTGTGACTAAAAATTCATTCATAATGAAAGTTGTGGATTATTATGTTCTTAGATTTTATGCTGTTATTTTCATATGCTTTAGTACACTGTTGAGTCAGAGATGATTTTTTATTAAAATTCTTGAGTCATTTTTTTAAAAGTTGCTTTAGATTTTTGGCAAGATTTTAGATTTTAGATTAGATACAAAACACTGATTCTGTGTTATTATATGGCCATATAGCCTCTCTTTGCAAATATCCCCAAACAATGTGATCATAATAGTACCATGGCCTTTAGCTTAAAATACTTGCTTTCTTATTTTTGCTAAAGTATATGATTTCTTCAATATGTAATATATTTTGTAACCTGGGAAAACAGAAATCAAGAATTCTTGGTAATGATCATTGCACTTACATGAAATAACCTAAGTACCAACTCATTTATTTCTCATCATTGGCTGGAGTCTTTCTGCAGACTTCAAATTAGGGTGATAAGTAAAACAGACAGAATATAGTACAGAAGTTATGGGCTGACAGAACACAAACATAAATTTGTTTTTCAATGTGATAATAAAATCTTTCATTTATCCCTTTTTGTGATATTTGAATTCTAAGACCAATGGCAGTGAAGATTATGAAACAAATGAAGGATTCAGAGATAAAAAATACAATCCTTATTAATTAGAATGATATATCTTGTTTTTTTCTCAATTCTGTGACATAAATTTATTTTAAATTGAATAGAAAAAAGTTACTGATTAACTTTGGGATCATCAATTGTTTAGAAGGCCATATTTTAATAAAAATCTAAACAAAAATCATAGCTCATATTTGGAAAAATTACAATTTCATTTCAGTTCCTCAATGATCTGTAACTCATGATGGTTTGCCAGAATCTAGTATCAAATTTGAACAACCTAAAGAGCTTTCTTGAGAAATGGTCTCATCCTTTGACCCACTGAAAGTCAAAAAATAAAGCATTTTAGGAAAAAAATATAACAGCATTGTCCCCTGAATCTATGATTACCTTAGATTAGTCTTTACTACTTTTCCAATGTAGTTACCATTTAAATTTGGAGAATTAATTTTATATGATTTCTGTTTAAGAAAATTGCCATCTAAGAATAGTTTCCTTTTATGGACAAATTTAAATTCTATGAGGATCCAAGCTTTGTTTAATTAAAATATGTTTATTTGCTTCATTAACTTACCCAAAATCCAGTTCATGCCTTTTTTGATTATTGGTGAGTGAAGGTAGTCATAAAAGCTTGCCACAATATTCTTGTAAGTTGAAAAAAATTGACATTCTAGGAAAAAAAGTCCTAATGATTTGCCACTCTCAGACATGAGATGATAAAGAACATTTTTATAACACTGACTTATTGACAAGTCAGAGAGCTTAGGAACTTCTGTAATAAATAATGGACATTTCATATAGAATGCAGATGCTAGTTTGAGAGACAATGAGTATTTAATGCTGCAGTTGCATTTAAATTTCTCAAATGCTGGACTCACTCTAACCTGCACTTTCAAATATTAAATTACAAACAAAAACTTTCCTCTGAAGAAGTGGGCTGATTTCTTTGTCTATAAACATTTTATTTATTTGTTACTAGCCACTTAAAGATAGAAAACAGCCCACTATTTTGTGGCTTTTTATAATCTCTACCTTAAAATTCTAATTATTACTCTTGAAGATTAAACTTGTCCAAGAATAAGAGGATAGTTTTAAAAGATGCTACATATATTTTGATGCCTTATGGAAAATTTGGACTTGTTCTAATCAGAAAACAAAGAACATTCCAAATATTCCATTATATAAGAAAGTTAAATTTGTCCTCCCTTATCTGGGAACTAAAGGTATGGTAGTATGCCTTGGACAGAAGACAATGTATTTGTGCATTTATATCAGTATTAATTCTGGTACAAGATATAATTGTTTTACTTGTTAGGTTTCAATACCTTAAACAATTTAGAAAGGCAATTAATGGTGATTCTTACAATACTGCTCCTAGTCAAAAAAAATTTACCAACTAACAAACATCCATTGCTTATCTGACAATGTATTAAGAAGAAGCACATGAGTAATTGTACACCATCAGAAAAATTGATTATCCATCCATAGCTTTGCACTTCAGTTGTCTTTTGTAATATATATCACCTTGGCTGATAGCACACCCTCTGACTACTCCCTTTCTAGAGCTATATTCATTTTATCATTTGCTTTCAATGAACTGCTTGATATATAGATTTCTGCTATAAAAATCAATCTTATAATACAAGTTTGCCATACGTAAGTTTCCAACAGCTTTGAACCTATCGATTGATAGTCCTTAAGAACTTACGAACTTTAGCCGCAACATTACAGGTTTGTTAAAAAGCTCAAATAGCCTTTCATATCCCGTGCTAGGAAAAGACTTAGTGATTTTCATTTTTATTATAAAATAGAGATTAGTGTTCATTCAGATATAGTCAAGCCTGTTTGTATATCTTTTACGACAAAACATGAATACAATCCGTTATGAGTTCTTTTTCCCTCAAATACTTCTCTTCAATGCTGTATCAACCTATAGTGGACACACAAATTCAATCATCCTGCACATATATCTGATTAAATAATCATCAGAGATAACTAAATACAGTATGGTTTTCTTATGGGGTCTTATTTCTTCAGACATTGACATTGTAATTAAAGATTCCCAAATGAATTGTTTGGGGTTGTCCTACAAAATTAAAAAAAAAATGATTTGGACAAATTGTCTAAAGTATTAGTGTATTTTCAAAGAAGGTCCTGGGAAAAGTAAAAGCTATTTTCACTCTGGCGAAATGTTAAATTATTTATATTTTCACTGGAGGTGCCATATAAAGTGCTGAAAAAAACATATAAACGCAAAATGGCTCTGCACACAAGATTGTAGAGCTACAATTTAAAGCACACTATTAGAGCATTAGGTAATCCTGTGTTAAAACATGAAAGAGTCAATTTTTATAATTTTTATTAATTGTATTAGTACATGTAAGGTATACAATATAATGACATTCATCATTGCAAATTTGCACCTTTACATAATCCATCTTGGTTCTTATTTTTTCCCCATTCCCTTGCCCTCCCTTCAACCCCTCCATTCCTCTCTATCTACAAAGAATTTTTTCCATTTTTTCTTTTTCTCATATTTATTTCATTCTCTTCTTTCTTTTTCCCTACCTGTCCCACTTCCCCTTCCCCTTTGCACCTTTTCTTCCTATTTCACATTATTATACCTTTTAGTCCTTATTTATACTTTCAGTTTCTCACACCAGAGAAACTATTCAGTATTTATACATGTGTGTCCTATTTATTTCACTTAAGGGTATCCCCTCAATGTGCATCCATTTAGCTACAAATTTCTCTAATTTCTCATTTTTTATGGCTGAGTAGTACTCCATTTTATTAAAAAAACACATTTTCTTTATCCAGTCTCCAGTTGATGGGCAATTGTTTTGTTTCCAAGTTTTAGCGATCACGAATTGTGCTGCTATCAACATGGGTGGACATATATCACTGTGGTATGATTCTTTTAATTCTTTGGGGAAGATGCCCAGCAAGGAAGTAGCTGGGTCCAATGGGACCTCTAGTTCCAGCTCTTTGAGGTATCGCCATACTGATTTCCACAGTGGTTGCACCAGTCTACACTCCCACCAGCAATGTTTCAGGGTTCCTCTTTCCCCACAGCCCTGCCAACATTTGTTATTGATGGATTTCATGATGACGGCCATTCTTTCTGGGGTGAGATGGAATCTCAGTGTTGTTTTCATTTGTGTCTCTCTAATGAGCAGTGAAGTTGAACATTTTTTCATGTTTATTTGCTATCTCTAGTTCTTTGTCTGAGAAATGTCTGTTCATTTCAGATGCCCATTTTTGGATTGAGTCTTTAAATTTGGGATAGATAGGCTCTGCCTCAATCTGATAAAAGGCATAATTTTAATTTGTAGATTTGGAAACATTTACAACCTGTTGTATGTAATGGTCGCCTATTTTTTACTTAGCTATACTTCCTTAAGTTTGATCTATGTTTGGGGCTTCACTGACTCTCTAACATGGTGAATGTTTCAGATTTATTTTGACCATGAAACATGCGACTATATGTGATCTTATCCACGTGTGAATTAGAGAAATGTTGTTCTCATTGAAGTTGAGAGTAGAATGGTGTTTACTTGAAGCTGGGGTGAACAGCAGGAATAGAGAAATGGAGAAAGATCGACCCAGGAATAAGTTACAATTAGATAAGAGTTGAAAGTTCTGGTGTGTTCTTGAACAATAGGGTGACTATAAATAATAATAACGTACTTTATGTTTCAAAAAGATAGAAGATTGAATGTTTTTACCATAAAAATGATAAATGAAGACAGACAATTTTCACATAATTTAAATATTACATAATATATGCAAATATTGAAGCATCATTCCCCCAAAATATGTTTTTATGTATCAGTCAAAATTTAAAATTAAAATTGTAAAACACCTGAAAAAGAAAATTGTCCAAATTTTCTCCATTTATAGTTTCTCTCTCCCCTTTTCCCACTCTGATAGGAAATTTTCTGAGTAAATTTTGCTTTCCCTTTTAAACAGTTTTCTTTGCTTTTTAAAAAAATTCTTTTATTGGTACAATTTAGGTATACAACACAATTACCTTTCTCACTGGGAACTTGTACCTTTACATAATGCATCTTGGTTCTTATTTTTTCCCCATTCCTAGCCTTCCCTTCATGCCCTCTACCCTTTCCTATTTACAAAGACTTTATTTCCATTTTTTCCATTTCTCAGCATTTTTCCTTTCCCTTCTTTCCTTTCCCCTGCCCCTCCCACTACCCCTGCCCCTTTGGACCTTTTCTTCCTATTTTGCATTATCGAATATTCATTCTAATCAATGGTACATATTAGGTATACAGTATAATGACATTCATCATTGGAAATTTGCACCTTTCCATAATCTCTCTTGGTTCTTATTTTTCACCCTTGCCCAACCCTCCTTTCAACCCCTCCATTCCTCCCTATTTACAAAGATTTTGTTCCTAGTTTTCCATTTTCTCATATTAACCTCATTCCCTTCTATCCTTTCCCCTACCCCTCCTACTTCCTTCCCCTTTGCCCCTTTTCTTCCTATTTCACATTACCTATTATACATTTAGTCCTTATTTACACTTTCAGTTTCTCACACCAGAGAAACTATTCAGTATTTACATGTGTGTCCTATTTATTTCACTTAAGAGTATGGCCTCAATGTGTATCCACTTAGCTATAAATCTCTCTAATTTCTCATTTTTTATGGCTGAGTAGTACTCCATTTTATAAAAAAAAACACATTTTCTTATCCAGTCTCCAGTTGATGGGCATTTGGGCTGTTTCCCAGTTTTAGCTATCACAAACTGTGCTGCTATGAACATGGGTGCACATATATCACTGTGGTATGATTCTTTTAATTCTTTGGGGAAGATCCCCTGCAGTGGAATAGCAGGGTCAAATGGGACTTCCAGTCCTAGTTCTTTGAGGTAACTCCATACTGATTTCAACAGTGGTTGCACCAGTCTACACTCCCACCAGCAGTGGAGCAGGGTTCCTCTTTCCCCACAGCCCCGCCAGCATTTGTTATTGGTTGATTTCATGATAGCAGCCATTCTTTCTGGAGTGAAGTAGAATCTCAGCTTTGTTTTTATTTGCATCTCTCAAATGACCAGTGATGTTGAACATTTTTTCATGTATTTATTTGCTATTTCTACTTCCTTGTCTGAGAAATGTCAGTTCATTTCAGATGCCCATTTTTGGACTGGGTCTTTAAATTTGGGAGGTCTGATCTTTTTAAGTTCTTTATAGATTCGAGATAGTAGACCTTTGTCTGAGGAAAAGCAGGTGAAGACTTTTTCATCGTTGGAAATTTGCACCTTTACATAGTCTCTCTTGGTTCTTATTTTTCACCCTTGCTCAGCCCTCCCTCCAAGCCCTCCAGTCCTCCCTATTTACAAAGATTTTGTTCCTATTTTTTCATTTTCTCATATTAATTCCATACCCTTCTTTCCTTTCCCTTAGCCCTCCCACTTCCTTCCCCTTTGTTCCTTTTCTTCCTATTTCACATTACCTATTATACATTTTAGTCCTTACTTACACTTTCAGTTTCTCAAACTAGAGAAACTATTTGGTATTTATACATGTGTGTCCTATTTATTTCACTTAAGAGTATCGCCTCAATGTGCATCCACTTAGATATAAATGTCTCTAATTTCTCATTTTTTATGGCTGAGTAGTGGGTAGTCTCTTCACACTGCTGGTGGTTTCTTGTGCTGTGCAGAAGCCTTTTAATAAGAAGAGATCACACTTGTTGATTGTTTGTGCTAGTTCATGGGTAACTGAGGTTTTGTTCATAAAATCTTTTCCTACACTGATGTCTTCAAGAGTTATACCTAACCTCTGTTCCAACTGGTTCAGAGTTTCTATTTTAATATTTAGATCTTTAATCCATTTTTATTTTAGTTTAGTGTATGGTGAGAGATACAGGTCTAGTTTTAATCTTTGGCAAGTCAAAACCCAATTTTTCCAGCACCATTTATTAAAGAGGCTATCTTTCCTCCAGTGAGGGCGTTGGGCTTCTTTATCGAAGATGAGATGGCTAAGTGTGTCTGGCATTGCTTCTGCATCTTCTAATCTGTTCCATTGGTCCTCTGGTCTGTTTCTTTGCCAGTACCATGCTGTTTTTATCACAGTAGCTTTGTAGTGGAGTTGCAGGTTGGCGATTGTGATACCTCCTGCCATGTCTCTGTTAGCTACAATGGCTTTTGCTATTCTGGGTCTCTTCTTGTTCCAAATGAATTTTTGGATTGTTTTCTCAAGATCTGTGAAGTATGCTGCTGGGATCTCATTTGGAATTGCATTGAAACTATATAGCAATTTTGGAAGTATGGCCATTTTCACTATATTAATCCTTCCTACCCAGGAGCAGGGGATGTCTGTCCATTTTCTGATATCATCTTCAATCTCTCTTTTCAGAGTGCTATAATGTTCAGAGAAGAGTTCTTTGATTTCTTCCGTTAGGTTGATTCCTAGATATTTCAGTTTTTTGGATGCCATTGTGAAAGGAATTGTTTGCCCTATTTCTTTCTCAGTGTGTCTGTCATTGGTGTAGAGGAAAGCTATTGATTTTTGTGTGTTGACCTTGTAACCAGCTACTTGACTGAATTTGGTTATTAAGTCTAGAAGACTTTTGGTGGAGTTCTTGGGGTCTTCTCTATACAGTATCATGTCATCTGCAAATAATGACAATTTGACTTCTTCATTTCCTATCTTTATTCCTTTTATTTTTTCCTCTTATCTAATTGCTGTGGCTAATATTTCCAAAACTATATTGAACAAGAGTGGTGATAGTGGACATCCTTGTCTTGTTCCTGATTTTAGTGTGAAGGATTTCAGTTTTTCACCATTTAGTATATTGAATGTTGGTTTCTCATAGATGACTTTTATCATTTTGAGGTAGAGACCATCTATTCCAATTTTTTGTAGGGTTTTTATCATAAATGCGTGGTGGATTTTGTCAAATGCTTTTTCTGTATCTATGGAGATAATCATATGGTTTTTGTCCTTGGCTCTATTGATATAGTGTATTACATTGATTGATTTGCATATGTTGAACCATCCCTGTATCCCTGGGATGAATCCCACTTGATGAGGGTGTATGATCTTCTTAATGATCTTCTGCATTCTATTTGCCAGTATCTTATTAAGGATTTTTGCATCTATGTTCATTAGTGAGATTGGCCTATAGTTCTCCTTTTCGGTTGGGTCTTTCTCTGGTTTGCTGATCAAGGTGATGCTTGCCTCCAAGAATGAATCTGGGAGTATTGCTTCCCTTTCAATTTCATTGAAGAGTTTAAACACTAGTGGCAGTAGTTGCTCTCTAAATGTCTTGTAGAATTCAGCAGTAAAGCCATCAGGGCCTGAGCTTTTCTTAGTTGATAAGTTTTTAATTATGTTTTCAATTTAATTGGTTGATATTGGGTTGTTTAGAATTTTTAGATCTTCTTCGTTCAACTTTGGTAATTCATATTTATCTAGGAATCTGTCTCTTTCTTCTATGTTGTCCACTTTATTGGCATATACATTCTAGAAGTAGGTATTGATGATCCTCTGGATTTCTGCTGGGTCTATTGTAATTTCACCCTTTTCATTCCTAATTGGATGGATTTGGGCCTTTTCTTTCCTTTTTCTGATAAGGTTGCCTAAGGGTTTGTCAATTTTGTTGATTCTTTTGAAGAACCAACTCTTGGCTTCATTGATTTTTTTGTATCATTCTCTTAGTCTCCACTGCATTGATTTCTCCTCTGATCTTTATAATTTCCTCCCTTGTATGAGCTTTGGGTTTGTCTTGCTCTTCTTTTTCTTGGAGCTTGAGGTTCAGCATCAGGTTGTTTAATTGGGCTTGTTCTGTTTTCCTAATATGTACATTCACTGCTATGAATTTCCCTCATAAGACTGCTTTCATTGTGTCCCATAGGTTCCGATATGTTGTATTGTCTTTGTCATTTAATTGAAGGAAGTGTCTGATTTCTTCTTTACTTTCCTCTATGACCCATTGGTTATTCAGAAGTGTGTTGTTCAATTTCCACATGTTTATGAAATTTTTCGAGTTTCTTTTGCTATGGATCTCCAATTTCATCCCACTATGGTCTGATAGTATACAGGGGATAACTTCAATTCCTTTGCACTTACTTAAACATGTTCTGTGTGTGAGTATGTGGTCTATTTTGGAGAATGACCCATGTGCAGCTGAGAAGAATGTGTGTTCTGATTTTGTGGGGTGGAAGACTCTGTAAACATCTGTTAAATTCATTTGTTCAAGAGTTTTATTGAGTTCTAGTATTTTATTACTTATTTTTTGTCTAGTTGATCTATCTATTTGTGACAGTGGGGTGTTGAGGTCCCCCACCACAATTGTATTAGTGAATATTTGACTTTTCATGTCTGTTATCATTTGTTTTTATAGTTGGGTGCACTAGTGTTTAGTGCATAGATATTTATGATTGTCATCTCTTCCTGTTGGACTGTTCCTTTTTTGCAAGGATGTAGTGTCCTTCGTCTCTCTTAATCAGTGTTGGTTTGAAATCTACTTGATCTGCAAAGAGGATACCTACTCCTGCTTTTGTTGGGGTTCCTGTCACATGGAGTATTGTTTTCTACCCTTTATCTTTCTGTCTATGAGTTTCATTTTGAATTAAGTGCATTTCTTGTATGCAGCATATTGTTGGATTTTGCTTCTTGACCCATTCTGCCAGTCTATTTCTTTTGATTGGTGAATTGAGACCATTAATGTTGATGGTTATAACTGAAACATATTGACTTGTCATTGCCATGACTTTTTCTTTTTGTTGGGTTCTCCCCCTTTACATTTAATTTCTTGTCATGCCAGATGAGTTCATTCTGCTTTGCTTCCTAGGGTTGTGATCCTCAATGTCTCTTCCTAGGATATTGTGTAAAATTCTTTGGAGTGCTGGTTTGGTATTCATGAAGTTCCTAAGGTGCTCTTTGTCATGAAAGTATCTTATTTCTCCATCCATTTTGAAAGATAGTTTTGCAGGGTACATCAATCTGGGTTGGAGGCTGTTTTCTTTTAGGGCTTGGAATATGTCACTCCAAGCTCTTCTTGCCTTGATGGTTTGTTCTGAGAAGTCTGCTGTGATTCTGATGGGCTTCCCTTGTATGTGATTTGTTTCTTTTCTCTGACTGCTTGGAAAACTTTGTTCTTCTGTTGAGTTTCTGGAATCTTAACAATTATATGCCTATGTGTAGATTTTTTTTGATCAAGGCTATTTGGAGTCCTATATGCCTCACTTATCTGTATGTCAAGTTCTTTTCTCCTCCTTGGGAAGTTTTCTGCTATTACTTCTGCAAAGAGTTTTTTTTATTTCATCTGTACCCTCTCCTATTTCTTCATTGTCTCTGAACTGCCTTATGTTATTCTTCTTTGCATCATCTAGCAGCTGCTGGATTGATTTTTCATGTTCCCCTATAATTTTGAAGCAATTTTTCTTTTCCTGGTCATTAATTGCAATCTTATCTTCTATATCTGAAATTCTGTCCTCACATTGGCTCATACTGCTGTGTAGACTTTCAATGGAGTTTTTCATCTCCTGGAAATCTTTTTGCATGTGTTTTATGGATTCCGTTTGTTTCCTATGTTGGGATTCCATCATGGTCTTCAACTCCTCTCTAGATTTATTAATCATGTCTTGCACTAGGGGCACAATTTCTCCTGTTATCTGAGAAATTATTTCGATTTCATTTTTTCCAGATCCTCTTTTGTTGCCAGTTCAGGGAGTCCAGGTTGTTGAGTACCAGAGTGTTCCATCTTGTTTCCCTTTGGTGTTGCTGTAGGTGATCTGGAAGTCTGGTTTTGAGACTTATTTATGTGTTTTCTCATTTTGACTGGGGGGCAGGGTATGTGCTGTTGACATCTGGGCAGCTCACCTCCTCTGAGCTGGGAGAGGTGGGCCAAGGGCCAGTAGTGGTGGTAGGGATGGTGGCCTGAAAGCCCCTTCCTCTGGACCAGGAGCAGTGGGATGGTGGCTCAGAAGCCCCTACCCCTGGGCAGGAATTCTTTAAATGCTGAGAACTTGATTAGCTCCAGTATAGTGATCTGGTGGTCTGGTGTCCTCTGCGTCTTTGTAGTGTGGAACCAGGTGGCTGTACAGAGAAGAGGCCAAAGGAGCCAGGGGGAGTCCAGTGGATTGCTGCCGGGGTGTGGGCTGATTCGGTGTTTTCTGCATGACTGGTGACCTCGGGACCCTGTCCGCAGACCTGCCTGACTGCAGCTGGCTGATTTGGTGTTTTCCGTGCCACTGGCCTGTTTGATTCTAATTATGTAATACTTAAAATGTCAAAAGCATGGAGACAGTAAAAGGATCAATAGTTGTCAATAGTTTAGGAAGAGGGACAGTAGATGATGGGAAACTTAGGACAGTGAAACTATGCTGTACGATATTCCAGTGGTGAATACATGCCCGTATGCTTTCATCAAAATGCACAGAACGTACAGCACAAAGAGTGGAGCCCAATTTAGACTCTGGACTTTAATTAATAATAACAATAATTCACAATTATTTGTATGAAATGAACCACACTAAAGCAATGTATTAGTAGTAATGAGAGAAACTGAATGTGTTTTGAGGGGTATAAAAGAAATCTGTAATTTCCACATATTTTGTTTGCAAAACTGAGTGCATTAGAAAGTACTCTTTTGTATATATACATTTTTAACTCAAGTAAATAATATTCTGTGAAAACATACAAATGTTCCAAATTTTTAAAATTCCAAACAACTTATCATAGATGTATGGCTACAATTTTCAAATAATTACTTTAAAAGAATTGTATATACCCACTGTTTGTCAGAATAAATTATTCTAATATTCAATAATCAGATAATGTATGAAGTAATCTATAAACAATATAACATATAGAAGGAAAGTTTCAAAATGATTTTATAAATTTCAAAAATATCAAATGAAAATATAGTAAGTATAATAAAAACTCAATTTCATTTATATATATGTAGAAAAATCCAAAATTCTAATATTAGATCAAATTTAATATTGTCAAATTGTCTTAAAATATGTTGAATTTTCTTAAAATTATATTAAAAGGTAAATTCAATATAAACTTTACCAAAAATGGATTTCTCCATAAATATAATCTTACTTTAATATATAAATTCATAAAATTCTTCATTTTATTGAAGAGAATGTATTATAATAAAACATAAAAAGGGATATTTTGAAAAATGTAGAAATAATATTTGCTAAAATCATATAAGATATAGTAAAAATGTGTTGCATATATATTAAAAAATTCATTAGAATAAGTCATGCTGCCATTAATCCCCTTCAAAATGATCCCCATCACTTCAACCACACTTATTCTATTGTTCCAGTCACTTTCTGAAGCAATTCTGGAGCCTGAGTGTTGTTAGTTTTGCTGTTATGGCCATGTGGATGTCCTGAATCAAATTAAAATGTTCACGTTTCATGGTCATTGTAACTTTGAGAAAGAGCCAGAAGTTTCATGGTACCAGATCTGGTGAATAAGGTGGAAGAGAACATAGTGTATTTTTTTCATTTGCCAGAAATTTCCATAAATGTTTTGAGTCGATTCAGGACATCAAGGCAGTTGTAAACGGAAACTTATGAAAGAGGACTAGCAAAACTGCTTCAGAAAGTCACAAGAAAGATGGGATAAGTGTCTTCTAAGTGAGAGAGAGGTGGCATTAATGGCTTTATATTTGCACTATAATAATTTTTAGAATTTAAACATTCATAGTACATTTTGATCACCCATGTATATATGTATTTATGTGTATGTTAAAAAATATAAATTTGTTTGCAATGAAGTGTATTTATTATCATCCACCAAAGTCAAACTCAAAGTTCCTACAACAGTGCAGCAATTTCATTAACATAAGCAACACTATGGTTTTAATTAGTTTTCTAAGAAAACAAACTAAAAATATATGATGTATAAATGTTGAAAAGGAGGAAAAACAAGAAATCTTTGAAATAACTAAAGAAGTTTAGCAGTTTGTGTAGGTACAGATGGTAATTGGTCAATGTATATAATCAGCACAATAAACATGGAAATACTGTCATCTATAGTGGTAACAAAAACTAGTAAAAGTAGAAATTTAATGAGGTAAGAACAAGAAATAAACAAAAACGTGGCAAGAAGAGAGAAAATTTTATTGATGGATAATTGTAAGAAATACTGGAAAGCTCATTTCTGTAAGTTTGTCGTTTTTAACAAAATTATCTTAATCATCTTGCTGCAATTCCTATCAAAATATTATGATATCTTTTAAAACATGATAAAAATATTCCAGTATTGATGTGGATATCTTAACAGTTCCTATTGTATATGGATATTCTGAAGAAATATAATAAGAGGGATGTTCTTATAAGTGCACTATAAATCTATCAAAATTAAAATCAATATGATTCCTAACCATTAAAAAAGAAGTGCATCTCCTTCTATTTCTATGAATGAGCAAGCAACAGAGTTCATACTTGCCCTTCTATATCCTCAGCAAGTTAAAAAAAAAAAAAGAGAAAATGGATAGAGTAATATAGTTCTTCTTAGACATTCAACAGTAGGTAGCACTGAACAAAATTGCCTAAGAGAAGGAAAACAAAGTATTCCCTACAGCTGCCCAGCCTACCCCCTGGATACCACACAGGAGGAGAAGCTCAAACAGAAGACCCTGGCTGCCTTGAGATGAACAGAACTGTGAACTCAGGTGGTAGGGTGGTTAGACTGTTCAGAGTACTACAGAAGTCAGGGAAGAGCTACAGAGGCAGAGAATGCGTTCTATTAATCACAACTAGCCTGCTAGCTATAGCACAGAAAGTTACATTTGAAATCCAGTTCTTGGCATGCTAGGCACTAGGGAAGAAGAGGATTTGACCATGAGCCATTTGATTTCTGCCCAAGGATCTGGGTACTTTCAGGCTCACCAAGACTTTTCCTATACCTCCTTTAAAAATAAACATTTATTTTTTCTCTACCAAATGTCTGACACTGTTAATTCAAGTTACTGTGCTCACATTGCTTTAGATTTCATCTCAGGACGTAGGTCCCTCATTTTCCCTTTCCTATAAATCTGTTGTTGCTGCCTATTTATTGTTTCATATTTCTTTCACTAGCTAGTTATTGGTCTTCTATTCTGTGTAAGCACTATCGTAGGTTCTTACTGGTGGGAGCGGGAAACTTTCTTTTAGTAAAGGTATGAATAGTAAGTACCTTGGACTTTACAAGTTATATTGCATCAATAGCAAATAATCAGTTATATTTTTTGCAGTGCAAAAGCAAGCATGGACAATAGGAACATAATAAAATATTTTTCACAGAAACAAATTGGCAGTCTGATGAACAACATTATATACTCAAAGATCTATGTCCTCAATAAGCTTACAGTACATTAAAATGTATCTAGGCATAAAAACACACTGCACTGCAAAGCATGGTGAAATTAGTGCAAAAGCAAGAGAACAAATAATGTGTCGGGAGAAAAGAGGAAAACCAGAAATTAATTAGCAAATACTTCAAGTGGGCAGTTTCATGTAATGGGCTGGGGGCGGGGGGGGGAGACAGAGAGGAAAGGAGAGAGGAATATTACAGCCAAAGAACTGGCTAAACACTAGAACAAAAGGAAATTTTTAAAAATGCTACCCTTTCCCATATTTGTGAAAATTTGGTGAGCTCCTTGCTATAAGTAGCTTCTAATCATAAATTTAAAATCTAGTGCCAACTTGTTTGTGACAGGTTTAGGCCAGCCTGTATTGATTTCCTGTTGAATGTTAAATTTTAAATTTTACTAAAATGAATTCAATAGATTGATGAAATGTCCTTATTTAGCATGTATTGGATGCTTTATTGCATTCTAGATGATTGCTAAAACAATACAGCATTTTGTAAAGTATTGACAATTATTAAGTAAGACCATTTATTACTTTGGCAGTAAAATTTGTCTTATATTTTGCCAAGTAAATTTTGACCTACAATCATTTGTCATTATGAATGCCAGTAAAGATATTCAGGGGTTAATTGAGACAGTATACACATGTATATACAAGGAGTTAACCTCAAAATAACCTAAAAAATAGTATAGAGCGCTATCGTTTAGATCTAAAATGCTCTCCGAAAGTCTCATGTGTACATATATGGGTCATTTGGAAAGCGATTGGGCACATGGGGGGACTGTGCTCAACAGTGGATTAATATAGTGATGCATTTGCAGCTAAATGTGCTGTTAGGAGATGGGGTGAGTTGGAAGAGGCGTCACTAAAGGTGTGCCTCTGGAAGGTAATTTCTCAGAGGTAAGGTCTGGCTGGAAGATGCATCACAGGAGTCATGACTTTTGAATGTATATCTCCCACTCGGGGTCCTCCTTTTCCTCCCTGCTTTGTGGCTGCCATGGGGCTGGGCAGCTGTCTTCTGCCAGGCCCATCCATCATGCCATTTCTCCCTTGGAGCCAACTGACCATAGACCAAATTTTCCAAAACAAAAACTATCATCCAAATTAAACCTCTCCTCCTTTAAATTGTGAGTATCAGGCTTTTTCTCCCAGGTATGACTAATGTAGAGTCATAGAGACTTGTTTGATTTTATACACTACTTATTAATAGGTACTAAATTTATTTTTTTCAAGGAGTTTATTGGTACATTTTAGGCATACATTATGATCACATTCATCATTGGGAATTTGTACCTGTACATGATATATCTTGGTTCTTGATTTTTCCCCATTCCCCTTCCTTCCCTTCCATCTCTCCACCCCTCTCTATTTACAGAAGTTTGTTTCCATTATTTCCTTTTCTTCTCATTTTTTCCTTTCCCTTCTTTCCTTTCCCTTGCACTCTCTCTAGTTTCCCTTTCCCACTGAGGATTTTCGTCCTGATTCACAATATCTATTATAAATTTTAGACCTCATTCACACTTTGTTTCTCACATCAGGGAAAAAATTCAGTATTTACACGAGTGTCCTATTTATTTCAATTAAGATGCATTCATTTAGCTATACATGACTCTAATTTATCTTTCTTTATGGCTGAGTAGCACTCCATTTTATGAAACAAACCAACCAACCACATCTTCTTTATCCAATCATAAGTTGATGGGCATTTGGGCTGTTGAGCATTTGGGCTGTTTCCAAGATTTAGCTATTACAGACTGTGCCACTATAAACATGGGTGTATATATATCACTGTGGTATGATGCTTTTAATTCTTTTGGGATGATACCAAGAAGGGGGATACCTGGGTCAAATGTTTTTTGAGGAATCTCCATACTGATTTCCACAGTGGTTGCAATAAGTGCTAAATTTATCAGAAATTTTAAGTTATAAAGGCTGCTAAATGTTGTCTACCTTGGATGACTGATTTCAAATATTAAAAATCAAGATTACTCAAACATAAAACAATAACAACACAAATGCTTGGTTTTCATCTCAGCTGCTATTTCTTTTTTCTAAATTATTTTATTGGAATATTATAGGTATACAATACATTTACATTTATCATTGGAAACTTTACCTTTACATGATGTATGTTGGTTCTAAGTTTTTTCCCAATCCCCTGACCTCCCTTCACCCTCTCCACCCTTCCCTATTTACAAAGGCTTAGTTTCCATTTCTCATATTTTTTCCTTTACCTTCTTTCCTTTCCCCTACCCCTCCCACTTCCCTTACCCCTTTGGACCTTTTCTCCCTGTTTCACATTATCAATTATTTACTTTAATCCTTATTTACACTTTCAGTTTCTCACACTAGAGAAACTATTCTGTATTTACACGTGTGTCCTTTTTATTTCACTTAAGACTATGGCCTCAATATGCATCCATTTAGCTATAAAAGTCTCTAGTTTGTTGTTCTTTATGGCTGAGTAGTAGTCCATTTTATTAAAAACCACATCTTCTTTATCGTGTCTCCAGTTGATGAGCATCTGGGCTGCTTCCATGCTTTAGCTATTACAAACTGTGCCTCTGTAAAGATGGGTGCACATATATCGCTGTGGTATGATTCTTTTAATTCTTTTGGGAAGATACCCAACAGGGGAATAGCTGGGTCAAATGGGACCTCTAGTCTTAGTTCTGTGAGGTATCTCCATACTGATTTCCACAGTGGTTGCACCAGTCTGCACTCCCACCAAGTGGAGAAGGGTTCCTTTCTCCCCACACCCCCACCAACATTTGTTATTGGTTGATTTCTTGATAGCAACCATTCTTTCTGTAGTGAGATGGAATCTCAATGTTTCATCTGCATCTCTAGAATGACCAGTGATGTTGAACATTTTTTCATGTTTATTTGCTGCTTTTACTTCTTTGTCTGAGAAATGTCTGTTCATTTCAGATGCCCATTTTTGAATTGGGTCTTTGAACTTGGGGGGATCTGACCTTTTTCAGTTCTTTATATATTCTAGATAGTAGTTCTTTGTCTGAGGTACAGTTACTAAATTTTTTTTCCCACATTGTAGATTGTCTCTGAGATCGTTCAGTCGTTTCTTTTGGAGTGGAGAGCTTTTTAATAAGACTAGATCCCACTTGTTGATTCTTTGTGCTACTTAACGTGCTACTGAGGTTTTGTTCAAAAAGTCTTTTCCTATGCCAATGTCTTTAAGAGTTCTACCTAACTTATCTTCCAGCAGGGTTAGTGTTTCTGTTTTAATATTTAGATCTTTAATCCACTTCAAGCTTAGTTTAGTGGATGGTGATAGATATGGGTCTAGTTCTAATCTTTGGCAGGTTGAAATCCAGTTTTTCCAACACCATTTATTAAAGGCGCTATCTTTCCTCCAATGAGGGTGGTTGGCTTCTTTGTCAAAGCTGAGGTGGCTGAGTATGTCTGGAGTTGGTTCTGCATCTTGTAATCTATTCCACTGATCTTCAGGTCTATTTCTTTGCCAGTACCGTGCTGTTTATATCACAGTAGCTTTGCAGTACAGTTTCAAGTTGAGGATTGTGATACCCCCAGCCATGCCTCTGTTGCCTATAATTGCTTTTGCCATTCTAGGTCTCTTCTGGTTCCAAATAAATTTTTGGATTGTTTTCTCTAGTTCTGTGAAGTATATTGTTGGAATTTCAATTGGCATTGCATTATATCTATATAGTAGTTTTGGAAGTATTGCCATTTCCACTATATTGTTTCCTCCTACCCAGGAACAAGGGATATCTTTCCATTTTCTTGTATCCTCTTCAATCTCTTTTTTCAGAGTGCTGTAGTTTTCAGAGTAGAGGTCTTTCGCTTCCTTTGTTAGATTGATTCCTAGATATTTCTATTTTTTTGGATGCAATTATAAAAGAAATTGTTCCTCTGATTTCTCTCTCACTGAGTCTGTCATTTGTGTACAAGAAGACTTTTTTTTTTGAGTGTTGACCTTGTATCCAGATACTCTACTGAATCTGTCAATTAAGTCTAGAAGTCTTTTGACAGAGTTTTCTGGGTCTTCTAGGTAAAGTATTATATCATCAGCAAATAAAGACAGTTTAACTTCTTCCTTTCCTATCTTTATTCCTTTTATTTCTTTCTCTTTTCTAGTTGCTGTGGCTAATGTTTGCAGAACTATATTGAACAGGAGTGGTGATAGTGGGCAACCTTGTCTTGTTCCTGATTTTAGTGTGAAAGTTTTAAGTTTTTGACCATTTTGTATGTTGGCTGTTGGCTTTTCATAGGTAGCCTTAATTAGGTTGAGATAAAGACCTTCTATTCCAATTTTCTGTAGGTTTTTTTTTTTTTTATCATGAATGGGTGTTGGATTTTGTCAAATGCTTCTTCTGCATCTATTGAGATGATCATATGGTTTTTGTCCTTGGCTCTATTGATATAGTGTATTACATTTTTTGATTTATGGATGTTGAACCATCCTTGCATCCCTGTGATAAATCTGAATAGGTCAGGGTGTATGATCTTCTTGATGACCCTCTGTATTCTGTTTGCCAGTATCTTGTTGAGGATTTTTGAATCTGTGTTCATTAGGGAGATTGGCCTGTATTTCTCTTTTTTCATTGGATCTTTCCCTGGTTTTGGAATCAAAGTAACACTTGCTTCCAGGAATGAATTTGGAAGTATTGCTACCCTTTCTATTTCCTTGATGACTGTAAAGAGTAATGGTGATAGTTCTTTTTAAAATGTCTTGTAGAATTCAGCAGTGAAGCCATCAGGACCTGGGCTTTGTTGGTAAATTTTTTCTTACATTTTCAATTTCACTTATTGTAATTCGAGTGTTTAGAATTTCTATATTTTCTTTTGTTTAACTTTGGCAATTTGTATGTATCTAGGAATCTATCCATTTCTTCTGTGTTTTCCATTTTATTAGAGTACAGGTTCTCAAAGTAGGTATTGATGGTCCTCTGGATTTCTGTTGTGACTTCCCCCTTTTCATTCTTAAATGAATGAATTTGAGCCTTTTCTTTTGTTTTTTTGAACAAGTTGTCTAAAACTTTGTTGATTTTTATTTATTCTTTTGAAAAACCAACTCTTTGATTCACTGATTTTTTTGTATCAGTCTCTTAGTCTCCATTGCATTAATTTCTGCTTTGATTTTAATAATTTCCTCCTTATGAGTTTGGGTTTGTTATGCTCTTCTTTTTATAGGATCTTGAGGTTCTGCAATAGGTTATTTATTTGTGCTCTCTCTGTTTTCCTAATTTGGGCATTCATTGCTATGTATTTCCTGCGTAGAGCTGCTTTCATTGTGTCCCATAGATTCCTGTATGTTGTACTAGCATTACCATTTACTTGTAGAAACTGTTTAATTTCTTCTTTGATTTCCTTTGTGACCCATTTGTTGTTCACAATGGTGTTATTCAATTTCCATGTGTTTGTGGGGGTTTTGTCATTACTTGTGCTATTGATCTCCAATTTTATTATACTATGATCTGATAATGTACAGCTTGTTACTTCAATTCTTTTACATTTACTTAGACTTGTAATATGAGCTGGCATGGGGTCTATTTTGGAGAATGACCTGTGTGCAGCAGAAAAGAATCTGTATTCCAATTTTGTAGGGTTGAACACTCTGTATACATCTATTAAGTCCATTTGTTCAAAAGCTTGGTTCAGTTCTAGAATTTTATTGTTAATTTTTTTCTAGATGATCTCTCTATTTGTGATAGTAAGGTATTGAGTTTCCCCACTACAATTGTATTAGTGCTTACTTGGTTTTTCATGTCCATTAATATTTGTTTTGTATAGTTGAGGGCTTTTGCATTTGGTGTATATATATTTAAGATTGTCATCTCTTCCTCTTGGATTGTTCCCTTCACAAGGATGTAGTGACCATCTTTATCTCTCTCAATTAGTTTTGCTTTGAAATCTAGTTTGTCTGCAAATAAGATTGCTACCCCTCTTTTTCCTGGGTTCCTGTCATGTGGAGAGCTGTTTTCCATCCTTTTACTTTCAGTCTATGAATTTCTTTTTTGAGTTAGGGTGTTTCTTGTATACAGGACATTGCTGAATTTTGCTTCTTAATCCATTTTGCCAGTATATTTCTTTTGATTGGTGAATTGAGGGCATTAACATTGATGGTTATAGTTGGAAGATACTGACTCATCCTAGTCATGATGTTTTGCTTTTTTTGACTCTTTTATTTCTTATTTTGACCCCTTTCCCTTTAGTTTCTTGCCTTGCCTGGTGGCTTCCCTCTGTTGGGCCTCATGGAGTTGTGACCTTCATTGTTTTTTTCTAGAATATTATTTAGAATTGTTTAGAGTACTGGTTTGGTGTTTATGAATTTTCTCAGGTGTTCTTTGTCATGGAAGTAACTAATTTTCCCATCAATTTTGAAAGATAATTTTTCAGGACACAACATTCTATGTTGGAAATTATTTTCTTTTAGGGCTTGAAATACTTTACTCCAGGCTCTCCTTTACTTGAGGGTTTGCACTGAGAAGTCTGCTGTGATTCTGATAGGCTTTCCTTTGTAGGTGATTTATTTCTTTTCTCTAACTGTTTGTAGGATTTTGTTCTTCTGGTGGGTTTCTGGGATCTTGACTATTATATGTCTAGGTGTAGATTTTTTGATCATTGCTAGTTGGAGTTCTATATGCCTCATTTATCTGTATGTCCAATTCTCTACCTCTTTCTTAGAAGTTTTCTACTATTACTTCTTTGAACAGTTTTTTAATATCAATTGTACTTTCTCCTGTTTTTTGTGAAGTCTTATCAGTCTTATGTTATTCTTCTTTGCATCATCTAGCAGCTGCTGGATTGATTTCTCTTGGTCCTTTACTATTTTTAAGAAATCTCTGTTTTCATGGTCATTAACCACAATCCTGTCTTCTATATCTGATATTCTATCTTCACATTCTAACACATTCTATTCACATCCTATCTTAATCTCCTGTGTATCCTTTCAATGCAGTTTTTAATCTCCTAGATATCTGTTTCAATCTGTTTTGTGGATTCCACTTCCTTCCTATGGTGGGTGATCATGGTTTCCATTTCTTTCTTATGCTGGGCATTCATGGCTTCCAGTATGTTTCTGATCTCATCTATTTTTTTATCTGTTTCTCTTACAGAGCCTCTAATCATGTCTTTCACTCTACTCACCATCTCTTCAGTTACCTGGGAGATTATTTCTGCTTTCAGTTTTTCTAGGTCCTCAGTCATCTGTTTTGTTTCCTCTTGTGCTATCAGTTCTGGGTTTCCAGGTGGTTGATTATCAGACTTTTCCACCTCATTTCCCCCAGAATTTAATTTCCCTTTTGTAGGGTGAAAGTCTGAGTTTGTGCTTTGCTTAAATGGCTTCTCATTTTTGTTTTTGGTATTGTCCTTCATTTAATTCCTGGGTTGATACTTCAAAGTTGCTTATTGTAAGTATCTTTGTGGCTTGTATTTAGAATGGTTATGGAATGATTGCTTCTCAAAGGTGTCTTCCAGATAAAGCTGGTCTTTAGGTTTTGAGTCTCTAATGGCTTTGAGGCTATCTCATTTTCATTATACTAGGAAGGACAACTCCTTAGATCAGTCACAATACCTTAGCCCAAGTGATAAAATCAGCAAAACCATCTCATCAAGTACATTTTAGATAATGACAATTTGTGGTAGTTATTAATCTATCACCTTTAACTGTGTGAATTAAATCAAAATCAAGGACCACTTATTATATTTTGCTTTTTTTGTTTTGTTTTGTTTTTTGGTACCAGAGATCGAACTCGGGACCTTGCCCTTGAGAGGCAGGCGCCGGAACCACTGAGCTAAATCCCTGGCCCAACTTATTATATTTCTTTGTAATATTTTAAAACATCCTTAAATTGGAATGTTATGCAATGACCAATTATGAAATTTATGATTTGTAACTAAATCAGGATTCATTTTTGATCTCTCTACAAATTTTATATTAGTTTTTCCAACATGAGCTACTCTCTCAAAAATAGTCTTAAAACATTGTGTAGATTTTGTTTTAAAATTAGCTTTGTTTATTACTTACTTATATTGGAATATTTAGGTATGCATCTTTGCACTGTACATACTCTAGTATGTTTTTTATATTTTATTTTAAGGTAGGTTCTTGCTATCTCACTAAATTCCCCACGCTGGGCTCAAACTTGCAATCTTCCTGCCTCAGCCTCCCTCATGCCACCCGCTGGTGGTATATCGTATCATGCCTGGCAAACTTGGTTTTACTTTTGCTACTTCATTCTAGAAAATTAGTCTTGGAGTTTCCTTATGGGCATATTATTTTTAAGGGAAAGCAATACTTCTATTTTTACAAGTTAAACTTTTAAATTTTCTTTAAGTCCAAATTCTCTTTAATTCTCTTAAATTTATGTCAGTTTAGTGAAAATCAGTTGTGTGTACCACAATTTAAACACTAAAAACTGCTGAAAAATTGACAAATTGACATTTCATATGAAAATTTATAGGTTTTCCCTAAGTATAGTTTACTGTCTTCTCTATTCTCATGAATTTACATCTCAATTACTTTAGAAGCACTATGTGTCTAATTTAGGATATAACTTCCAAGGGTAAAGATTTTTTGCAATTTGGAAAATGATCATGTAGACATACTTTTACAGACCAAGTCTATAAAATTAGAGGAAAGAAAATAGCTATTAAACTTAATTTAAAGAACAAACCTGTCATTTTATACATATCGTACTAACATATAGGATTTCTGAAATGGGAATGTAGATTAATGTAAATTGATATAGTCATTATGTGAAATTATGCAGAGGTTTATCTGAAATAGGAAAAAATGAAGAATCCATATAATTGATCTATATAAAAATCCCTATATTAAGAAAAGTCAGAAAGATAGTATCTGAATTGAAAAGAGAAAGATTATTTTATTGTTAGGGAAAATAGTCTCTGAATATGGAAAAGATAGAAACTTCCTTCCTTTTCATGGTGCAATAGCCAGGACATAACAGTTAAGGTGAAATAACTGTAGCTCAACCACATCTTTTTGGGAAAAAAAGCAACACATGGTATGAATTTTAAGATTTAGTCACCTAACTCAGGGATGGAGAAGAAAACGGCCAGCAAATGAGTCTTAAGCCAATATATAAGGTTGAAGAGATGAGAAGAAACAGCCAAGAAGAATGAAGAAGAGTCGGAAATGATGGAGAGAATAACCGACTATGAGTTACTGCTCATAGACATGATTGAATTAGCCACTATATTTAGTGAATCGTCAATAGAGTAAGAATACATGACTCCTGAAGAAGTAGAAACAGGAAATAAACATACAGAAAAATGTACAACATCACTGGTCTTTTGAGAGATGCAAATGAAAACAACACAGAGATTCTACTTCACTCCAGAAAGAATGCCTGCTATCAAGAAATCACCCATAACAAATGCTAGCGGGGTTGTGGGGAAAAAGGAACACTGCTGCTCTGTTGGTGGGAGTGTAGACTGGTTCAACCACTGTGGAAATCAGTGTGGAGATTCCTCAAAAAACTAGAATTAGAGGTGCCATTTGACCCAGCTATTCCTCTGCTGGATATCTTCCCAAAGGAACGAAAAGTGTTACACCATAGCGATTTATGTGCACCCATGTCTATAGCTGCACAGTTTGCAATAGCTGAATCTTGGAAACAGCCTAAATGGCCATCAACTGGTGACTGATTAAAGATGTGTGGGTTTAAAAAAAATAAAATGGAGTACTATTCAGCCATAAAGAATGAGAAATTAGAGACATTCATAGCTAAATGGATACATATTGAGGCCATACTCTTAAATGAAATAAATAGGACACGTGTAAATATCAAATAGTTTCTCTGGTGTGAGAAACTGAAAGTGGAAATGAGGACCAATAGTATAATAGATAATGTGAAATAGGAAGAAAAGGTTCAAAGGGGAAGGGGAAGTGGGGGGGATGTGAAAGAAAAAAATATGGGAAAAGAAGGGAAAAAATGGAAAAAAGCTTTTGTAAATAGGGAGGGGTGGAAGCATGGAAGGGAAGGAAGGGGAATGGAAAAAACAAGAACTAAGAAATATCATGTACAGGTACAAATTCCCAATGATGAATGTGATCATAATATATACTTAAAATGAACCAATAAACTTAATTTTTAAATAAAGAATACATGAGTCTTGATGGAATTGAGCACAGCAGAGAATGAGAAATTTCAAAAAAAGTAAGTACAGAAGAATTTGACTTTTGATACTTAAGAACTAGTCTATGGATCAGTATGCCTCATGCACATTTTGATTTGTCTCAGGAGAATGCAATTAACATTTTATTGCAGAATCAAGTTCAGATTGCTTATAGTGAAAATAGAACATCCTAACATTTCTAGAAAGAGGGCCATTGTAGTAGAGAAAAAACTCTGTAGATCTTGGTTTCAAATATACCTGGAAAATGGAGTTATGTGACTTTGCAAAAGTTAATTCACATTTCTAAATTTTTTCATTCAACTTTATTATGGGGCACATTGCTTATTATAGGACTAGAATATAGTTGGGACTAAAGCAGTGTGTTGTTATTTTTATTACCACTATCTTTCTTTATATGTCTTATTTTTATTAATGGTATCTCACCTGTTACATTTTCTATTGATTAGACTTCTTATCAGACTTTAAAATCTTACTGAGTTTAGTTCTGTCCATCCATTATAGTGAGCTGGATAATCAATGGTAGGAAGTCCTCTCTCCTTGCTGATTCTTCATACCAGATTGCTGAGAAAAATAGGCCAGCTTAATAATTTAATTTTCTTTCTCCAACACGTTTAAAACTTTCATATAAGTAGAGTTGGCTTATATTATAGTTATGTATGTATGTCTCACCACAATTACTACTGGTTCTTTTTCAATTCAGAGTGGTCCTTGTGTTAATAACACAGTATTGTATGGCCAATCTATAAATGAGGCAAGCCTTTAACTGTGGACTTCTTCTGGTGTCCTGTCCTTGCTTTACACTCTTTTGGAGTTTATTTCTATTCTATTTTTTCATACTGCTATGCTTTGAGCTGTTTTGTCAATAGGAGCTGAACAGTTTTTTAATGATGAGAAATTGTTGTGAAGGTGATATCAGAGTTTGCATTTTACCATGTAAAAATATTCTACACTTTATGAGGAAAAGATTACCTGTGAAATACAGTTTTCTCATGTCTTTAATAGATTATTTTAAAACTCATTTGGTAACAACCACTCGGAACTTTTAAAACATTAACTGAGGTAAACTTTGTTGTTGTTAAACTTCAAATCTAATATTTTACGTTGTTATTGAACATTGTGGATTTGACAGTTTCATAGCATCCGTAAGATTATTTCCTATTGAATCTTTCCAAAGTTACATATTTTATCTATCTATGAATGTAACTATTTTATTTTATGTTTTCTACCTATCTCATAGTTACCATTAAAATTGACAAATAACTGATGTGAAAATTTTTCCTTTTATTTCTAGTATTTTACATAGAGTATCAATTCCTCCAAAGAATATATTTAATTTATCTTATTTACATAAGGTAAAGAAATGACAATGAGAAAATAGCAGATCATTTATAAATGTATTTTCTTGGTGTTGCTTTATTGCCCCTGTACTGACACTCGGGGCGGGCTTCTATTTCACATATTTGTCAGTATCTGTAGTGTACTGCTTAGTACATGCTCTTTCGCTACATACCAAACTTCACTCATTTTTGAGGCATAGCTCCAATTTTCTCTTTTTAATATGAGTGCTATAAACTGTTCTCCCTTTCTATCTTAATGCCAAAACATAAAAAGGATTTTTTGATAGTGTTGAGAAGGCATTTACAATTAATGACATATTCATATCATTTCTATTCAAATAAAATGAATAATGAATAAATAATATGAGATCATATTCCATCATTACATGCATGGAGTCTAATTTGATTAATGTAGCAGAATGTAATGTTAGCATTCTAAAGTATCATAAATCATATGAACTATGACATGTTTCATATTCTTAGATTAAAAGTATTCTAGATGATTTCTGGTGAGATTAATAACTTTAAGTATACATATTATGTATTTGGGTAAAGTTTTTACAGATGTTATTGATGTAACATTTATAATAAAATTTTCTCCTGATATTAGGAAAGAAGAGCTGGAATCCATTTCAAGCTAAAGAGAAAATTCAATCTGGACTTTTTCTTCTTGAAGAAAATTAATAGGGTACCAACAGAGCCCTTTATCTATCAAGTGCAGGCTTCATTAATTAATCCTTTTTATCTGTGGCAGTTAAAGGTAAATCTAAAATATACTGCTTCCTTTAAATAATTTCTAGTTTTGCTCTTGTTAAAATACATCCTTCTCACCATATGTTATCTTTTGTCAGCCAGATATAAATTGAATCGAATTGCATCTGGCTATTTCTTGCCTTACATTGACTTTTTAATAAGATAGCCATTTAAATAAACACTTTTTCACATTTTAACTTAATATTTTTGAGAGTGACAGAGAGAAAATGGAGTATCTTTCTGTCACTCATCATTTTCATAATAGTAGAAGGTGGAATTCATACGACATTGTAAGTAGAAATTTTCTGCATCACTAAGAACATGGCTTATAGTATAATGTCTTCAGGATAAGCAAGAAAACCATTCTAATAAGAAAAAGGCTGGTCAGCTATCAAGCAATGTCTGCACTAAATATGTTTTTCACAAAAAGGAATGCTGGCATTTGGTTAATCTGTTTCAGCTACCCATTACTCATCTCAAACCACATACATACTCTGATCATTTGTTTTAAAAATAATTATTATTTAATACTTCAAACAGAGCCCATGGAGGTGCAAGAAAATCTTGAAAAATGCAGTATACAACTTTCTTTTGAATTTAATGTTTTAACTGTTTTTGTACATGGATCAGTTGGTTCTTAATGCTGATACATTTTTTGTCTGTTTTCATGGAGGGCTATGCTGTTAGACTCATGCCTTCTAGCAACCAGTAATGGGGAAGTATTTTTGTAACATGGATATTTTCCCATTTATGCTCACCTTTATCACAAAATGAAAATGAAAATTATGTCACATTTCTTCAGCTTACATTAGGTTGTGTCTCAAGGAAACATAAAACATAAATTAACCACATCAAAGTAACATGCCTCATCAGGAAACCTGGCAGAAAGAAATTATCAACTTCTTGGGATTACAGAAGGAAATTATAACCTATCTACAGGTTAATTATCACCTAAATTTTGATGACACATTTGGTAACAACAACTATAATTGTTTATCTTTCTGTTTTGATACGATGAAATGATGTTATTTTTATTTCTGAGATATGGTAGCCTGATTAATATAAGAATGTTTATTAACACAACTTGAAATATAAATTATAATGGTGGATTCTTGGGATCTGATGGGTTTTCTAAAACTGTGTTAACAACCAGAGTAGCTACTAGTCACATGGGGCTGCTAAATTAAAATTAAATATGTTTTTCTGTCTTATTAGTCACATTTCATGTGCTTGATAGTCATATGATATTTGTGGTTCCCATACTGCAAAGAACAGATCTAGCATATTTTCATCGTCACAGAAGGAACTACTAAACAGTACTACTTTAGAATATTACAGGTAATATATGGACATTATATATAAAGAATTTGAGAAAAGCAGAAGGAGGTACTAAACAGTGCTACTGTAGACTATTACAGGTGATATAGGATACAATATATAAAGAATTTGAGAAAAGTAGTTCTAGCATCAAAACACCTTTTAGTCAAATAATTGTGGCTTAAATACATAAATATATTAAGAATATTTATAAATTACATACATATTTATATGCATCACTCTGGCATATTTTCCAAAATTAAAAATAAACATTTCCATATTAATATTAAGTTAATGCAAATTTCAGTACTTTTCCCATGATAAAAGTTCTTTTGTTTCAAGATTCCCTGGAGCCTAGCACATTTCATTTGGTTGTCACGTCTTCTTAATAGTGTATAGTCTGTAGCAGTTTTCATTCTTCCCTTGTCTTTCATGAGCTTGACAATTTCAAGATTCCTAGTAAGGCATTTTGTAGTGTGTTCCTTAAATTAGGATTTAAAAATAAATTTATTGGTACATCTTTGAAGTGCACATGTTTACATTTGTTTTAGAGAATAGGTACATGTACTTAAGGTATCTTGATTCTTGTTATTTCCCCTCCCTCTCCCCTCCCTCTCTCCTCTCTTCTGCTTTTTTCCATGTCTACATCCCCTTCCCTCATTTATATTACTTATAAATACACACTATATATACTTATATAGTGAAATATATATATATATACACACACAGTGAATGTTTGCAATATATAATGATTACATTCATTGTGGCTAGTTGGTACATGTACTTCACACATCTTAATTATTTTTACATGCTCTTCCTCTCCCCCACCTCACCCCTTACTTTCCATCTCTTGGTCCTCTTCCCATTTGTGAAAGATCAATCTCCTTATTTCATTTTATCGTCCTTTATTTTCCTCTTTATTTATATTTTAGATTTCTCATATGAGAGAAACCATATGCTATTTAAACTTAGTGTCTGATTTATTTTACTTAAACTATGTTTTCAAGTTGCATTTATATTTGTCTGATATTTTCCTCAGCATTAGTCTGAGGCTATGACTTTTTTCAAAGAATATCACAGTGGGGCAGGGGATTTAGCTCAGTGGTTCCGCTGCCTGCTTCGCAAGCACAAGGACCCAAGTTTGATCCCTGGTACCAAAAAAAAAAAGAATATCACAGTGGTAATGTGGCTTTCAAACCATATCACATCGGGGTACATAATAAACACAAACTTCACCTTGATCACTTAGATATAATATTGTCTTCCAGGTTACTCCAATAGTATAAAGTTACTATCTTTACATTTCCATACTTTTTCTTTCCATTTTTAATGGATTAATTTTAAAAGGTTTTTCAGAATACTCATGTGTTAAGAAAATGGGCTTGGGAAAGTTATTGGAGAGTGACTGTTTAGTTTCTTGTATGGAGTGATTCACTACCATAAACTCATAATCCGATGGAATTATTAGAAGGTCATGATGAAAGGAACTGAGGTCTAGTTGAAGGAAATGGGTCATGCAGGCTCTTCCCTGGGGACTATATTTGGTCCCCAGCCCCTTCCTTTCTGGCCAATTCACTCTCCCTACTTTTTGGGTTTCATGAAGTGAGCAGCGCTGCTCCAACACATTCTTCCACTATCATGTTTCTGTCTTCTACAGGCCTAGAAGCAATAGATCTGGACACCATAGACTGCAACCTCTGAAGGCATGAGCCAAGGTTAACTTTCTTCCTTTAAGCTGTTTGTGTTAGGTATTTTTGTAAAAGTGATGGAAACCTGACTAATGCACTGTTGTTTGTAAGCAGGTCCGCAAGTCCAGTGTACACTCAGGGATGGAGCGGAATTTCACTTCACTTCTTGCAGAGGGAAATTTTTGGACTATATTTTTGGAATTTATTTATAAGGAATATTAGTTGTGCTGTTGTCCTACCTCAATTTCCTGAATTGATGCAAAATATTTTTACTTTCAAGAACCAGAAGTCACATGGTGCCAGATCCAGTGAATAAGGTGAATGTGGACACACTGGAACGTTTTTACAAGCCTGCCACTCCATTGTATGCTACCTGACATTCACTATATTTCACTATATTTTTCTTAAGTGGTCATAAGGAAACTTATGAAAGAGGACTTTCAAAACTCTTTCAGAAAGTGGCAAGAATGGTGGGGTAAGTATTTTTAAAGCTAGGGGGAAGTTTTAAGAAGAATCGATGGCAATGTATCTTTTATTATAATAATTTTAAACATTTAACTTATATTTGATCATTCTTTGTATATCAGCATGGACTAATCTGTATTGTTTTATGTTAAGAACCATTATTTAGTACAATTATTGATTTCTTTGAAAAAATAATTACAAAACTTGCCGCTGGGACCCTCCTTTCCCTATGGCATCCCCTTATACTTTTCTTTTGTAAACACAGTACTTTCTGGTACTACAGAATGCTTCATTTTTACTATGCATTTAGCCTGCTCTAGAGTAAGCTATTTTTCCAAAAGCTTTTATTATTTTTTCTGTAAAATGGTATTTAGAGCCAGGGATTTAGCTCAGTGGTTTCGCCGCCTGCTGCGCAAACACAAGGACGCAAGTTTGATCCCTGGTACCAAAAAAAAAAAGGTATTTAGAAACCAAAACCTGAGTACTAGGTATAGTTGTTGCTATGGGGTGCCATTGCTTTCTAGCTCATTCACATGCCTTAGGAAAGTAATATATGTATCCAATGTATACAGACAGATTGATGTTTCTTTCTGTATCTATTCCACTTGTATATGAATTGAGCTGAAAATAGGTTTGATTAATGTCTCCAAATCTAGTCCAGTGCTAAAGAGTTCATTATAGCCTTCTTTTCATGCTTTGGTGTAATTTTGCATCTGGCAGTGAGAAACTTGGATTATAATATCTAGTATTCATTTACTTAATTCTTTAATCCTAACATATAAGTAAAATAGTTTCTGAATTGTTCACCCATACTCTGTACTTATAGCTTTTTAATTCTTTCTTCACTTGTGATTTCATCACAGTATATAAAGCATTTTGTTTCAACTTGATTGACTAATTTTCTGATTAAATTATTGCACTTTGTGTATAACTTCTGAAATTAGTTGGATGCAAAATTGGCATGGCTAGTACATACAGATGGATAAAATGGTTATATTTATAGAAGGCATCTAGAAAGTGTACAAAGATATAGGATAAGGGAGAGAGAGAGACAGACAGAGAATGACAGGCTATATCTAAGAATGTTGGTATGAGCTTTACTGAACTGTAAGAATGACATTAGGAAAATTAAAGCCCAAAGGAAAAGCACAATCATAAGAAATACTTAGGACCAATCTATGAAATTTAAAATCTAAATTCAGAGCAAGAAAATACAGGGATTTAGGATTAACAAATCATATTAATTGATGTTGGAGATACAATTTTCCTTTCTTTTTCTGTTTTTTTTTTAATTGTCAAGAAGATTGGCACGAAAGAAACAAACATAGGTCAGGTAGAGTAGAAACTTTTGTTAGATTAAGCAGTAGTGGATCATCCTCAAGTTCACGATCCAGGACATGCAAAGCCTTCAGGTTACATCTCTAGAGGGTTGCTGACAACTGTATAAAAAATCTGGAGAAAGTCATACATGCCAAATACTAGTGACCAGCGAATGCATTCTCAAGATTCAAAGTCATGGGGGGATTAAAGATTGCTGAATGTGTTATCAGTCTTATGAATGTTTCCAGAAAGAGCCCCCTTTGAGAAAATTAATACCAAGTCTGGTGTCACATAAATCTAGGTAGGTTATAATAGCAAAATTCAAAAACTTAATCAAAATATTTTCCTTCACTCCCTCAATGCAGGCTTGCTGCAGCCTTGGATGCTGTCAGTAAAACTTAAAATCCACTACTTTCTCCTTTATAACTCTATTTCCTCTGTCTTATTTAAATGCATCTTTGGAGAGTCTAAAGTGAGATAGCAGAGAGAAGAAAAGAAAAATGGTAGTGGTACGTCTGAGTATGATGTTGATGGCAGAAACATGATTCCTTGTCCATCTTCCTAGGGGGCACTCTGATTTCATGATATATTAGAAACACAAAAAGAGAAGTGTTTTCTTTTTTTCTCCTGCAATAGTAAGTTAGAAGGAAGGTAGTTCAGAAATGAAAGAGGCAGTTCAGCAATGCCATCAGGAATCCAGGTTCTTCTCATTTTCCCCCTTTTTCATCCTTACATTTACGTCTCAAAGTTCATGCTTATAATTTGGTGGCAAGAGAGATATCATAAGTCAAGGTTTATGTCTGCTACAAAAAAATATGGAAATACAGAAAAATGGGCTATTATTATTATTATTATTGTTATTACTTTGAGGTTGTTTGGAGACAGAGTCTCATTTTTGTAGTTCAGGCTGACTTTGAATTCATTATGTACTCCATCCTGGCCTTGAGTACTTGGCGATTCCCCTACCTTAGACTCCCAAGTGCCGGCATTACAGGTGTGTGCCACCAGGACCAGGTTATGGAGGCATATTAGTTAAGAAGTACCTTTTGGACTAGAATACAGAACATGTTATGAAATTTTGTGATATGATTTTTCAGGAAAACTGTGAAGTTAGTACAGAGTTCTTTTATACTTCATACTTTTAACTACCTGCATGCTATATTTCTCATAACTAATAATGGATATTTTGTTTTTGTTTTTGTTTGGTACTGGGGATCAAACTTAGGTCCTTGCGCTATTTTGAACTAAGGCCATAGTTTATTCAGATTTTCTTAGTTTTTTCCTAAGGTCTTTTCTTTTTTTGGTCATAGTCTCTTATCCAGGACCTTACATTGAATTGTTTTCTTGTCTCTTTAAGTTTCTCTTGCATATAATATTTTTTTAAAATTTCACTTGTTTTTGAATGACTTTTACAATGTTGAGCAGCACTGGCCACATGCTTTGTACACTACCCTTCAATTGGGACTTTTCAGCTGATTTTCTTGTGATTAAGCTGTGTTATGGAGCTTCGGGGAGAAAGACTATGGAGATATTTATTTTCTATTTGACTCATACCATATCAAAGATATAAAAATGATTTGTGATTATTGATGCTGAGTTGATCACATGGCTAAAGCAGAAATGTTCAGGTTTCGCTTCTATACAGTTGTTTCTTCTGCAGTCTCACACTCTGATTTCTGGAAGGAGATTGATTTGTACAACACTCTTTTAATAAGGGACACATATTCCTTCTGCACCTCATTGAATGTGGAAGTTTTACACAAAGTATTTGGAATTCTTCTGCAAGAGGCATTTGTTTCATCTTACATATTCATTAATTTATTCAGGCATTTATGTGACTTTGGTCTCAGGATTTAGTTTGTATTCTAGAGAATAAACCAATACTAGTTTATTTGCTGCTCAAATTATTTCAGCTTTGGCAATTAGGAGGTCCTTTAGTTGGTTCTTATTTATTTTTGACATACCAAAATCATTGTGTATTTCATCATTATTTTTAAACATTCTCTTACTTTGGGCTATTACAATATGTTCCATGTTAATTTTGCATATCTTTTCCCATGTCCTGGAATCCATGATTTCTTCAATGCATTGTTATTCCCTCTACTAGAGAATGGTGTAAGAAACCAAGATTTGTGGCCCTCCAAAAACAGGTCTGATAGTGGAGTGAAAAGGAGATGCATGCTTTCATAAATTCAAAGGAAAATAATCTAATTCTGTCAGACATCAGCAAGATGCTAGAATAGGAGGCTCCTAACTTTTCCTCCTTTCATGAGTGCATAGAATAATAATCAAAATGATCCCTTAGAGAAATCCAGAAACTAGTTGAGAGACTCCTACATACCATATCACAGAGAAAATCTTCAAGTCAGAAGGGGTTACGTTCACACACAAACCCTACTCTAGGTATTTTACTTTAAAATTATGAAGAAATCACTGCTCCCAGCTTCTCTGTAAGAAGGGAAAGCAATAAACCAAACACTCAATCCCCCAACCTTTAAAGTTCCTCCATAGAATTTGGGTCTTAAATCATTTTTCTCTGGGACTATAAGACATTCAACACATGTGAGTTTCTCTGGACCACACAGATTAAAGAGGTGGCTTTGAATGGATATGTGGGACCTTTCAGCAGCTGCAGCCTTTAGACAGTATGGATAGATCAGGCTAAAATGCCAACAAACAGTTCACCCTTGGAGAGACTTTATTTGCAATGCTGAGGTTTGAGCTGCTAGCAAGGCTGCATCTCAGAGTCACTAGGAAAGGTAAATGACAAATTTTAAATGGCCTTATCACATACATAAATGAAGTAACTATGTAAGTAGGTGAATATCCTTAGCTATAGTAATCATTTTCTCCTGCCCAAGTTCTCTCTCTCATTCGTACATTCATATATCTAAAATCTATCATGTTGCACAACTTAAATATATATTAAAATACATTTAAAAATAATCATACATTAAGAAACCATTTCTATTTCTAGTAGAAACAGAAGAGGTACAGTTAAAGTGACAGTCTGCGAACCCAAGTATGGAGCCCAAAGTACTTTAGAAACATTGTGATGTTCACTGACATCTCTGAGAAATTATCAAAAAATATATACATAATTCATGCTATCATTTCTTAAAATGAACTTTGTATTTCTCAGTATCTTTTAATCTTCCAGATTCACTAAAGCTTCTTTGTTCAAGCTTTATCCTCACACTAAGAACGAATGACATAAAAAACAAAACAATAGACTCCCAATTTCTCCTATACACTTAGAGTTATAATTCTCTTTTTTTTTCTCTCCATTTGTGGTCTGACTTTAGTCTTTTACTTTTATTATAAGAATATTTTTCCAACACAATATCTATGTAAATTGTACATCACAGTTTGGAAGATTTCGTTTCTATACATTTTATAGCTTCTTAATCACACAAACACCCTAGGTAGACCAGCTAGTCAAGACCCTCCCTTGAATTACAGACAAACACAGTGAAATCAAAAGACAAAAAGTAATTATTTTTATTAGTTGGCAGTAGATTATAGGAAGAATAGATTGCAGATATATAACTTAAATAACACTATTTTGTCCCCATAGGAACCTACTATTTAAGAGACTGGTATTTCTTAGGTCACATACAATTTCATTAGCTAAAAAATAACAAGAATCCAATGATGCAAAAATTTACTTAGTGTCCACGCTGTCTTTTGAGCACAGTGCCCAGAATTACCATTTATGATTAGTCTACATGCAAACTGTTCCATTGTCCACTAATGCAAAAGATTGTACTTATTTAGATATTAATAATAGGAAAATTAAATAAAAGCAAGCTTACTTCTGCTGTCCTAGAGATTATGGCACCCTCCTTTTCATAGTCATGGTTGAACAAATTGGGGGTGCAATGCTGCTTATAAATCTAGCTAAACATATTTCTTGTCCAATTTCTGATACAAGTTTTTAGATTAAGCAAATTTAAATGGCTTATATTTGAGCCACTATTCTTGAAAAATGGGAGGATAAAAACAAGTTTTAGAAGTACCAGTAATATTCTTACAACTAAATTAATTTTAATGTAATGTCTCTAGTTCTATAGGCCTTTCTAATAACTTTTCTTCATTGCCCCCTCAGCTACTCGTTTCATGATGTGCCTGTGTCTGTTGCAATATTTCCTGTGAGACAAGTGTGTCTTAATATTTTTAGCAACAGCACAGCCATGTAATTATCTGTAAATAATTTAGTATGCATTTCATTCATGTGGAAATGATCCAATTAGCTAAAGTGGGGAAAAATAAAAAGACTTCCTATGAAATGTTGAGCCACTCATAGTGTAGTTATATTTCTTATTACTTTAATTCTTTAACATTAGTTAATTAAAATATTTTCTATTTCAAATCATCGGTTATGTTCCTCTAGCTCATGAGAAGTTATTAATACTCGTTTACATTTTGTTGAAGTTGGAGACACCTAAACAAATCTGTGCATATGGTTGTTGTGTATTTTTAGAAAGGTTAGCTGGGATTGTTTAAATTGTTGCTGAAACTTTCCAGTAAGTTAAACTTTCCAGTAAGTTGGCTCTCTACATTCTATGCCCACCTCACCCCAGAAATATACCCTACATCTTTCATCAAGAATATGAATTCCTCCACTTTTTTACATATCGCTAAGGTAATGATAAAAGTGCAGAAGTGTCCCAGATAGTTAAAAAGTGTAGATGACCTGGTAGTCCCTTAAGTGGAAAGTTCTAAGTGATTTAGGAAAGGGAGAGAACAGGTGATTTTTGTCATATTTGTAGTATACCTTAAGCCTGAGTAGTTCACACTGTAGATATTCTGCCTTTATAGAATACGACATAACTGAAATTAAGTGATTGGTCTTCCTTTTTTGTTTTCCATTTATATGAATTAAAAGTTTGATGCTGATAGATTAAATAAATGGTTCAGTTCTGAAAACCAGTTCTTCAAAAAGACGTTTGATTGTCTAGGGAAAAAAAAAGAGATTCAGTGCTTATCCTAGTGGATTCAGGTGAGTACCAAGCACACAAACAAAACTATCATCAAGGTAACCCATTCATTTCAAAGTGAGATTGATTGGACAGCTTTCAGTAAGAGTTGCAGCTCATTTATACACTTGGCACAATGCTCAACACTCTCACTTGTCAGAACCTGCTGCTTGATGCGCCGGCTCAGTCTGTCTTTACTACATTGTTTTCCAGAAAAGATTTTCTCCAGATGAAATGTTTTTAAGTGCCCATAAAATACTAAATGATTTTCATCCAATAGATGAAAATCTGTATGCCTTAGAGATAGCTGATTGGAATTGCAATTTCCCAGTGTCAGTGTTGTAGGTCATGTTAACATGATTGTGAATATTGTTCAGTTTCTTACCTGACACAGTGATTGCATATGTATGCTTACCTAAATGGCTTTCCACAATGAAAATTATCCATTGTTAAATTATTTTGCCACTTCAGACACAAAACTTTTTATAGACAAAACTGGAAAGAAAAACTGCACTATGACTTAAAAATAAATTGAGCTTTTCTATCTCAAATATGTCTGTCCTTTAATATAGTAGTTCTTTTTCATTGAAACATATACTCAGATCATTGTAAATTCACATGTAAATAACAGTTATTATTCTTTATTCCCTTTACTCAGTGTCCCACAATGGAAGCATTTTCCAAATTGCAGCACAGCATCACCAAGATACAACATCACAGTGACGCAGACTACTTATCATGTTAAGATGTCACCAATTATTCCTGTATTTTGTGTGTGTGTGCGTGTGCATATATATATATATATATATATATATATATATATATTTGGGTCTATATAATTTTTCACATTTGTAGATATGTATATCTCCTATCAAAGCCAAGATGCTGAACATTCCATCAATGTAAGGATCCCATATGCAGCTCTTCCTGGTTTACAATCACACCTACCTCCCTACTGCACATTACTATTTATTGGGAAGTCTTATCTAGAGCATGGATATTCTGTTCCCCTTAATGTAATTTTTTACTTCATAACCTTATATAATGAATCATATACTATGTAATCTTTTAGCAATGCATTCTGAGTGTATCAATAATTTGTTCCTTTTATTGATGAGCATTATGTACAAAATATTTAGCCACTTACATGTTGTTTACATGTTCACATGTTGAAGGGTATCTCTGCTGTTTCCACTATTTGGCTACCAAGGTATTGGCTATACAAGTGCTTTATGAAGTTACAAGGTTTGGGTTGAATGTAAGTTTTCATAACTTTGCAATAAATGTTTGAGTACAATTTCATATGGTAACTGCATGTAATAAAAAAACAGTAAAACTATTTTTCCAGAGTGGTTGTATCATTTTTGCATTCCCTTTAACAATGTAAGAACAGTCTAGTTTCTCTGAGTATTTGCCAACGTTGCTTTTTGCTATTTTTTAATTGTGTTCATTCTGACAAGTATGCAGAAGTTTATCATTGTGAATTTCATTTGCATTTTCCTAATGTTAACAATCTTTCTGTATGGTTATTTGCCATCTGCACATCTTCATCTGTAAGCTGCCTGTTAATTTTAAATCTATTTTCCTGGGAGTTTTTTCCTTCTGTTGAGTTTTTAAATCTCACCTGTATGTTGGATACTTGCCAATTATTAGGTATTTGGTTTGCAAATACTTTCTCTCTTTCCATCTCTTGTTTTTTTTTAATCCTCTTCACATAAGATTTAAAAGAGCTGTTTAAAAATTTGATGTGATCTAAATTATCAAATTTTTCTTTAATGGATTATGGGTTTAGTGTCATGCTTAAATACACAGATTAAGTATACACCCAAAAGTTATTATCTGATATTTTTTTCTAAAAGTTTTATAATTTTATACTTTATGTACAAATCTGGGATCGTTCTAAGTTAAGTTCTGCATAAGCTGTTAGGTTTAGGTCAGTAATCATATTTCTCATACCTTTTCCAGCATCATTTATTGAAAAAGCTGTCTTTTCTCCACTGCATTGCTTTCACAACTTCATCAAAAAGCGCTTGTGTGTATATGTATGCATCTATTTCTAGGCTCTCTATTTTATCTCACTGATCTATGTGTTTCATCTCTATCACCACAATATTTTGATTGCTTTGGCTTTATATTATGCTTTAATGTATAGTGATTCTTCCCTTTTTTATTCCTTATTGTTGAGATTATTTTAGTGTAGGGCTTGATCAATTTTAGAATAAACTTATTAGTAACTGCAAAAATGTTGAAGCTAAGTACTACTTTATTTTAATTTTTTAAAAACCCACTAAAATAATTCATTTGGTGTATAGTCATTTTTTTCTTGTTGTAATAGGAACACAATATTAAAAACAAGCATATTCAAAAGCAAATACACATTAAAAATTAGCTTTCTTTTGTCAAAAGTAAGTTAAGTTTGAAAAAAAATTGATTGATGGATTTATTTGATGTCATTACAAATGAGTTGACAGAAGTATACTTTTAGATGAAATATATTTAGATTTTAGTAGTGCATTTGATACAAGATAATGACATCTTAGCCATAGAATGAATTAAAATTGCTTAGGTATGAGTGAGTTTACAAGAAGTGAAATTCAGCACTGGAATCTCAAAATAAAGATAATAATAAAACCTTCCACATACAGCACTTAACTTCATCAAAACACTTTCATTGAATCACCTTCTTTAATTCTTGCCAGTATATTTTTAAAAATAAAAATGCCATTTTATATGTAACAAATTTACAATTCTTCCTGAAGACTGACAATGTGTAAGCAAAACAAATTTACCTGTGCATTCAATCATATTGCAGTGGATCATGAGAACAGTAGACTTAATTCCATCTATTTCTTCCTCTTTTTTCAGTTCTTAGGAGGAAATTTTTGTTTTTGAGAGATTATGGCAACTTATTGAATAGTGAGAGAATACCTTATATTTGGAGTTTGTGGTTAGTCTCAGATTAGGACTTTTAAAATCTAGGAAATGAAAAATTTGAAACCGAGTCTAGGGAGGGCTGGAGGAGGAGGTGGGCGTGCTGGGCCAGCATCCAGGACAGACCAAAGCAGGACAGGTCCCATGGGCAGGTGAGCGAGTGAGTGAGCTGCTGAGGCTCTGCAGTGGCAGTGGGTGAAGGCAGACTGCTCCCAGCCCAGAGGAAGGGGCTTCCTGGCAGCCATTCCACAGCTCTCAGCCCAGAGGTAGGGGCTTCCAGGATGCCATTCCAACACTCCCAGCCCAGAGGTAGGGGCTTCCAGGACACCATTCCACTGCTCCGAGCTCAGAGGAGTGAGCCCCACAGGCACCAACAGCACTCCCCTGCCCCCAGTTGAAATGAAAAGTCACATAAACAAGTCTCAAAACCAGACTTCCAGACCACCTACAGCAACACCAAAGGGAAACAAGATGGAACACTCTGGTACTCAACAACCTGGACTCCCTGAACTGGCAACAAAAGGATCTGGAAAAAATGAAATCAGAAATAATTTCTCAGATAACAGCAGAGATTGTGCTTGTAGTGCAAGGCATGATTAATAAATCTAGAGAGGAACTGAGGAACATGATGGAATACCAACATAGGAAACAAATGGAATCCATAAAACAGATGCAAACATATTTCCAGGAGATTAAAAACTCCATTGAAAGTCTACGCAGCAAAATAAACCAATGTGAGGACAGAATTTCAGATATAGAAGACAAGATTGCAATTAGTGACCAGGAAAAGAAAAATTGCTTCAAAATTGTAAAGGACCATGAGAAATCAACCCAACAGCTGCTAGATAATGCAAAGAAGAATAACATAAGACTTATTGGAGTCAAGGAAAAAACAGTAGAGAGTGCAGATGACATAAAAAACTGTTCACAGAAGTGATGGCAGAAAACTTCCCAAGCAGGGGGAAAGAACTTGTCATACAGATAAGTGAGGCATATAGGACTCCAAATAGCCATGACCAAAAAAAAATTTACACATATGCATGTAATAGTTAAGATTCCAGACACCCAACAAAAGAAGAACAAAGTTCTACAAGCAGTTAGAGAAAAGAAACAAATCACATACAAAGGAAAACTCTTCAGAATTACAGCAGACTTCTCAATGCAAACCATCAAGGCAAGAAGAGCTTGGAGTGACATATTCTAAGCCCTAAAGAAAAACACCCTCTGACCCAGATTGATGTACCCTACAAAACTATCTTTCAAAATTGATGAAGAAATAAGATACTTTCATGACAAAGAGCACCTTAGGAACTTCATGAATACCAAACCAGCACTCCAAAAATTTTAGACAATAGCCTACGAAGAGAAAATGAGAAACACAACCCCAGGATGTACAGCAGAATGAACCCATTGGATGCGACAAGAACTTAAATGTAAAGGGGAAGAATCCAACAAAAAGAGAAAGTCATGACAATGGTAAGTCAATATGTTTCGATTATAACCATCAATGTTAATAGTCTCAATTCACCAATCAAAAGAAATAAACTGACAGAATGGGTCAAGAAGCCAAATGCAACAATATGCTGCATACAAGAAATGCACTTAGTTCAAAATGAAACTCATAGACTGAAAGCTAAAGGAAGAAAATCAATACTCCATGCAAAGGGAATCCCCCAAAAAAGCAGGAGTAGCTATCCTCTTTGCAGATCAAGTAGATTTCAAACCAACACTGATTAAGAGAGATAAAGAAGGAAACTACATCTTTGTAAAAGGAACAGTCCAACAGGAAGAGATGACAATCATAAATATCTATGCACCAAACACTAGTGCACACAACTATATATAAAACAAATACTAATGGACATGAGAAGTCATATATGCACTAATAGAATTGTAGTGGGGGAGTTCAATACCCTACTGTCACAAATAGATAGATCAACTAGACAAAAAATAAATAAATAATAGAACTCAATCAAGTTCTTGAACAAATGAACTTAACAGTTGTTTACAGAGTGTTTCACCCCACAAAATCAGAATACACATTCTTTTCAGCTTCACACCAGTTGTTCTCCAAAATAGAACACATACTCACTCACTTATAGAACCTGTTTAATTAAGTGCAAAGGAATTGAACTTATCCCCTGTATATTATCAGACCATAATGCGGTAAAATTGGAGATCCATAGCAAAAGAAACTGCAAAAATTTCATAAACACATGGAAATTGAGCAACACCGTTCTGAATAACCAATGGGTCATACAGGAAATTAGACAGTTTCTTCAATTAAATTACAATGAAAATACAACATATCAGGTTCTATGTGACACAATGAAAGCAGTCTTATGAGGGAAATTCATAGCAGTGAATACACATATTAGGAAAACAGAGCAAGCCCAATTAAACAGCCTGATGCTGAATCTTAAGCTTCTAGACACAGAAGAGCAGGAGAAACCCAAAGCTCATACAAGGGAAGAAATTATAAAGATTAGAGGAGAAATCAATTCAATGGAGACTAAGAGAACGATAAAAAAATTAATGAAGCCAAGAGTTGGTTTTTTGAGAGAATAAACAAAATTGACAAACCCTTAGCCAACCTTATCAGAAAAAGGAAAAAAAAAATCCAAATCCATGCAATTAGGGATGAAAAGGGTGAAATTACAATAGACCCAGCAGAAATCCAGAGGACCATCAATACCTACTTCAAGAACCTATACATCAATAAGATGGAAATCACAGAAGAAATGGACAGATTCCTAGACACATATGAATTACCAAAGTTGAACAAAGAAGACCTAAAAATTCTAAACAACCCAATATCAACCGATGAAATTGAAAACATAATTAAAAACTTACCAACTAAAAAAAGCCCAGGTCTAAAAGAATTAATATCTAATAAATGATATTTTGAAATTGGAAAAGGTCCAAAGGGGTAGAGGTGGTGGGAGGGGAAGGGGAAAGGAAAGAATGGAAAGGAAAAATTATGAGAAAAGAAAAAAAATGGAAAGGAAATATGTAAATAGGGAAGGGTTTAGGGGTGAAGGGCGCACAGGTAATGGAGAAAAAATAAGAACCAAGATATATCATGTACAGGTACAAGCACCCAAAGATAAATGTAAATGTGTTGTATACCTAAAATGTACCAATAAAAGAATTTAAGAAAAAAAAATAAAAGAAAAGCCCGGGCCCTGATGGCTTCACTGCTGAATTCTACAAGACATTTAGAGAGGAACTGCTGCCACTACTGTTTAAACTCTTCAATGAAATTGAAAGGGAACCAATACTCCCAAATTCATTCCTGGAAGCAAGCATCACCTTGATCCCCAAAGCAGAGAAAGACCCAACTGAAAAACAGAACTATAGGCCAATCTCACTAATGAACATAGATACAAAAATCCTTAATAAGATACTGGCAAATAGAATGTGGAAGATCATCAAGAAGATCATACACCCTGATCAAGTGGGATTCATCCCAGGGATGCAGGGATGGTTCAACATATGCAAATCAATCAATGTGATACACTATATCAATAGAGCCAAGGACAAAAACCATATGATTATCTCCATAGATGCAGAAAAAGCATTTGACAAAATTCAACATGCATTTATGATAGAAACCCTACAAAAAAAATTGGAATAGATGGTCTCTACCTCAATCTGATAAAAGCCATCTATGAAAAACCAACAGCTAATATCATACTAAATGGTCAAAAACTGAAATCCTTCACACTAAAATCAGGAACAAGACAAGGATGTCCACTATCACCACTCCTGTTCGATACAGTTTTGGAAACATTAGCCATGGCAATTAGACAAGAGAAAGAAATAAAAGGAATAAAGATAGGAAATGAAGAAGTCAAATTGTCATTATTTGCAGATGACATGATACTCTATATAGAAGACTCCAAGAACTCCACCAAAAGTCTTCTAGACTTAATAACCAAATTCTGTCAAGTAGCTGGTTACAAGGTCAACACACAAAAATAAAAAGCTTTCCTCTACACCAACAATAGACTCACTGAGAGAGAAATAAGGCAAACAATTCCTTTCACAATAGCATCCAAAAAACTGAAATACCTAGGAATCAATCTAAGAAATCAAAGACCTTTTCCCTGAAAACTATAGCACTCTGAAAAGAGAGATTGAAGATGATATCAGAAAATGGACAGACATCCCCTGCTCCTGGGTAGGAAGGATCAACATAGTGAAAATGGCCATACTTCCAAAACTGCTATATAGATTCAATGCAATCCCAATTGAAATCCCAGCAGCATACTTAACGGACCTTGAAAAATCAATCCAAACATTCATTTGGAAGAAGAAGAGATGCAGAATAGCAAAAGCAATTCTAGGTAACAGAGATATGCAGAGGGTATCACAATCCCCAACTTGAAACTATACTACAAAGCTACTGTGATAAAAACAGCATGCTATTAGCAAAGAAACAGACCTGAGGACCAGTGGAACAGATTAGAAAATGCAGAAACAACACCAGACACACTCAGCCATCTCATCTTCGATAAAGGAGCCCAACACCCTCACTGGAGGAAAGATAGCCTCTTTAATAAATGGTGCTGGAAAAACTGGGTTTCAACTTGCCAAAGATTAAAACTAAACCTATATCTCTCACCATACGCCAAACTAAAAGAGAAATGGATTAAAGATCTAATTATTAAAATAGAAATGCTGCATCGGCCTGAGCAGAAGTTAGGTAGAATTCTTGAAGATATTGGTGTAGGAAAAGATTTTATGAACAAAACCTCAGTTGCCCGTGAACTAGCACAAACAATCAACAAGTGGGATCTCTTCTTATTAAAAAGCTTCTGCACAGCAAGAGAAACCACCAGTAGCGTGAAGAGACAACCCACAATGTGGGAAAAAATCTTCACCTGCTTTTCCTCAGACAAAGCCCTACTATCTCGAATCTATAAAGAACTTTAAAAGATCAGACCTTCCAAATTTAAAGACCCAACCCGAAAATGGGCATCTGAAATGAACAGACATTTCTCAGACAAAGAATTAGAAATAGCAAATAAACATATGAAAAAAATGTTCAACATCACTGGTCATTTGAGAGATGCAAGTGAAAACAATGCTGAGATTCCACTTCACCTCAGAAGGAATGGCTGCTATCATGAAATCAACCAATAACAAATGTTGATAGGGCTGTGGGTAAAGAGGAACCTTGCTCCACTGCTGGTGGGAGTGTAGACTGGTGCAACTACTGTGGAAATCAGCATGGAGATACCTCAAAGAACTAGGACTGGAAGTCTCATTTGACCCAGGTATTACCCTGCTGAGTATCTTCCCCAAAGAATTAAAAGAACCATACCACAGTGAAATATGTGCACCCATGTTCATAGCAGCACAGTTTGTAATAGGTAAAACTTGGAAGCAGCCCAAATGCCCATCACCTGGAGACTGGATAAAGAAATTTTTTTCCTATAAAATGTAGTACTACTCAGCCATTAAAAAAAGAAAAATTAGAGACATTTATTGCTAAATGGATGCACATTGAGGCGATACTCTTAAGTGAAATAAACAGGACACACATGTATAAATACTGAATAGTTTCTCTAGTGTGAGAAACTGAAAGTGTAAATAAGGACTAAAAGGTATAATGTGAAATAGGAAGAAAAGGGGCAAAGGGGAAGGGGAAGTGGAAGGCATAGGAGAAAGGAAAGAAGGGAAAGGAAAAATTATGAGAAATAGGAAATGAAAAAAATTAAAAAGCATTTTAAAACATCAGGCATTTTTTCTAGTTTACATCAAGATAATATGTTGCAAATTAATACTTTATGTAAGCATAAATATGTGCAATATTGTGCCTTGGATAGAATTTTCATTGCAAGAGGCAAGGGAAAGCAGTCTATAGACACACAGAATTGAGTTTTCCCTTAACCCTACAAAGTGGACACAAATGCGCCCCTGCTGTCTGGATTTACAACATCCCCAGATTGACAGAGCCTGTAATAAAATAACCATACAGTGTTTCTCAAACTTTAATGTGCATGTGTAGCAATTGGGGATGTTGATTAAATACAGATTATGACTAAGCATATCTGCTTTAAGGGATGAAAATTTATGTTGCTGACAAGTTCCAAGATGTTGTCAGTGTGGTTTGTACCAGACCTAATATTTTATTGCAAAAGCATTCAATCAATTTATAACATAAGCCTAGGTAGAACTTGGTACAATTGGGTGCATAGGAATTAGGAGAACTTGTATAATAGCAATAAGAAACTAGTGAATTGCTATAAGAAACAAACTCCATAATGAATCAAGAAGAAAGGAATATGGAGGTGGATAAAGAGAACATCTCAGTAGTCCATGAAAAACCTGATGCATTTCTGAACAAATTAACCATGAAGTTAAAGAGTAACAAGAATTTTCAAGAGATATTTTTGATCTAGATATTTATGTAAATTTCCTTGTAAGTCTGAATCTTGGGCCAAATGTGTTTTCTGTTTCTTAATATACTTTAACTTAAAACTCATTCATACTTCATCATAATTATTACCTATTTTTATTTTTTGGATGCAAAATGTTCTCCCTGATTTTTTAAGAGAACTGATCAGTGTATACAATGAACCAATAGCATTAAGCAATAGCATCAAGTAAAAGCATTAAGGATCTCCTATGGACTTATGGAAATGTAAATTAACTCACCCCATGAAAGACACACTGAATGTACATTCCTTTCAACTAGGAGCTCATGATCTGTATTTTCACAATTCCTCTAGCTCAGCGATGGCGAACCTTTTAGAGCTTTCAATGATAAAATAGTCCACTGTGGCAAATGTGTCATAGGTTCACCACCACTGCCTACATAATTAGGATGCACATTAAAGTTTAGGCATTATTATTCTATCTAAAGCAATGACTGGTTTCATTTTTCCTTGTTAGTGCTCGACTGAGATGTGGGTGTGATATAAGCAGAAGTCACGGTATGTGAGAGAACCAGGCTACAGAATCCTCCTTTAAATGTTCTCATTCTTCTAACAGAACAAGCAATAAGGAATGGACAGTTTTTATGCCTGAGCACTGATATATTATGTATGGTTCTAAAAGTGGCTATTATCATTTTACCAATATAATGCAAAATTATCACTTATGTGTTAAGGTTGGTTGAGCAGAACGATTGTAAATACATGTTTTGTAGATTATTCATTGATCCAGAGGATAAAGCACCTCTTGTAGGGTGTTTGTTCTGAATCATATGTTATATGAAATAATAAATGGTTATTATATAAATAAATTTAGTTTGGGTTTTCTGTAATCTGCAGTTGAAAATACTTCAATTCGTATAATATAAATTGGTATAAAATAAATTTCATATAGAGTAGATAATAACATAATAAATGCCACTTAAAAGTTATTAATGAATAAGACTATTTTATAGAATTTTCTATCTATTCTATTCTAATACATACAATAATATGACAAAATTTATATATTGTAGTTAACATACCCTGGCCTATAGATTTGTGAGTTGAATACTTTTAATGTAAAAAGTATAAGGGAAGTTAAAACTGAGTCAGAAGCTAAAGTGGATAACATTAACCACTTATAAATAACTTAGAATTGTATAAAGGGCATGATGTAATTAATAATTCCAGCTGGATAATATTAGGCTTCCTCATTTAAACTAATAAGATACTTAAATATGTTTATATAAAAGATGAACAATTGAGGTACAATTAATAAAAAATTTAGTAAAATACATCCATTACATGAAAGTGATCCAATAATAGTAGATTTTGTTGAGTCATAGGAACTATTAGAGATCGATAGTAAGAACTTATAGGGTTTACTGAGATGCCGTAATTTAACAGTATTGTCATTAAAAATTTATGACTTATCATAGATGAGATTGGATAACAGACAATATTAGGCTTCTTTTTCTCTGAATTCATACATGCATGATTATAAATTCAGTTTTAATATTTCAATGATAAATGTTTAAATGGTTAAAAAACCAAATTACTGTATTGTATGCAATGCCAAAAAAAATTTGCACTGTGCTATACCTTAGCTATCATATTCTCTCTGATATAAAAAGAAAGTATTCAAGAATATGCCTCAATATTCAATTAATGGGATTCATCTGCCTCCACACCAAGTTACTTTATGGTTATAAAACAACTTGCATTTTCCAAAAGTATGAATCAGATTTTGTGTAGTGACCTTACTGCCACATACTTCATGGAGCATTTATCACGTTAACTACCTGATTGTTACAACTGCACTATTATTTTATTTCTAGAGGAATTTTCTGAATACCTTATAGGACCTGTTTAATATTTTCTCCCTGGCTTGAACCACTGGCAGTACATGCATGACTGTCCTATCAGGCAGCTTGTACCACTGGTGGTACAAACGGATCTAACCATTTTATTGGTCTTTTTACTAATAAAATAATAAAAAGCTTCCCACTGTGACAGTCATGCATATACCAGAACTCATTCAAGCAGTCTGACAGTGAGAATTCCTTATTAATTACAGCCCCACGTGACCATGTTATTGTGAACAGAAACAGGAAATAATTTCATAAGTAGGATCATGATTACCTTTTAAACTGTTTTTATGAATTCTTAGAATACTTATGAATATGTTACACTTTCCTTATCTTCTTGCTACTTCAGATATAAAAGCAACAAATATTTAAACAAAAAATTTCTTTATTTTGTAGGCAATTTTTCTGGTTTCAGGTGAGAAAAATATGGAAAGCGCTATGATGATAAATAGTATCATCATTTTCAATTTATAAGAATAGTAATAATTCTTAAAGAAACACTTAGCTCATTATTATCCTAAGAATATTTCAGGTATGATGTTGTTTAGAATTCTACATGTATGATACTATAGTAGAATCTGTTCTTAATCCTCTGAAAAATAAGATTATAGCAAACCCACAGGAAAGAGTTTCAATGATAGCTGATGAAATTCTGCATACTTCTTAGATTTTTGTGGACAATGCTGAAAATTCCTTGTAAAAAGTCAGCTGCCTTTTCAGTGGTTTTCTTTACATAGAATGGAAAGATAGGACAGGTTGCTATTGCAATTTCTTTGACTACAGGGAAAAATGAAGTCTTTCTTAGGGCAGAATAGAACTCATTCTTTCCCTCATAAAATTAATTGAAGTGTACCTTAAAAATTTAAAATCTTGATGCTCATTATGCTATTTTTTGACAAAGTTTCACTATATCGTGGGAGTGGAGGAGTATCTTTTCAATTTTTTTCATGAAATGACTTAGTTAAGCAGAAAAAGGAATAAAGGAGTTTTGACACCTCATCCCCTATTCTATTCACCAAACTACATAATCCTCTCCTTTGCTCTGTTTGATTTTCCTTTATTGAATTTTGCTTTCTGTGATGTTCTTATTTCCCTTATTAGATTAAATCAAATTGCTCTTACCCATCCAACATTATCCCTTTGGGAGAGCAAAATTCTGTTTCCCGAGAGAAAAACATAAAGAAAATCTACTTAGAGAAGATTACTCAGCTACTGTTATTATCCTTTGCCAATTTCCTTTTTGCTTTCCAGAGTAAGTTTGACTCACTCCCCAATGGCAAACCTTCCTTCTTCCTTTCTACTGTGCAGCAAGGATGAGGATAGGTCATCTATAATAGATGACTCCTAGTGTAAAGAGCAGAAACTGAGGATTGATATGATGTGTTATACAGGACAGGTCAGAAAAACTCTTAGGTTATTGCCTGTGCTTGCAACTCCTGCTTTTTCAAACTGCAGAACTGTCCCACTGAACCAAGAATTATTTAGGAAATTCTCTTAGACCATCTAACTGACACACGGGTGATGCTTTTTCGATGATTATGATGGAACTGCTGAGGATGTGTCACGAGGAGGCGGAAGCAGAGCAACTTTATCTGGATTGCTTTGCATTCGATTTCCTCTCTGCACAGATAGAAAGGAAAGCTTACAGTATAGAGCTTCAATGGAAATCAGGTTTCTGTTCTTTACAAATGGCTATTTAAACTTCAATGTAGAGATTTGCATGAAATTTTTTCTTTTAGGTTTCCAAAACTGCTTAAAAGCTGTTTAGCTTTTCACTGTGGTGCTAAAAATGAACAAAAACAACTATTCTGTTCCAAATTATAAGTATAGTACATGTAGAATGTAAAGAATTGTGGATTTAAACACTTATTCTGTGTGTGTGTGTGTGTGTGTGTGTGTGTGTTTACTAACCTAGCATCTTAAATTCTCATGAGGTCACCCTGTCGGCACCAGTTCTGTGGTCTGGATTTAGTTGAATCAATCCTAATTGCAATTCTGCACAGGTCTGGTCCTCTGTGGAGATTGCAAATGAATGACAGTGTAGTGGCAGCAAAGATAAATATGCTGGCAAATAAGATCCTGACTCTCCACAGAGGATGGAATAAATTACTTTACCAATAGTGTGCAGGTAATATGTTGGAGAAAGAAAGTGAAATCGAAGCCAGTTTAATACAAGGTTTGTTAAAGTTTAAAATAAAGCATCCCAAGTAAAATACTGATGGTGATTCTTTCCATTCAGAACACATTCCATTGTTCTGTACCATGAAAAATAATGGCGTACACTAATTTTGTTTGCAGATGACAGCTTGAACAATTTTAATTCATGTCACATTCTCTGGTAGCTAAGATCCATGTGGAGACTGTGGTGTAGCATATTGATTAGTAATTTAATAAATACACAAAATGGCACATTAAGCTTTAGATGCTTCATGTAAAATGTATTTAAATGACCTTGATTAATTGGAGTGTATAGTTGCAAGACAATTCCTTATGAACAAGAGCCAGTTTGTCAGTCTAGAGGCTTATGCATGTTTATGACAGAAAATCAGAAGACACCTGCACACAAACATTCTAAGTCAAGAAAGTTGACTTAGAATTCATTATTTTCCATGATGAGAATTATTACCCATATAGTATAAAATTAGTCCAATTGTTTTATACGTCAGATGCACTTCATAGATTTTTAACTGAATTCTGGATAATGTGTCAAATTCTATTTTACTGGGATTAAATAATGAAGCCATGAGTTTTAAGGCAATCATAAAAACATTATATTATACTATGCTCAAAAGTAATATAAATTCTTCCTATTGCTTATTTACCTCAACATTTCATAGCTATTGGAAGTATAAATTTCCAAAATAATATGTTACTGCTACATAATACATATTTATGGTTCACTATTATATATTATATTAGGTGCCCTATAAGGGCATCTTAAATATTCTAATTCAGTTTCGTGGATAAAGTTTAGGTTTTCACTGCGTTATGATGGAAAAGATGTGTAGCATATATAAGTAGAGTGTTCTAACTATTTATAGAAATAATATTTCCAAAATTTCTGAAATAAGTCTCCACATTTCACTTGGCTGTATACTTACATGACAACCTGGGCTGGTAAGGTAAAAGTAGCATATCATACACCAATTACTGGAGTTTAGCCCATATAGTTTCAGCATCTCTTTGAAGTACATTATTCTTATAAACACCATAGAAGCTGTTAGAAGCAGTGTAAGAAAGAACTTCAAAATGAGATTTCTATAAAAATATTTGAAATCTCTGAATTGAGTTGATACCCATAGGATTGTTCCTAATGGTGTCGGGTAACCTGCACTTGCACTTGGCCTTTTCAGGATGCATATCAGGTGCTCTGAAGGAAGCCAAGCACAACTGATCTATTGTCTATATTTCAATGCATCATGCAGGAGTGTTAGAAATTTGCAAGTCTGCCTCAATTTGGGGTGAAATTTGTGCCCTGGATAAAGTGTGAATTAGATTCTTCAATAACTTAGCTCAAAGTCAATATCCCTTTTTTTCAATTTCAAATGCCATTTAATTTCAACTATCCACTCAGAGTATCTCTAAGTGAATTTAGGTTATGTCAAATACAACTTTCTCTGGCTCTCCAAAATCACACTTCTCCTCACGTAGTTTCTTAACAACTTCAGAGAGCTGCCAGAGACTATTTCAATTTGGTTTTCATTGTGAGAGGTATGATTTTGAAAGAATAGATTTTTTAAAAGAATTTTTAAAAGCCTTAAGGAAAAGTCTTCTAGGAGACTGATATTCTCCTTTCCAACCCACTCACTATAAGTATAGAATATTTTAAAACTATAGAATAACTCAAATCTTAGCAAGGACTAAATCTTTGGCAATAAATTATAAACATATGAATATTGATTATAACAAATTGCTACTGTTTTCAATACTAACATCTATATGTATATTATGCTATAAAGATCAAGGAAGCAGACAAGATATATAAGTAATCATATTCATTTAAGACTAACTAGCTAGATATTCTAGAATGTTGCAAATTTAAAATAGACTAGCCATGTAATCAATTGTGAACAGTAGTATTTTAAAGGAAAAAGTACTGCATAATAAAAATCATACAAGCTTGTGATAATCATGAAAATACAAAACTTGAGAAATTTAATAAACAGTTGAGAAAATGAGTCATATAAACAAGAAATGGGATTTAATAAAAGTAGAAGGCAATGTTGTTTTTATCTTGAACAAAGAGCTTACCAGGATGAGAGGCCCTCATTTTAAGTCAGTCTGTTCAAATTTCTCAAGAGAGTTCTTTAATCTAATGTACATCCATCTTGGCCAAATTAAGCAGAAAATCTTTGTAAATTGATGATCAAACAAAATTACTTACTTGGGTATTTTAATTACTTCATTGGGTACAATTGTAGGCAACCTGTGACAAATCAACAAGTCAGTCTTTAATGAATTTTGATTCACTAGATGTATTTAGTATCTTAGTTACTTTCTTGTTCCTGAGACACAATATCTGACATCCACAACTTTAAAGGAAGAAAGGTTATTTGGGCTAACAGTTTCTAGTGATTTCAGTGGACAGTCCACTGGCTCCAAGGTGAATGGCAGAGGGTCATGGCAGAAGAGAAATAGCTCATAGAATGGCAGCAGGAAGCAGGGAGACATCCAGGGAGGAAGGAGGTAGACACACTCTTCCAGGCCATGCCTCAGTGACCCACCTTCTCCATCAGGCTTTACTTCCCAACACCATATTTAATTTTAAACTCATCTGTGGACTAATCCACTGAGTATCATGGCCCCATGATCCAATCACCCCCAAAAGCCTCTCCTGTGAGCTCATGAGGCTTTGCCAGGACATTTAGATATATGTCATAACATTTTGTCACTAGCACCTAAAAGGCTTGTGGCTCACCCCTTTATGCAAAATGCATTTTTTAGTCCATCTCTAAGCATTGCCAAAGTCCTACCAATTTCAGCATTCTTGAAAAGTCCAAGTCCAAAGTCTCTCTTAGTTGTAAACAGCTAAGGCAAACTCTTAGCTGTGCACTCCTATAAAATCAAAAGAATGTTAAATTCTGGTGACATCCAAAAGCACAAGGCAAACACTCCCATTCCAAAAGTGAGAAATAGGGGAGTAAAAGGAAATGAGATGAATTCAAGACTAAAATCCACAAGGGTGCACATTAAATTATACAATTCCATATTCACCACCCTGGTGAGATGTGAACTTTAAAGGGTTTTGGTTGCCCCACTCCTATGCCATGGCAGGTAGTTATAGACCTCATGGCCTTTCTTTTGTGCTGACTTTGCTCACTCCTGAGGCTTTCCTCAGGTATTCCACATTCCTGCCTTTTTCAAGATCTCAGGATCTCCATTGTGCTTTTGATTTCACTCTCACAGGATCATACTCTGCCCTCTCAGGAGCACGCTGAGTCTTCCCAGGACTTCTTCTCAAATCTGGATGAAAGCCTGCCCGACCCCATAACTCTTTCATTCTGTATGCACATAAAATCTGCACCACGTGGATGATGCTAGTGACAGCTGCCAGATGGAGCAGTAGCTGATCCCTTTGGCATTTTGCTGATGGTTGCAGAGGCCTCTGAGGGCCTGGATGACTAAGCACTGTGATTTGAATCCTGGGGAATCCATTTCCATTGCTTAAGCTGCAGCCACTCTGAAGCATGGTGCTCTGGGGCTTTCTTCTTAAAGAAAAGTCTTTCACTTTTAGATTTTGAGACTTCAAAATAGTGGGGTCTTTCTGTTTCCTCACATTCCATTAAGGCATTCTTCCTATTGTCCTGTTTTAAAGTACTTAAACTTATTTTTTCAGCAACCAAGCTTTCCTCTGCTTCATGTTTGTAGGCCACAACTTTACAGGATAGGATCTTCCTTTCTGGACAGGGCCATATTAGTAGGTGTCTGTGATTGGATAATCTGGACTACTTATAAATGATGGAGATCTGGCTACTTGTCACAAGAAAATAAGTTTATGATTTACTTACATACTGATTTTGAGTTCATTTCATAGGAACTCAGTACAGGCACAGCTTAAGAAGGCGAAAGTAATTAATGTAACACCTATTTCTCTTTATGATAACACTAACCCTCAAAGCAAACAGCCCCTAAATTTTGAATTAAGAATTAGTTTTCCGTCTGTCTGATAAACTCCACTAATTTTCAATATATTCAATAGCTATTATTTGATGATCTTTTCCTTAGTCTTCTACGATTTGTATTTTATTCTTAATTCTTCCTTTCTAACCCCATTTCTGTTATTTTTCATCTCTGACTTAGACAACTATCAAATCTTTAATTTGTTTCCTTGACTTCAGTTTCAGCATTACTAGAATTTTTCTCTGCTGTAAGATTGGTGTATTAGTCACCTTTCCCATTGCTGGAACAAAATAATTGACACTCATAATTTAAAGGAGGAGAGGGGTATTTTGTGGCTTACAGTTTCAGAAGATTCAGCCTATGATCAGATGGCTCTGATGCAAGAACATCATGGCAGAAGGGCAGAAGGATCCATTTTATGTCAAGTGAAGAAGCAGAATAAGGGAATATCAACACAGAGGAAGGATCCAGGGACCAGATATAGACTCCAAGGTCTTGCTTCCATGACCCACCCAGACAAGTCCAATGGTATGCTTATTAATTTTCTAGGTGGATACAAAGGCATTCAAGTTGACAGTTAAACCTAACCCTCACAATTAGTCTTTTGAATTTCACTTTTCCATCATTTTGATTTCAAAAATTTTTGATGACTACTTACTTATGTCTACTACTCATTTCCAAACATTTTTTTCCTTTTATGGAAAGAGTGTTCTTAAATTCTGTGATTGATGAATCAATTCTTTTACTGTTCCTTTAACTTTTAATTTCAACCTTTCTGTTTTGTGCTTTCAGTTACTTCTCTCTCCATTAAAACTCTATCTTTCTATCTCTCTATTTTGTATGTATCCTTTGGGCTTAATTCAAAACCCCCTGATTTTATATAACTTTTCATATATACCATTTTATGCATTTCTAGATTTATCTGGTTTTCTAAACCAGAAACATTCCTAGAGCCAGTAACATACATAAGATATGATAAAAATATACTATGAATGTCTAAATTAAAAAATTATTACAGTTAAAGAGTTGCCATTAATCACCATCTAAAGACACCTCCTTTCTTCAAACATACTTATCCCATCATACTTGCCACTTTCAGAAGTACTTCTGGAATTTGTTTTGTGAGTGTCTTTAGAGATGTTATAAAAAATGTTATGAATGCTTCTGTTGAGTACCATCCAATGGAAAGGCAGGCTCCTAAAAACAGCAAATATGTCCTCATCCACATTATTCACTAGATCTAGCATCATGCAATGTTTGGCTCTTCCTCAAAGTCAAAAAGACAATAATAGGTAAATATTCTGAATCAATTCAGGAAATGGAGGTAGCCATGACAGTGCAACTAATGACGCTCATGAAGTAGAACTTCCAGATTTTGACATGTCTGATTAGAAAAGGAGATACCTTGGAGATACTCATACAAGAGTCACTGAAAAATACAGTTATTTAGAAATAGGAGAGGAAGTCACACCCTGAAATGGAAAATCAATCTGAAGCATGAATCCTTTACATCATATCAAATAGCTAAGTTATTAGAGAAAGGAAGTAGTGTCATTCAATGCTGGTCTGCCTCTCACCAATGCACCCTTTATCCAAGAAGCAGGCCACATGGGGAGAAGTTTTAATGCTCTGAGGGAAGGAACCACTGTTACAGAGTAAAGACTTCTGGGATAGATCTCCACATAGCCTTTCTCCCACCAAGAAGAAGAAATAGAGTGCAGAAGTAAACAACAGTTGGGGCACCAGGAAAGCCAAGAATGGCAACAAGGAATATGGAGAGTTAGCAACACAGAAATTGGCTATCACCACACTGCCTTACCAGGTAATACTGGGTAACACTGTATCCTGGCAGCATCCTACACGCCACTCACTCCCAGTGTTAACAAGAAAAGTCCCTTAGGTAGAGAGAGGCTGAACACTGACTGGGGGTAGCATTGAGCCCACCAGCAAGGAACCATGGATTTCTTCTCTGAAGACATGGGGGAAGGATACTGAATGGAGTAACTATAGTGGAACACTTTCCTATCATTTTCTCAAAAACAAGAGGTCTGAGTCAGTGGTCTATCGTAACAGGTTCCCAACTTCACACAATGGGAAAAGAGACCCTCTGCTAAGCTCAAAGACCATGCCAGTACCCACAGGTTGGAAAGCAGAACTCTTGAGTTAGGCATGGTTTAGGATCTGAGTGTGATGGAACAGAGGGGGATCAGCTGAGGCAGAAAACTTCTGGTGGAAAGCTGTTGGAGTGATAACACAGAGACAAGTACAGGATTTTCCCAGTAGCAAGGAGAGCAAGTGATAGGCAATTGGCAAGTACACAGAGAGCCTGGTGTTGAGTGAGCTATTTCACACACCAAATTAGTTGGTGTAGTTGGATCTTAGCACAGAGATATGGGTCTGCATGGATATGGGTACACATGCAGTTAACTGTGCTCAAAATACAGCTTGCTGTTAAGTGGTGGATTCAGAGAGACCAATAGCTCTCACCTCTCCTAGGCAGGCAGTTAAGCAGTCTATACCTGCAGGAGAAGTTGACTTAGTTACCTACAAGGAGATTATGAATACAGCAAGAAGGAAGTTGGATGTAAACTGACTCTATGGTAGAGTGGTCATGTAGAATTTTGGGGTGTGTTTTCTGGTGTGTGTGTGTGTGTGTGTGTGTGTGTGTGTGTATCACTTTTGGGTTCTCTCCTTTTTTTTTTCTTATTGTTTCTCTGTCAATATTATTTTTTTCTTTTTACTTATAAATTTTTTATCTTTAAAATTTTTTTCCCTTTATTCTTCTCTCTCTTGGTCTTCTTTCCTTTTCTCTTTTAACCATCCCCTTTTCCAAGTTTATTCTTTTTATTATTTCTTAATTTATCTATCCTCTCTTTTCCTTTCCTTCTTCACTTTTCATTTTATATATATATAACAAACAAGCACTTTAATTTGAATGGGAATATTCACGGTTATATTGGGTAACCCTTAACAGAATTGTGCTAAAAGGATTCAAGCAAAAGTAACCACAAATATATTAACATGTTCTGACAACCCCACAGCTACCCTTAATATCTAATTATACCTCTCACACCCTATATGCCTTCCTCTGCCTACAAAAATATTGTCTTAAACCCCCTCAATGCTAATATTTTACTCCAATAATATAATACCTATAATAGAGTCTGACCACCTATTCATTTTATCTATTAATATTTCTCTTATTTCTGTCTCCTCCTACTAACTTACCTTCTCCTCTTCCCCTCTTCTTCCCTTTGCTTCTCCTTCTACATCTCAAGCTAACTGTCCATAAAAGTATAGTCTAGATTGTAAGAGGAACTGATAAAAGAGCAAAAGTGTAAAAAGAAGCTTTAATATTTGTGATTGGTTTTATTAATGCTATTATAACCAGTTAAAGTTCTGTCCTTAAAACAAAATGTCAGGGTCCAACCTCATTAAATTGAATTTGTTGAAGTGGTAAAAGTACACCTTGTCAAAGCTACAAACACATCACTGGAAAACGGAATCTAATTAAAGAGGCTTTCATATGAACAATGAATTATCTTCACTCTCTTTGACTTTGAGTACATATACACAAAAATAAGCACATGAAAATATAAGGCAAGAAAATGCTTCCAAAGATTTCCAACTCTCCCAAATTAGAACCAAGAAAATCAAACACCAGATAGCTGGAATGCATGAATTAATTAGAAAGGAAGCAAAGAATCTCAATGAGCTCAATGAAGACATAACCCAAAAGATAGTGGAACTAATAAACAAAGTGACAGGTTTAGTTATGGGAAAAAAAATAAAAAAATAGAAGAACTAACTAAAACTTTTAAAAAGATGAATGACAAATTTACTAAAGAAATAGACTCCATAAAAAGGTGCCAAATAGAAATCTGAGAGATACAAATTATATTTAGTACCTAAACAGTAAAAATGACCAATATGAAAATAGGGTCTCAAAAATTGCAAAAAAAGATACACACAAAGAAAAATTAAAATGGTAAGAGAGTAAGGAAAAGTTATCCCATACTTGCTAGATGATGCTAAGTTTCATAGAAGTTATGGTGAAATTAAAGGACAGCACACATGGAAAAAAATTTGCTTACAGAACTCAAAGCAGAAAATTTTCCAAGTATGGAGAGAAATTGCATACAGATAATTGAGGCTTACAGAATGCTATTAACTACAAAAAAAAAAAAAACAACAAAAAAAAAACAAAAACCAAAAAACCCCAGAAACTCTCCATGACACATCCTAGTCAAAATCTGAGAAGTCCAATACAAGGACAGAATCATAAATACTGCTAGAGAAAAGCAAAAAAGAAATCCCTTATAGAAGTTAATCCATTATTATTACAGCAGGCATTTCCATAAAAACTTTAAAGCCCAGGAGAATTTGGAATGAAATATTTCAAGACCTAAAAGAAGCCAACTTAATTCCCAGACTAATGTAAAGCTATTCTTCAAAATTAATGGAGAAATAACATTCCATGGCAAATAACACCTTAAGACATTCATCAATATTGAAACAGCACATCAAAAATAATAAAAAATATCCTAGAAAGAAACAAAATAACTAACAAAACAAAAATTTCAAATGGAAGGAATACAGGAAACACAATACTTAAAGAAAGGGAAAAATAAAGGAGTCAGCACAAAAAAGAAACACAATACAGAAGTAAATCAATAAATTTCAGTAATAACTCTCAATGTAAGTGGTCTCATATCCCCAATTAAAAGATGCACATTGGCAGACAGGATAAAAACCAAAACTTGATAGTTTGTTATAGTCAAGAGACTCAATTAATTCAAAAAAGAAATCAATACACTATGATCAAAGGATGAAAAAATATTCCGTGCACCAGGACACCAAAACAAAGCAGCAGAAGTAATTTTAGTTTTAGGGAAAGTAAACTTCAAGGTAAAATTGATTAGAAGTGAAAAAGATGGCCATTACATATTAACTAAGGGAAAAAGTCAACCAAGAGTTAAGACTTGTGAATACATATGACAAAAAATTGATATATATGCAACTTGATAAAATAACCACAATTGTACATAAAAGATTAAAGAAACACAACACAGATGGTCACCTCAATATCCCACTTTTGCAAATGGATAGATAAGCTAAATAAAAAATAACAAAAAATCAGAATTGAAACAAATATTTGGGTTTCTGGACTTAATAAATTTCTCCTGAGAGTTCTACTTTACTACAACAGAATATAAATGATTCTCAGCAGCACACAGACATTTCTCCAAGATCAACCACATAGTACCCACAAAGCTTTGTTAAATAATAGAAAATAATAAAAATCATTCCAGGTATACTATCAAATAATAGCATAATGAAATTAGAAATCATTTTCAAAAGAAATCACAAAAATTTTACAAACACTTGCATATTAAATAACACTCTCCTGCATACTCAATGAGTCATAGAAAAACATCAAGGAAGAAGTTAAACAATTCCAAGAATCAAATCATAATGCCAGTAAAATATACCAAAATCTGTGGGGCACAATGAAAGTAGTCCCAAGAGGGAAATTTATTGCTGTGAAACTTCACATTAGAATAAGAGAGTGTGCTCAAATAAGTAACCTAATGATTCACCACAGGGTTCTAAAAATACAAGAACAGTCCAAAGCCAAACTTAGTACCAGAAAAATGTTCATAATGCTGAGAATGGAAATGAACATGATTGAGACTAAATAAACAACACAGAGAATAAATGGAGTGAACAGATGGCTCTTTAATGAATAAACAAAATAAATGTATCTTTAGTCAAACTTACCAAAAGAATGAAAGAAAAGACCTTCATCAATAAAATTAGAAATGAAAAAGGCAAAAATACAACAAATATTGCCAAAAATCACAAGATCATTAGTAGCTACTACGAAAAATTTATTCCAAAAAATTGAAAAATCTTGAAGTAACTGACAGATTCCTAGACACATATGAATTACCAAAACTGAACTAAGAAAATATAAAAAAGATGAACAATCCATTAATAGGCAATAAAACTGAGACTGTAATAAAAAATGTAGTGGCCAAGAGAATGCCAGGATAGATTCACCACTGAATTCTGTAACTCCATCGGGGAGGATATAACTCTAATACTTCCTCAAACACTTTGATGATATGTAAAGGCAGGGAGTACTTCCAAACTAATTTCTGGAAGCTAACACCCTGACTCCAAAACCAGAAAAAGATACAACTGAAAAAGAAAAGTGTAGGCCAATATCTTTAATGCATACATACACAAATACCTTGACAAGATACTACCAAACAGAACTCAGAATATCATAAAAACGGTCATCATGACCAAATAAGACTCATTCAAGGTATGCTAGGATGGTTCAACATATGCAAATCAGTGTATGTAATATACTACATAAACAGAAGCAAGAACAAAAATCGCATGATCATCTTAATGAATGCAGAATATGCCTTTGGCAAAATCCAACATCCATTTGTGATAAAATCCTAAATAAAACAGATAGTGAAGAACTTCATCTCAATCTGATAAAGCTATGTGTGATAAGGCTACTTTCAAAATCATTATATTAAATGGAGAAGGATCCCACCCCCAGCCAAAGGCCCACCTGGAAAAGAGCTGCACAGGTGCACAAGCAACAGGCACAGGCCTGCCCCAATACCATTGATAAGGATATGCAAATCCCAGCCAGAAGCCCACTCAGAAATCAATGACTGGAGCACACAGGCCCAGCCAAAGGCTGTGCCAGACAACAGCTATGTAGGGGGGCATGCCCAAGCCAGAAGCATGCTCAGATACCATCCCAAGTGTGCACAGGCCACAGACAGAACCCTGCACAGACAATAGGGCAGTATAGGGATCCAGAAGGCCACCATTCTGAACCCAGGAATTGGTGCAGTGGTGAGCATCAGATAAAAAGCTGCTCAGTGGCTTGGTGAGAAGTGAAGACCACTGAGTGAGCAAAAAGTCCCCTCAACAAAGGTGCAGTAGGCTGCATCTGTTGAAATGAGAAGACATGTAAAATAGTCTCAAACCAGACTTCCAGATCATCTAAGGCAACTTCAAAGGGCAACAAGATGGAACAAACTGATACTCAATCACCTGGATTCCATGAACTGGCAATGAAAGAGGATCTGGAAACAAGAAATCAGAAGTAATTTCTCAGATAACAACAGAGATTGTGTCCATAGTGCAAGACATGTTTACTAAATCTAGAGTGGACACAGATAAAAAAAATAGAGGAGCTGAGAAACACGATGGAATCACAACATAGGAAACAAATGGAATCCATAAAACAGAGGCAAACAGATTTCCAGGAGATTAAAAACTCCATTGAAAGTTTATACAGGAGAATGAGCCAGTGCGAGGACAGAATTTCAGATAAAGAGCGCAAGATAGCAATTAGTGACCAGGAAAAGACAAATTTCTAAAAATAGTAAGGGACTGTGAGACATCAATACAGCAGCTGCTAGACAATGCAAAGAAGAATATCATAAGACTGATCAGAGTCAATGAAGAAAGATGAGGGAGTGAAAATGACATTAAAAATAAAGCTATTCACAGAAGTAATGCCATAAAACTTCCCAAGCAGGGGAATAAAAGACATACAGATAAGTTAGGCATATAAGACTCCAACTAGCCATGTTCAAAAAAAATCTACACCTAGGCATATAATAGTTAAGATTCCAGAAACCCAGCAGAAGAACAAAATTCTACAAGCAGTTAGAGAAAAGAAACAAATCACATACCAAGGAAAGCCCATCAGAATCACACCAGACTTCTCAACACACACCCACAAAGGAAGAAAATCTTAGAGTGATGTATTTCAAGCCCTAAAGGAAAACAGCCTAAAACCCAGATTGGTGTACCCTGAAAAACTATCTTTCAAAATCAATGGAGAAATGCTCTCATGACAAAGGGCATCTGAGAAGCTTCATGAATACCAAACCAGCACTCCAAAATACTCACTCAATGAGTATCACAATCCCAGGAAGCCTAAGCAGAATGAATCCATCAGGCATTATAAGAAATTAAATGCAAAGGTAGAGAATCCAAAAAAACCAAAAAGTCATGACAAGGATAAGTCAATATATATCAGTTACAACCATTAATGTTAATGGTCTCAATTTACCAATCAAAAGAAATAGACTGGCAGAATGGCTAAAGAAGCAAGATCCAACAATATGCTGAATACAAGAAACACACTTATTTCAAAAAGAAACCCATAAACTGAAAGTTAAAGGGTAGAAAACAGTATTCCATGTGACATGAACCCTCAAAAAAGCAGGAGTAGCTTTCCTATTTGCAGATCAAAAGGATTTCAAACTAATCCTGGTTAAGAGGGACTAAGAAGGACATTACATCTTTGTAAAGGGAACAATCCTAGAGGAAGAGATGATAATCATAAATATATATGCACCAAATACTAGTGATCCCAACTATATAAAACAAATACTAATGGACATGAAAAGTCATATATGCACTAATACAATAACAGTGGGGGACCTCCATACCCCACTGTCACAAATAGATAGATCAACTAGACAAAAAACAAGCAATGAAATACTAGAACTCAATCAAACTCTTGAACAAATGAAGTTAACAGGTATTTACAGAGTCTTCCACCCCACAAAAGCAGAATACACATTCTTTTCAGCTGCATGCGGGTTGTTCTCCAAAATAGACCACATACTCACTCATAGAACATGTTTAAGTAAGTGAAAAGGAATTGAAGTTATCCCCTGTATATTATCAGAACATAGTGTGATATAATTGGATATCAATAGCAAAAGAAACCAAGAATCACATAAACACATGGAAATTGAACAACACGTTTCTGAATAACTAATGGGTCACAAAGAATATTAAAGAAGAAATCAGACAGTATCTACAATTAAATGACAATGTCAATACAACATATAGGAACCTATGGGACATAATGAAAGCAGTCTTATAAGGATAATTCGTAGTAGTGAATACTCATATTAGGAAAACAGAGCGAGCTCAATTAAACAACCTGATGCTGAAAGTCAAGTTTCTAGAAAACAAAGAACAGGACAGAACTAAAGCTCATACAAGGGAGAAAATTATAAAGATCAGAGCAGAAATCAATGCAATGGACACTAAGAGAACAATACAAAAATCATTGAAGCAAAGAGTCAGTTCTTCGAAAGAATAAACAAAACTGGCAAACTTGTATAAAACCTTATCAATAAAAAGAAAGACCCAAATCCATGCAATTAGGAATGAAAAGGATGAAATTACAATGGACCCAGCAGAAATCCAGAAGATTATCAATATCTACCTTGAGAATCTATACACCAATAAGATGGAAAACACAGAAGAAATGGAGAGATTCCTAGATATGTATGAATTACCAAAGTTGAATGAAGAAGGCCTAAAAATTCTAAACAACCCAATATTAATGAATGAAATTGAAAACATAATTAAAACTTTATCAACTAAGAAAAGCCTGGGTTCTGTTGGCTTCACTGCTGAATTCTACAGGACATTTAGAGAAGAATTACTGATCACCACTACTGTTTAAACTCTTTAATGCAAGTGAAAGAGAAGCAATACTCCCAAATTCATTCCTGGAAACAAGCATCACCTTGCAGAGAAAGACCAAACAAAAAAGAGAACTATAGGTCAATCTCATTAATGAACATAGATGCAAAAATCCTTAATAAGATACAGGAAAACAGAATGCAGATCATCAAGAAGATCATACACGTGACCAAGTAGGATTAATCCCAGGGATGCAGGGATTGTTCAACATACACAAATCAATCAATGTAATACACTATATAAATAGAGCCAAGGACAAGAAACATATAATCATCTCAACAGATGCAGAAAATGCATTCGATAAAATCCAGCATGCATTTATGATTAAAAACCCTACAAAAAAATTGGAATATATGGTCTGTAACTCAACCTAATGAAAGCTATCTATGAAAAACCAACAGCCAATATCATCCTAAATGATTAAAAACTGAAATCCTTCACACTAAAATCAGGAACAAGGATGTACTCTATCTCAACACCTGTTCAATATAGTTGTGGAAATGCTAGCCACAGCAATTAGACAAAAGAAAGAAACAAAAGGAATAAAGGTAGGAATGAAGAAGTCAAATTGTCATTATTTACAGACCACATGATACTGTATATATAAGACCCCAAGAACTCCACCAAAAGTCTTCTAGACTTAATAACAACAGTCAGTAGAGTAGCTGGATACAAAGTCAACACACAAAAATCAATAGCTTTCCTGTACATGAACAACAGACTTACTGAAAAGGAACTGGAGAAACAACTCCCTTCACAATAGCATCAAAAAAATGAAATACCTAGGAATTAACCTAATGAAAGAAATCAAAGACCTCTATTCTGAAAACTATAGAACTCTGAAAAATGAGTTTGAAGAAGATATCAGAAAATGGAAAGAAATGCCTTGCTCCTGAGTAGGAAGAAACAATATAGTGAAAATGACCATACTTTCAGAGCTACTATATAGATTTAATGCAATACCAATTGAAATTCCAACAATATACTTCACAGAACTAGAGAAAGCAATCCAAAAATTCATTTGGAACCAGAAGAGACCTAGAATAGCAAAAGCAATTCTAAGAAACAGGGACATGGCAGGGGGTATCACAATCCCCAACTTGAAACTATACTACAAAGATACTGTAATAAAAACAGCAAGGTACTGGAAAAGAAACAGACCTGAGGATCAGTGGAATAGATTAGAAGATGCAGAAACAGCTCCAGACACACTCAGTCACCTCATCATCAACAAAGGAGCCAAACACCCTCACTGGAGGAAAGATAGCCTCTTTAGTAATGTTGCTGGAAAAATTGGGTTTCAACTTGCCAAACATTAAAACTAGACCTGTATCTCTCATCATATATTAAACAAAAATCAAAATGAATGAAAGATCTAAATATTAAGCAGAAACACTAAATTTTCTGGAAGAGAGGTTAGGTAGAACTCTTGAAGATGTTGTCATAGGAAAAGATTTCATGAACAAAATATCAGTCACATGTGAACTAGCAGAAAGAATCAACAAGTGGGATCTCTTCTCATTAAAAAGCCTCTTCACAGCAAAAGAAACCACCAACAGGGCCAAGATACCACCTACAATGTGGGAAAAAATTTTTACCAGGTGTTCCTCAAACAAAGCTCTATCTAGAATCTATAAAGAACTTAAAAAGATCAGACTTCCCAAATTTAAAGACCCAATCTAAAAATGGGCATCTGAAGTGAACAGACATTTCTCAGATAAAAAAGTAGAAATAGCAAATAAACATATGAAAAATGTTCAACCTCATTGGTCACTCGAGAGATGCAAATGAAAACAATGTGAGATTCCACCTCACCCCAGAAAAAAATGGCTGATATCATGAAATCAACCAATAACAAATGCTGCATGGGGCTTTGGGAAAAAGGCACACTTTTCCACTCTTGGTGGAGTGTAGACTAGTGTAACCACTGTGGAAATCAATATGGAAATATGGAGATACTGCAAAAAACTAGGATTAGAGGTCCTATTTTATCCAGCTATTCCCCTGCTGGGTATCTTCCCAAAATATTTAAAAGAATCATAACACAGTCATATATGTGGACCCATGTTTATAGCAACACAGTTTGTAATAGCTAAATCTTGGAAACAACCCAATTGCCCATCAACTAGAGGCTGGATTTTTTTTAAATGGAGTACTACTCAGTCATAATGAATGAGAAATTAGAGACATTTATAGCTAAATGGATGGACATTGAGGTGATACTCTTAAGTGAAATAAATAGGACACATGTGCAAATACTGAGTAGTTTCTCTAGTGTGAGAAACTGAAAGTGTAAATAAGGACTAAAAGGTATAATAAATAATGTGAAATAGGAAGAAAAGAGGCAAAGGGGAAGGGGAAGTGTGAGGGATAGAAGAAAGGAAAGAATGTACTGGAATTTACATGACAAAAGGAAAAAAATGGAAACAAAGTCTTTGTAAATAGGGAGGGGTGGAGGGATTGAAGGGAGGGCAGGGGAACCAGGAAAAAATAAGAACCAAGATATATAATGCAAATGTACAAATTTCTAATAATGAATGTACCAATAAGATTAATTAAAAATAATAAATGGAGAAAATCTTCAAGTTTTCCCTCTAAAATCAGGATGAAAGCAAATCTATACACTATCATCATTACTCTTGCTTATAGTAGTACTCAAAGTTTTAGCCAGAGCAATTAGCAAGAGAAAAAAATGCAAAAGGGATGTATATAGATAGGAAAGGAAGAAGTCAAACTATCCTCATTCACAGATGACATGATCCTTTACATAAAAGATTCAAAAAACTCCACCAAAGGGTCCCAGTATTAATGACCACATTCCTCAATGTATCTGGTTACAAAATAAACACACAAAATTAATAGTGTTCCTATATACCAACAATGAACCGACTGAGGACACAAGTAAAACAATACAACTTATAATAGCATTAATAAATACTTATAATATTTAGTAAAAATACTTAGGAATTAACCTAATTAATGTAGTAAAAGAGCTCTACAACAAAAGAAACAATAATTTGAAAAAAGAGGTTGATAAGGACATCGCATATTGCAAAGAGATGCCATTTTCCTGGATAAAAAGAACAATTAATGCCAAAATACCCATACTTCCAAAACTGAATATAGATATTTAATGTAATCTCAGTCAAAATACTAGCAATCCTAAAATTCATATGGAACCAGAAAATACCTAGAGTAGCAAAAGCCATCCTGAGCAACAATAGAAAAACAAGAGATATCACACTGCTGGTCTTGAATCTATGGTACAAATCTTCTGAAATAAAAACAGCATGGTGCTGGCAGAAAAAAGACATTAGGATCACTGGAGTAGAATATAAGATGCATAAACAACTCAGAGATATTTAGCCATCAGATCCTTGACAAAGATGCCAAAAACAGATGTTGGAGGAATGGTAATGTCTTTCGGAAATGTTGTGGGTAGGATTGACTACACACATAGACAATTGAAGCTAGACCCGTATCTCTTACCATATGCTAAACTAAAATAAAAATGGATCAAAGATCTAAATTTTAAAACTGAAACACTTAACCTACTGGAAATTAAAATAGGTAAAACTGTTAAGACATAGGCATAGGCAAGCATCTTCTGAACAAAACCCAACCGTACAAGAAGTAACATCAAAAATCAAATAAATTTGATTATATCAAATTATAAAGCTTCTTCACCCCAAAGGAAACCACCAATGGAGTGAAGAGCAAACCTAGAAAATGGGAAAAAACATTTTGCTTGGTACACTACATAATATTTAGAATACATAAAGAATTAAAAATCTTAGCCCCCCCCACAAAAGACACAATCAAAAAGTTGCAACTCCCTTCAACCCTTCCATTCCTCCCTATTTACAAAGACTTTGTTTTCATCTTTTCATTTTCTCATATTAATCCCATTCCCTTCTTTCCTTTCCTCTACCCCTTCCACATCCACTTCCCCTTTGCCCCCTTTCTTCCTATTTCACATTATCTATTATGCCTTTCATTCTTTATTTACACTTTCAGTTTCTCACACTAGAGAAACTATTCGTTATTTACACATGTGTGTCCTATTTATTTCACTTAAGAAGATCGCCTCAATGAAGGGAGGGTACGGGAAGGGGGAAAAAATAAGAACCAAGAGAGTATGTAAGGGTGCAAATTTCCAATGATGAATGTCCTTATATTGTATACCTAAAATGTACCAATAAAAGGATATAGAAAAAAAAGCAAAAAAAAAAAAGTTGCAACTGAAACAAATAGACATTTCTCAGAAGATTAAAGACAAATGGTCAATAAATACAAGAAAAAATGTTCCATATTTCTGGCCATTATAGCAATACAAATTAAAACAACCCTGAGACTTTATCTTACTACAGAAAGAATGGCTGTATGTAAGAAATCCATACTAACAAATGCTGCTCATAGCTGCAGGAACCCTTCTACATTGGTTATAGGAATGTGAAGTAGTACAATTATCACGAAAATTAGTAAGGAAATCCTAAAAATACTAAAACTAGAAATTTCATTCAACACAGCTATTCCTATTTTGGGTATCTTCCTGAAATAGTTAAAGACATCATATTGCAGTTTTTCATGCATACTTATGTTTATAGCAGCACAATTCATAACAGCTAAATCTTGGAAGCAGCCTATGTTCATCAACATGAGTGGAAAATTAATATGTGGGATTTCTACACAATGGCATACTATTGTACTATAAAGTTGGATAACTTTGAGGCATTTTGAGGATAATGGATGCTCCTTGGGAGGATAGTATTAAGTGAAATAAGGCAGAGACATAAACTTAAATATCACATGATTACTCTAATAGTTGACTGCAAAATATAAGTAAATTAAAGATCAAAATAAAAGATAGACAATAGGAAACAGGGAGGAAATTTTTTAGTAAATGTAAAGGGCACCAAGAGATGAAGGAGTTATGAGGAGAGGAAGGCAATCTAAAGATATAAAATGTATTCATTAATGTGTGTTTTGTACATGTACCACTGCCCACAATGAATGTAATCATTATGTACTGCACATATATGATAATAAAAAGAAAAATTAAGAATAAGATAACTTCCAAAACTGCTTCAGATAAGGGCAAGAATGATGGGACAATGTTTTTGAAGCAAGGGTGTATTTTAAGGTGAATTAATGACAGTCTTTTATTGATACACATTGTTTCAATTTGAATATTCACTGTTTCAATCACACCATGTGGTTATTTTGGTTATGCAAATTTAGGAAACACTAACCTAGACTATTTGCAATAGAACTGTAACTGAGCACAGTGATCTTCATTCCTTAACTGGGTTGAACATTGCTATCAGAATGATCTTAGGGAGCAGTACTGTGCCCAGTAAATCACTTTTTGGTTTTAAGCTTTCTCTGAAAATGTTTGAAGTTGCTACTATATTTGTAGGAAATTCTGCATAATTTCTTAATCTCTGCACAATCTTACTTCTCACTCCTCATTTACAGACAAAATATCATTCATGAACAATAAATTGATACATTCTATTTTCATGTCTTTAAACATGAATGTCCTTTTACTCACAAATATGTCAATATCCAATTATATTCTAACTTTCATAAAGTCTTTCTTAATTTGCAGCTATTAGTTGTATTTTGTCACATTTCTGTATCATTCTCTATCCCTCTGCCTCATTCTCATTAGCTCTAACTTACTTATATTCCATTTGTGACTTTATTTTTTTGTGAAATGAATTTTATTTTATTATCTTTCACTTGTCCTGACACTGCTCTTCAGCTCTTCACATCTTTTTGAAACAGCTGCTCCTAGAGACTCAGAACAACTTTTTGATTTCTCTTACACCCACCATTCCATACTTTGAACTCAGTAGGCACTATCTTGAATTAAATAAAAAACAATAGTATGAAAATGGAAACAAAGTCTTTGTGAATAGGGACCAGTAGAGGGGGTGAAAGGAGGGAAAGGGAATGGGGAAAAAATAAGAACCAAGATACATCATGTAAAGGTACAAGATCCCAATGATGAATGTAACTGTATTATATACCTAAAATGTACCAATAAACTTAATGGAAAAAATATGAAAAAATTTTGACCACCTGATATTTCACTTGTAAGATTGCTATTATTGATAATATACTATCAGGGATTACTCTTAACTGTATGTCATTCAAAGGCATAATCCACAACTTTAGGATTTTGAGAGTCATTGAAAAGTTGTTGACTGTATGTGAAAGTTCTGATTTACTTTCAATTTAGACACACCTGTTTTTATGTATTATTTGATTAAAGATCTGTAAGATAACTTTTAACTTCTAATCTATTGAATGTTGCATAGTAGAAGAAAAAACCTTTTATAGTATTTTAGAGAAAAAATCTAACACCTTTAGTTTTTATTTATTTAAATGTTTAGGGATTTGTGTATGGGAGTTGTTCTAACATGCACACATAAATATATGATATGTGTAAGTATATACACAAGCGCACACATTCTCCTGATTATAATAGAATAATTCTAATTTTTTCCATTTCCATATTTTTAAAGAAAATCATTGTTACAAATGAGTGGAGTGAGTAATAATATAAAAATCAGCTTGAGATTTCTCTTTAATATGGAAGGCTCCAATTTGAAATCATGAATATAAATGGCTTCCAAAATGAATTAAACCTGAAATTATTCATAGAGTAACATGAGTGTGAACAAATTTAAAATGTATAGAATGAAATATCTGATCATCACAATAACCTGCAGTTTTAAAAACAAACAACAATAAATGGTTAAATATGGAGAATATTGGATTAAATGGAGAACAAATGTCAGTATAAAAATCAAGGGAAATGATCAATCAGACAACATATTTGAAAATTTAAAATTTTAGACATAGGATATATCATAGAAAATTACAGTAAATATTTATGTACAAATATTACTACAATGAAAGATGTGTTGCCATTAATTCCCCTTAAAATACCATCCCTCTCTTCAAACATATTATCTCATTCTTATTGCCACTTATTGAGGCACCTCCTGAAATTCTCTTTCTTTTCTGTCATTGAGATATCTTGGTTGCCTCCATGTATTGAATTGATTCAAAATGTGTACCTTCACGGTCATTTTGAGGATGAGCAATAGATTGCATGTTGCCAGATTCAGTGAATAAAGAAGATGAAGACACACTGTAATTTTTTTTATGAGTTTACCTTTCCATTGGATGGCACTCAGTGGCAACATTCACCATATTTTTTACTTCATAAATATTCTCACAAAAGACTTCTAGAACTGCTTCAAAAAGTGGGAAGAGTGATTTAAAAGGCATGTTCAAATTGAGGAGTATTTTAGATATTTTACTTCTTTAGTTCTCCAATTTGTAACTTCTTTATTTCTCTCCCTTATGCAGGATAAATTTGCTAAGTAGTTCAATCCTAGAAGGCAAACTAGTTTCAGAATCAAAATGGCTCTGAGAAAAAGAATTTAATTAGTTTGAGACAAGAATTGACTTACTTATGTCTTGAACCTAAAGTTATATATAGTCCAAATTCCATATTTTAAACTTCTAAATACTGTACTGTTTTAAAGTTCCTTTGATTAGATCTCGTTTTTCAATTATTCAGGAGTTTATTTGAAGTGTATTTTTAAAAATATGATTCTATATTTCACAGTGAAACCTAAATAAATAAACCTATTTATTTATTCATATACATATGTGTGAGACAATAGAATTCCCCAAGTAATGACTTTAAGAAAAGATGCTCAGTGGTGTCATCATCTTCCTTTCCAAATTCCCTGCCTTTTCTGTTCCATGCTCACCTCTAAATTATAAATCTATCTCCTCAGCTTTTGATTTCATCTTTCCTATTTCCCTTTTCTCAACTAAGCAAATCTATATATTTGCCTTCTTTTTTTTTTTTTTTTACCAAAACATGCTGTTTTGCCTACAACACACCTGGAAATCACTTAATATAAGTTTACAGAAATATCTCCATTTTTTATGGTTGTAACTTATTCCTTGTGTTGATGTACAGAAAGTACTGAATTCCCAAAACAATTTTCCTAGGCTGTTTCCAGTATTTACCAATTTAAACAATCTACACCGAATAAAATTTTTAATTGTAAAATTATTTTATTGGTACATTTAGGTATACAATATGTTTACATTTATCACTGGGTGCTTGTACCTGTACATGATGTATCTTGGTTCTTACTTTTTCCCCATTCCCTGTGTGCCCTTCACCCCTCCACCCTTCCCTATTTACAAAGAATTTGTTTCCATTTTTTCCTTTTCTCTTAATTTTTCCTTTCCCTTCTTTCCTTTCCCCTTCCCCTCCCACTTCTCCTACCCCTTTGGACCTTTTCTTCCTATTTCAAATTATCAATTATTTGTTTTAATCATTTTAATCCTTATTTGCACTTTCAATTTCTCACACTAGAGAAACTATTCGGTATTTACAAAAACATGTGTGTCCTATTTATTTCACTTAAGACTATGGCCTCAATATGCATCTATTTAGCTATAAATGTCTCTAGTTTCTCATTCTTTATGGCTGAGTAGTATTCCATTTTATATAAAAAAAAAATACCCCAGCACAACTTCTTTGTGCAGTTTCCAGTTAATGGGCACTTGGGCTTTTTCCAAACTTTAGTTATTACAAACTGTGCTATAAACATGGGTGCACATATATCGCTGTGGTATGATTCTTTTAATTCTTTGGGGAAGATACCCAGCAGGGAAATAGCTGGGTCAAATGGGACCTCTAATCCTAGTTCTTTGAGCTATCTCTGTACTGATTTCCACAGTGCACCAGTCTGCACTCCCACCAACAATGGAAAAAGGGTTAATCTCTCCACACACCCCCGCCAGAATTTGTTATTTGTTGATTTCTTGAGAGCAGCCACTCTTTCTTGGGTGAGGTGGAATCTCAGTGTTGTTTTCATCTGCATCTCTAGAATGACCAGTGATGTTGAACATTTTCCATATGGTTATTTGATGCTTTTACTTCTTTGTCTGAGAAATGTCTGTTCATTTCAGATGCCCATTTTTGAATCAGGTCTTTGAATTTGGGGCTCTGATTTTTTTCAGTTCTATATATATTCTAGATAGTAGTCCTTTGTCTGAGGTACAGCTGTCAAAATTTTTTTCCCACATTGTAGGTTGTGTCTTAGCTCTGTTGGTGGTTTCTCTTACAGTGCACAAGCTTTTTAATAAGATGAGATCCCACTTGTCGACACTTTGTGCTAGTTCCTGTGCTACTGAGGTTTTATAAAGTCTTTTCCTATCCCAATGTCTTCAAGAGTTCTACCTAACTTATCTTCCAGCAAGTTTAGTGTTTCTGTTTTAATATTTAGATCTTCAATCCACTTCCATCTTAGTTGAGTGCATGGTGATAGATATGGGTCTAGTTTTAATCTTTGGCAGGTTGAAATCCAGTTTGTCCAACACCATTTATTAAATAGGCTATCTTTCTTCCAATGAGGGTGGTTGGGTCTTTTGTCAAAGATGAGGTGGCTAAGTATGTCTGGAGTTGTTTCTGCATCTTCTAATCTATTTCACTGATCCTTGGGTCTGTTTCATTGGCAGTACCATGTTGTTTTTATCACAGTAGGTTTGTAGTATAGTTTCAAGTTGAGGATTGTGATACCCCCTGCAATGTCTCTGTTGCCTAGAATTGCTTTTGCTATTCTAGATCTCTTCTGGTTCCAAACAAATTTTTGGATATTCACTAGTTCTGTGAAGTATATTGTTGGAATTTCAATCAGCATTGCATTAAGTCTATATAGTAGTTTTGGAAGTATGGCCATTTTCACTATATTGGTTCTTCCTACCCAGGAGCAAGGGATATCTTTCCATTTTCCCATATTCTCTTTGATCTCCTTTTTCAGAGAGCTGTATTTTTCAGTGTAGAGGTCTTTGGCTTCCTTTGTTAGGTTGATTCCTAGATATTTCATTTTTTTGGATGGTATTGTAAAAAGAATTGTTTCCCTAATTTCTCTCTCAGTGAGTTTGATATTTGTGGATAAGAAGGCTATGGTTGTTTGAGTGTTGACCTTATATCCAGCTACTCTACTGAATCTGTAAATTAGGGATAGAAGACTTTTGACTGAGTTTTTTGGATCTTCTATGTCAAGCATCACATCAGCAGCAAATAATGACAGTTTCACTTCTTTTCCTATCTTTATTCCCTTTATTTCTTTCTCTTTTCTAATTGTTGTGGCTAATGTTTCCAGAACAGTATTGAACAGGAATGGTGATAGTGGGTATCATTGTCTTGTTCCTGATTTTAGTGTGAAAGTTTTAAGTTTTTGACCATTTTGTATGTTGGCTGTTGGCTTTTCATAGGTAGCCTTACTTAGGTTGAGATAAAGACCTTCTATTTCAATTTTCTGTAGGGTTTTTATCAACAATGAGTGTTGAATTTTGTCAAATGCCTTTTCTGCATCTATTGAGATGGTCATAAGGTTTTTGTCATTGACTCTGTTAATGTAATGTATTACATTTATTGATTTATGTATGTTGAACCATCCCTGAATCCCTGGGATAAATCCTACTTGGTCAGGGTGTATGATCTTCTTGATGACCCTCTGTGTTCTGTTTGCCACTATCTTGTTGAGGATTTTTGCATCTATGTTCACTAGGGAGATTGGTCTATAGTTCTCTTTTTGGGTTGGGTCTTCCCCTGGTTTTGGAATCAAAGTAACACTTGCTTCCAGGAATGAATTTGGAAGCCTTGATTCCCTTTCAATTTCCTTGATGTGTTTAAAGAGCAACGGTGATAGTTCTTTTAATGTCTTGTAGAATTCAGCAGTGAAGCCATCAGGACCTGGGCTTTTCTTTGTTGATAAGTTTTTTATTACATTTTCAATTTCACTCATTGTTATTGGGGTGTTTAGAATTTCTATATCTTCTTCATTTAATTTTGACAATTCATATGTATCTAGCAATCTGTTCATTTCTTCTGTGTTTTCCATTTTATTAGAGTACAGGTTCTCAAAGTAGGTATTGATGATCCTCTAGATTTCTACTGGGTCTGTTGTGACTTCACCTTTTTCATTCTTAATTGCAAGGATTTGACCATTTTCTTTCCTTTTTTTGATAAGGTTGTCTAAAGGTTTATCGATTTTATTCATTTTTTCAAAAAACCAACTCTTTGATTCATTGATTTTTTGTATCATTCTCTTAGTCTCCATTGCATTCATTTTTGCTCTGATTTTTATAATTTCCTTTCTTGTATGAGCTTTAGGTTTGTTATGCTCTTCTTTTTCTAGGAGCTTGAGGTTCTGCATTAGGTTATTTAGCTGAGTTCTCTCTGTTGTCCTAATATGGGCATTCACTGCTATGAATTTCCCACATAGAACTACTTTCATTGTGTCCCACAGATTCCTCTATGTTGTACTAGCATTATCATTTACTTGTAGAAACTGTCTAATTTCTTCTTTAATTTCCTCTGTGACCCATCAGTTGTTCAGGAGGGTGTTGTTCAATTTCCATGTGTATGTGGGTGTTTTGCAGTTTCTTATGTTATTGATCTCCAATTGTATTGCACAATTGTCTGATAATATACAGGGGATAACTTTGAGTTGTTTACATTTACTTAGATATGTTGTATGAGCTAGCATGTGATCTATTTTGGAGAATGATCCATGTGTAGCCAAAAAGAATGTGTATTCTGATTTTGTGGAGTGGGACACTCTCTAAACTTCTATTAAGTCCATTTGTTCAATAACTTGGTTCAGTTCTAGAATTTCATTGTTAATCTTTTTTCT